>NC_046666.1:110675887-110692420 GCF_010883055.1 Belonocnema kinseyi | reverse complement strand
CATCTCTACCCGCACTTTTTCTAAAAATCAATAAAACATTTTAAATAAAATATCACTCTACTAAAAATTCATGTTCAAAATATTTCGACTCAAAAATTCAAACTTTCTCCAGTTCATGGCACACATGCACAATTCAAACATTTATTTTTCCTCGTTTTATGACATCTGTTCTCAACTTCCGTTTTCGGGATTTTTGGAGGGAATGTGGGTAATTTTAGGAGGGCGCCAAATTTGTGAGGGATTTCACAAATTAAAGGAAAGGAAGGGGATTTGGAACATCGAGAAGCGGGTGTAGTCAATGAGGAGGAGGCGATTAGATATAAAATAAAAGGCTTTATTAACCAACCTACAGGAGTTGATAATATCCGGGCAGTGAAGCCAAGATATCCGACAGTTGACGGCGGTGGGGGTCGGCGATGATGCTGGTGAGTGATCCTTGCGGGGTGTGGCGTTCGGGTGGGTTGGTGCTGGTATCGGAGGCAGACTGGCCAGGCGTGACGGGAGGCTAAGACTCAACGTAGACTGACTGACCGGGGATGGGGTTGGTGGTAATAAGGACTGGGGTGGCTCTCCCCACTCCTAATCCTAGGCCCACAGGGCCGTATGGTAACGGGGCGCTTGTAACTTCGTTACATGTTATACATATTTTTCTAAATTTGAAAGACAATCTTTTGCTCTATTGACTACATGTAGTCCACATGAACCTAGTTCCAACAATTGCGGTGAATCAAAGTTGGTTCGCAGCTCCGATTTAAATAGGCGAATAAGTTTCCAATTAACATTAGGCCCGTTCATTTATATCTGCAAAACTCTCTGATGATTAATTTGTCCGAGTCCAGCGTTAAATCCGTCACAAAGATCACTAGCTTTGGTATGATGAAGAAACACGGAACCTAAATACCGAGAAGTTACTCTATTTCTTTCATTTTCCGAAGAGCGAATATGCAAGTCCATTTGGTTTTTCTGTGCTATTTTATTTAAGCTCTCGTCAAAACCGACGACAATATGTTCGAGAAATTTAACTTGATTTTCGAGACTGTTTGCGAATACAATAAAGTTTCAGCTTCCGTCACCTTATCTTTAGAAAATTTGAAGCCCTCAAAATGAGTTATCAAACGCGAGGAATTTCTATTCGATTCGATAGGTAGAGATGTAGTAGTTGAATGTGCGAGTGATTGCAAATTACTAGTAATTGCTATTGACGAGAGGTTTGAAGTCTCAGAGCTTTACGATAAATCCATGGTAAAGGAGGCAGGAATACTGACAGAATTCTCAGCTAAATTGAATAATTCCTCATGTATTTTACTTTTCATGTGGCTTTTAATGGCAGTACGGCCCATAGATTGGAATGAGAAACTTCTCTTACAAACTGTACAAAAAGCATGATTATTCAGCTTGTCTTCTTCAAACCATGGAAAGTCAAGTTTCCAAACTCTTTGGAAAGTAGTTTGCCTCGGCATTGTAGAAAATGTAACTGAGCTGAAAATAGTCATCATATTTCTGGAATTTATTTAAATTTACAAGAAATAAGGTTGATTTTAATATTAATTAATAAATAATTCAATTTTAAATAAAATTTAAAAAAATTAAATAGAAAATAATTCATATAAGTGAATAAATAACTTTTAATTATAAATATTGAAGCGTTGACTTATTAAATTTCAAGTTTTTTGTAACGATTAAAAGTTATTCTTATGTTTAAAAAAATCGGAATCAGTAAATTGAGAAAAAAATCTTACATCGAATTTATTTATTTTTGAAACTTGGAAATATAATGAATTTTGTGCATCTAATTCAACTGCATGTCAGACATTTGTTAACGTTCGTTAATACTTTCAATAAAAAGATGAAAATAGTGGGCCCCAAAAACGGGAGTTTAAGAATTTATAGATAAAGATAAAAGAAAAGATATGTGTTCTATCTATTGTGAATGAAAGTAAATATATGTATTGTTTGCTTATGAAAAGTTAGTAAAACGTCTCAAACCTTATTGGTTTGGTTTTGTAGAGTTCTCAGTCGAGATTTTAATTACACATTAGGAAAAAGTACTAAAAAAAGGCAGTTGACAAAATATTTGCACGCACCCTAGAGACCCTAACCTTCAATTTTGAACTTTGGTTATCGCAAGACTTATTCTTATTGCGGCCGTTTGAATTAGGTTTATTAAAGCATTATAATTAAAAAAATAAAACCAGACATTTTATATTATAAAAGAAATTAAAAAATATGAAATCTAAAGGGAAAACTTACCAAATTACATATCTAATATCTTGCCAGCACTAAATAAAGCACGTTGCACAATTTTGTAAAGCGTGAAGTTTTCCGTTAGATCTAAAGTCTAAACAGATGATAGCCAGTGATCGATCGCAGCAGGGATCGGTCGAAATAATCAATACGCTACTCTTGCAAGTTTTTCGCGCGCCTTCTCAATACAAGTATCTAATATCCGCATTAGTATTATTACATTTAATACCAGAATCAAATCTAATTTATTGTACAATTTCAAAGGGAGAATACAAAATTAAAGATGATCAGGAAATAAAATGCAATTCCCGCATAAAAAATAAATTCCCGGACAATTCCTGGAATGTCCCGGTTTTTTTCAATTCCTGGACAATTCCCGGCTTTCCTTAAATTCCCGCAGAGTAGACTCCCAGTTACTACATAACATAACATATATTTGTGGACACCTGTATCTATTTGAAGTTTCGAACGCAACCATGGAAACTATCATAATCTTAATTCGAAGATGCACGGACTTGACTGAATGGCTAATCCGAATGCAACTTTAAAGGCGCGAAATATGAAAATGCCCCTGTATAATGGCTTCTTGCCTGCTGTTGTGCAATTCGGTTAGCAATCAAGTGCACCATGTATATAAGCCCCAGAGTGTCCACCAGCTCCCGGTGAAATCTTCCGGTTGTCCAAGGGCTACCGCCTTCTGCATTTTTCCCGCAAGTGTTTTAGCATATTGTTGACATGCAGGAATGCTTTTCAGGTTATTAACGAGTGAAAGCTTAACACCTCCAAAAGCGCTAATGGAAAGGACGATTAGTTTAACAGAATATTTCGGGTACAATCTTCGCAATTCCCTTATAAGGTCTCTATACCTCTCTTTCTTTTCATTCTCTTTGGCTATGATGTTTTTGTCAGCTGGTGCCGAAAATTCGATAACGAACATGGTTCGCTCCTCGAAGTCAAGAAGAACCATGTTTGGCCTCGAGTGTGCAACAGAAACAATTTTCGAGAGTATAAAGTTCCAGTATATGCGGCACTTCCCATTCTCGACAATTCACTCTTTCCCTAGGAAATGCTCGGGGTGCGCATGGCAATCCCTGCAGCTATCATCGGGAATGTCTTGGCTCAAAATGTGGCGACGGTATGTTAAGGTGGAAAGGACACCGTCTTGACATGCTAAAATGAAGCCCTCCGTAACAGACTTCAAACCGGGCGATTTAAGGAAAGCAAACATTAGCTCACCCGACATTGACTGATCCTCTACGTTTCTGTGGAAGATGATACCGTGCATCCTCGTATCGAGGGGCTGTTCACGAAAGTTTTTCTCTTGTGCTTTCTTAATCCGGGCTTTCAGGAGTGAGTACTCGAGATAGATAAGATTTGATGAATTTTGCTCACCCCTAATATCGAAAGTAAGTCCGAGTGTTTCAGCAGTCTCCTCCGCTGCTTTGTACAGAAACGCTCCTTTGCCCACTTCTTCGTGATTCCTGACCATTTTAAGAAGAGGATCTCTTCCATTTGCGACTCTATGTGCTGTACCCAGAGTAATCCTACTGTGAAGACATTCAAGACTCAATATTCCGCGTCCACCTTGACGGCGTGAGATGTACAGTCGCGGAACAGAAGACTTAACATGTATAAGTCTCTCCAGATCAAAGGTGTCGTATAGCGCTTCTATCAACGCGCTCGGATGCTCAGGGATGCCATTAAGTTTTCCTCGCTTCAAATAAACCTTGGCGCATTTGTCTAATCCAAATTATATTCCAATTTCCTTAATATATCTTTCGACAATCCGTAGAGCTAGATGTAGTTGCTCTTTGTTTTTAGCATAGATCTTAAGATCGTCCATGTAAAAGACATGAGTGACCTTGTACTTTCGATCTGCAGGTTTGCCACACAAATACCCGTCGGAATGGCGAAGTGCTAGAGATAGGGGCAATAACGTAAGGCAAAAGAGAAGTGGGCTCATGATGTCGCCCTAAAAGACACGTCTGAAAGGTGACCTTGTTAGTTGTCACACGATTTTTTCCAGATAAGATAGTAAATCTGGTTTTCCAAAGAGGGATCAATCTCTCTATGCACCTAGCGGTTTGCTGATGAACCTTTAAGCTTTCCAAAAGACAGATGATAAGTCAATGGGAGGTCGAATCGAAAGCTTTTCGATAATCAATCCAGGCCATCGATAGGTCACGCTGGTAGAATGCTGCATCTTTGCAGACACATCTATCGATGAGCAGGTTCTCGCGACATCCCGCTACGCCTTTCTTTAAGCCTCGTTGTACATACATTTCTTGCCACACAAGTTCAATTGCTCGTACAATCCTATTATTTAGGATGGCTGTAAATATCTTATACAGTGTGTTAAGACAAGTGATTGGCCTGTTATTCTTCGGGTCAGCTAAGTTGCTTATTTTCGGCAGGAGTGTTGTGCGCCCTTCCACCAACCACTCCGGAGTCGGCTGTTCCGACTTTAAATATGAGGTAAAAATACGGGTCAAATGCCACCTTGGTAGTCTTGGGTGGGCATTCTTCTTCAGGTGTTATGAGGGCATCACACAGCTCCTTGAAGCTATTTATATTTTCAAAGTCTTTGTGCAATCTATGCTGCACTTCGTAAACTTCTCTCCAAAATACTTCGACCTCCTCTGGTTTGGCCGGGTGGCCGACAGTAACTGGAGGGTCTTGGAAGAGTCGAGATGGGTCAGAAAGAAACTGTTGATTTTCCCTGACCCACCTCTTCCTCCGCTCTAGACTTTTCTTAAAGTCAGATAGTATCCGTATTCTCTCAACAATATGCTGCCTGAATGTCAGCAGCTTTGACTTGTTAAGTGTGTGATAACGGGTCCGGTATTCGCGCTCGAACTTTCGAACCTTGGCGGTAAAATTTCTGTTAATGTGATGTAGTTAATCACACACTGAATGCGGGACGCGTACTGTCTTGCCCAGCCTATCTTTATGGTATGTTGATGCATTCGTCTTTTGGTCTTATGATCAACCGTTGGTTTTGTTTTACGGTTCGCATCGGCCAAAGCTCTCGCTGCATTATACACACAATAATTGATAGCCCAAAGGTCGGGTTCTTCGGCAAAATATCCACGAAGCTCGTCATCCATTTCAGCTAGATCTTTAGGCTTGAGAGAAAACTTGGTGTTGATGTTTCTCCGGGCCATAAAGCATCGCTCTTCCTCTATTGGATGCCTGCCCGCGGTTGGTCTTAGTGTCGCCTCTCTTTCTCTGTTGCCGGCTTGTTCTAGCTGTGGTAGGCTAGGCGTTCCGCTTACATAGCCCCTTTTTCGGAATAGATCGGCATGGTTTCGCAGATGTTGCTGTGGAAAGTGCGATAGCTACGGGTGTTTCTTGCACCACAGAGCATGCAACCGTGCCATGTAACCCCGTTCAGGGGCCACACTCGCATCGCAGTATTCTAGCAAATCGTGATTCATTCGCACCTTCAATTCTGTCCCCTTTGGGGTGCTTGATTAACATGATTCCCCTTGCCTGTCACGTTTCGGGGTGCTTGATTAGCGTGAGTCCCCTTGCCTCTTACGCTTCAGTGAAGATGTTCGAACTAAAAACCTTAAGCTTCTTGACAAAAAGCTATGCGATTGTAAAAATGAGTTACAATATTACGAATCAACTCCCTATCAATCAAAGTAGACTGTTGCAGAATCCGATTCTGCAATTCGTCTAAGCTTTGCGGTTGCGTTGAGTATACTTTGCTCTTTAAAAACCCCCAAAGAAAATAGTCGAAAGGCGTCAGATCAGGAGATCTAGAGAGCCACTCGATTTCACCCCTTCTTCCAATCCACCTGTGAGGGAACTGAGTATCCAAATATGCTCGAACCTCCCAATCGTAATGAGCCGCTGCTCCGTCCTGCTGGAACCAAATATTTTGAAAATTATCGCCTGTAATCTCCCTTATTCTTAGTACAATTTGGTTTCTGATAAGCTCTTCATATTCACGGGCATTGCGATTACCATCGATGAAGAAAGGGCCTATCAATGTATCATTCAAGATACCGGCCCAAACATTAATCTTTTGTGGATATTGTGTATGACTCTCCAACATCCAATGAGGATTTGTGTCGGACCAATATCTACAATTTTGCCCGTTAACTTCACCTTTTACAGTAAAAATAGATTCATCTGAAAATACTGTATTGTACAAGAAAAGAGAATCTCTATCAATTCTGTCCATCATAATTTCACAAAAGCCAACCCGACGACCAGGGTCGTCATCATTGAGCTCTTGTACCAGATGAACTTTGTAAGGATGGAAATAAATGCTTTTTAAAATATTGCGCACTGTCTCAGGAGCAACGTCACGCTCATCACTAGCTCGACGTAAACTAAGGTGTGGGTTTTCAACAAATGCTTGGGCTATGTCCATCTGCATCTCCACAGATCCTGCATATTTTGGCCGACCAGTTCTCTGAAGGCCCTTGATAGATCCATGATTCATAAACCGCCTTACAGTTCTTTCAATTGTTGATTTTTAGACAGATTTAACTCTTCTCCATTACAAAAAGTGCGATTAAAAAGCAAATGAACTTGATCATAAAATCGAACTCGATCTCCCCAACCACGCATCATTAATACAGATACCCTTTCTCCTTCCGAAATTTTATCTTACGCCATAATAATCTTTTAGCGACAGATAGTAAGTGTGTACTGCTAAATCGTAAATTTAGTTTCGACTCGTAATATTGGTATGGAAAAACGGTATAACACTTATGGTATCGCCTTAGGTATTCACTTAGGTATCGAAAAACGGTATAGGACTGTATAACTCTTCGGGGAGGAACAGAACTCTCACCAAAACACCTGGAACTTTTAATGAAAAATTTCCTTATGATTTCACAATATTCAGAACGCTGTAACCAAGATCAATATAGAGCTCACCAATGAATTTCTCGTTGAAATTTACTTCAGGAATTACACTGACCTCTTGGAAAACTTTGTTAATTTCAAATAACCTCTAACTGACCTTGACCGTTACAATTGACCTATGGTTTGGGTACGTATCTGAACGTAGAATTTTCCGCTCTATCGATTGCATGTGTAAAAAGGGGGTTTCCATTTAAAAAAACAAAGTTGACCTTCAAAAAGCCATGAAGGTCAACTTTATGGTCAAAATGAAGTTCATCATTGAATTCCTCGTTGAAATTTACTACAGGAATGACCTTCACTATTTCGACAAATATTTGACCTGAGGAATTATCCAACCTTTCCGGGACTTCTTAGACACCCTGTGTATATATATAATTTAACAAGAGAGTAATGAACCACCGCAGGTTCACATGAGAATCAACAGCCAAAAAAAAGGACACCCGCTCTATATAAAACCACGGTAAATCACACCTATGGCCACGACTCATGGCCTTCAGATGGGTGGTCACGGGGAAGGACGAAATAATGACGACAGGCCGGCGAAACCCTCGTGTCTCCTAAAGACACGCAGCGACCTAAGAATGACAGCTTTCGGCGTCCATCTCACAAGTGCCTTAGTATATTTTTGGCACGTGGGTATGGCTTTAACCTTACGAACCAGTGATAGTTTTGCACCTCCGATAGCACTGATAACAATAAAATTTACTTTAACCGAATACTTTGGGTACAGTCGTTGAGTTCCCATGTAAGGTATTGATACCTCTCTTCCTTTCCTTCTTCTTGGTAGTGGTGTTGTAGTCGGCTGGAGCCGAGAATTCAATCACAAATATAAGTTGTTTCTCGAAATCTTGGAGAACAATATCAGGCCTCAAGTGTCCATGGAGACTGTTGTCCGAAAATCGTGGATCGAGAAAATTTGGCTCTTCTCGTTTGGGCAATTGAGGTTTCGGATGTAAAAAGGAGATATAGAATTATTTTGCTCGAGTGGGAAGGTCCCTGAGCACTTTAAAATAAAGTCTTGAATTTTAATTTTTAAGATATATATCTACAATGAAAATATAATGCCGCATGTTCTGCGACGAATGACGTTAGCGAAAGTTCGAAATGTTTATTTTAAAAAATCGTTAATAATTTTTTTCCGAGACGGTGCGTAATTCGTGCACAAACAACTTCCAACGTTTCGTGAATCGAGCGAATTCTGAGCAAGCGAAAACTGTCAGTTCAGCACCAAAATATCAATTTATACATTGAAAATCACTTTTGTTTAGCTAATAAACAATGTTTTTTATAATTACTGTATTTTTAATTACAAAAATTCGGCTGATTGTGAGCCACTCTTGTACCTAACGCTGGGGTAGCGGTTTACCGATCGGGCCATAGTCTACGCGTGAGAAAATCCATTACTATTCCAATTAAGCTGAAACATTCCAGAAAACTTTCTTGAACCTTCCTGAACAACTTTCTCAGTGAGAGTTTTCGCTTGCTCATAATTCGCTCGACACCCGAAACGTTGGAAATTGTTTGTGCACGAATCACGCACCGTCTCGGAAAAAAATTCTTAACCATTTTTTTAAATAAAAATTTAGAACTTTCGCTAACGTCATTCCTCGCAGAAGATGATAATGCATATTTTTGATCAGTTTTATTACAAAATATTATAAACTTCCCGTTTCGTTGCTAGTCGAAGTGAAAAAATGCGAAATATTTTATTCAGAGAAAAAAAGTTTATCGTCAATAATTCGAAAAATAAAAAAGCTACAACTTTTTTTATGAGAAGGTAAAGATGTGGCATTAAATTTTCATTGTGGATATTTATCTTAAAAATAAAAATTCGATACTTTATTTTCAAGTGCTCAGGGGCCTCCCCACTCCAGCCAAATAGTTCTATATCTCCTTTTTGCATCCGGACCCTCAATTGACTCATATCTCCGTCGGAGCGTTCGGCAGGACAAGGTCGCGGCTAACGCCGTTAGACCGACAAATATGGTAATAAAGCACTCTTAGAGCGAAACTGAAACCCTCTGTACCTGAATTAATCCCTGATGACATGGGAAAAGCAAAAGCTTGCTCCTTTAACAAGGACTGTGTTTCTACATTTCTGTGAAAGGTTCCGTAAAATTTCTTCATGAGTAGCTATTTGGCGAAATTTTTCCAACCTCTGCTTTCTTTACTTCGGCGTTTATAAGTGAACCATCTCGATAGAGTAACGCAGTTTCCTCATTTGTGACATTAAACTGCAGGCCACGGGTCTCGGCCGCCTGCTCCGCGATTTTGTAAAGGAACGCTTCTTTGCCAATCACCTCATGGTTTCTGGCCATTTTTAGCAGAGGATCTCTGTCATTTCCAACGTTATAAGATTTTCTTAGAACGATTCGGTTATAAAGATACTGGAGATTCACAAGCCCGCATCAGCCTTTGATGGCATGAGATCTATAATCGCTGAATAGACGAATTGATATGCAAGCTCTTATAAATATGCATGATCTTATTATGGTGATATCACAGGCTTAAAGCTCATTTTTTGTCCATTGAGCTACCTCAAACGAGTAGAATCGAACCGGGACGGCAAGCATGTTAGTCGCAGATACGTTGTTCAACGCCGATAAATTTCAAGACCAAATCTGTCGAAGAAGATGCTTGTATTTGCTTCAAGAGACTCCTTCACGGATGCGATGTCCTGAATGCGGTTTTAAGGCATGCCAGGTATATACTGGTGTCTCCACTATTAAGATGTCTAATAACATTTAGTCCACAAGCTCAGGGTCCTTAGAACGTCAATAATCTTTTTTTTTCCAGGTGAATTTTGGCACCCTTTTCCAATTCAAAGTCCATTCCATCTCTCCTTTTACCAGAGACAAAGACCTTCAGGTCATTCATATTAAATACGTAAGCAAACTTTTGTTCGCGATTATTAATGTCGCTACATATGTATCTAGAAGAATTTCGTAGTGCGAGGGATAGAGGCAGAGGTGTGATGCAAAAAAGCAAAGGGTTCATGGTTTCGCCCTGAAAGGCGTCCCTCCAGAAGATGACGTTTTTCTCTGTCACATAATTTATATGTATGTATGTATGTATTTATGTAATCCTCTGTGGAATATTTTTACAATAATAAATAAGCAGTCGCGTACAATTATCCAGGGGTTGGTCCCGAAGGAATTTACCCTCACGTGGAGGCATAACACTCATGCGGAAAGCTGAACGGCACCTCGGTGTGGTTCTCGAGTGATGACTCTGTGATCCCGGGCGGCCTTTTAGAGTATGCAGCCTTATCCTTGCATGCGGGGCTCTACAAAGACTGGCGTACCTCTTTCCCCAGCTGCTCGTCGGAAAAACAATTATAACACGAAACGCAGTTGTAGTAATTTCGGTTCAAAACAGTCGATCGCGCAGGGCTCCCGACAATGGGTCGGACAACAATGCTGACTACCCTAGTGTTAAGGTAGGCAATCAAGATAGATCTCCTAAAATGCTACGATACCAGTGTGAACCGTGAGTGAGAAGGTAATATGGCACGAGTACATGTTCTGTGGTGCCAGAAACACCCAGAGCTCTCGCATTTTTCGCATACACGACTGCGAAACCTTGCCGAAGAACGCCGGAAAAGGGGTTATATAGGCGGAGCTTATACTTAACCGCAGCCAAAACAAGCCGGAAACAGAAAAAGAGAGGCGGCGCTGAGAACAACCGCGGGCTGGTATCCAATAGAGGAAGATCGATGCTTCATACCCGGGCGGATGCAAGAAGTAATACAATACCAACGGCTTATTATAAGACCAAAAGATGAATACATCAACTGAACACAAAGATAGACTGGGCAAAACAGAAATTCAAACGCCAACATTCGACAGTTTGCGTGCGAGCTGTGGATCTGTCATTACAGACCCAACAAGTCAGACCTGCTGACCATTAGGCAACAGTTTGTTTGACAGAATACGGGTAATATCTGACACTAGGGAAAATATAGAGCGGAGGTGGAGGTGGGTCAGATAAAATTTACAGTTATTTTCTGACCTATCTCGGCTCTTCTAAGATACCCCAGTTACTGTCGACTATTCATCCTAACTAGAGCAAGTCGAAGAATTTTGGAGAGAAGTCTACGAAGTCCAGCATCCAGTGAAAGAACTCTCTGAGACCTTAAGGAGCTGTCAAGTGCCCTCATAAAACTTGAGAAAAATTGCACATCCATCATTACTGAGGAGGTGAAAATGTATTAAGAGGGATGAAGATTCTGGAGATTGTCGCGAAATACACGCAGGAGATTGGAATGAAGTTTAGGTGAGAAAAATCTGCGGATAATTTCTTGATGCCCGGAAAACGTAATGAGATCCCTGAAGACCCTGAACTCGTCGACAGAAGCGCTAGACGACATCTTGGCGCTGGAGCTACCTATAGATACCTGAGCCTGTCACAGAGCCGCATTCAAGACGTAACACCTGTAAAGTATACTCTCCGAAGCAGATACAAATGCCTCATCTTAAGGATTTTGTCTTTCGAACTTTCGGCGAGAAAAAAAGTATCTGCTACGTACATCCTTGCCATCAGCGGAGGAAGCTGCTGAAACGCTTGGCCGTGACTTCAATATCAGAGGTGAGCAAAATGCATCAAATCTGATCTATCTCGAATTATTACTCCTGAAAGCTCGGATTAAGAAAGCACAGGAGAAAAACTTCCGTGAACAGCTCCATGACAGGAGAATACACGGTATTTTCCACAGAAATTTGAAGCATCAGTCGATGTCGTGTGAGCTAGCGACTTAGATCTAAGGGAATAATACGGTAACTTACTCGAGGCCTGATATAGTTCTTGACTTCGAGAAACGAACCATGTTCGTTGCTCAAATTTTCGGCACTAGCTGACTAAAACATCACAGCTAAGTCCTAATCATTGATACTCGTAGAGGTGCCAAGCTTTGACTGGTGGATAGCCTGAAAGCCATCCCTGCCTGTTAAAAAAAATGCACGAGACTTTTGCCGGATCATCATATTGAGCAAATCGCAGACTTTACCCACCTATCTCACGGTTGTGAGGTCAGTAGAGACTTTTATTGTGGTGGTAGCGTCCTTTCTTTTCAAAAACAAAGCGAATTTAAATAACCCTTCGCATTTTAATATAAGCTTTCGGGAATTCAATGCAGAAGACCCTCTATAAGATTAGGAACTAAAGATAGCCAAAATTAATCCCAAAAAAACTTTGGTTAGGAAACCTTCCCATTCCAAAATGTTCTGCTAGTGGTAAGGAAAAGGCTATGTCATTCTTAAGGGACTTGAAAGCGTACGTCAATACTGTTGAGAGAGATAACATCGATTCCTTTAAAGACAAATTGATCAGGAAAATTTGGACCGAGAGCAGGGAATTGGAATTTCGGTGGTATAACCCGCAGAGTAAAATCATTCGGGGGCCTTATGCTATACAAATTAGTAATTCAAAGTAATCGTAATAATTTACGTCAATATAACCCTAATATTCAAAATTTAAATCCTAACCGCAATCTAAATTCAAATTAAAATGATTACAATCATGTAAGGTCCAACCAGAATCATATCCCTTCACAAAACTACACGACACAATCACCCGTGGAAAATACCAGCGTTAATTTTAATCCTAAGGAAAAGCGATCCAATTTTAAAGACCGTGTACCTAATAGGGCGAATGAACAACCCATGGATTACTCTTTAGATAGCCAAAATTTCGGAAATCCTCGTTATAATAATCTAAATCTACAAATAAATAGCTCTAGACAAAATGCGTGACCTCCAAATGAAGGTAATTACATGCCAAATCAAAGCAATTATGTTTTAAGCAAATACTGATAAAAAATAAATGATTAAGATTTTTATTTACAAAGCTTTTTCTATAACTTTTCACTCAAAACATGCAAAGCAATCTTTCTGTTTTTCACGGCGAAGTGCTATCGGTAGAAAAAATTTGCGAGGCGTTTGAGGAACTGCGAAGTTTATTTATAATTCCTTGATTCTACTAAAAGATCAATTATAAGTGATATTTTTTGTTACTTTTGTTACAAGTTATGTAACAAGAGAAACACTTCTAGGATTTGAAAAAATAAACTTTTTAGTGTAAAAGAGTTATGTTATTTAAAACTTACTAACCAATTTCCGAGAAGGCAAGTTTGCTAGGTTTCGCGAATATACAGTCATTTGTTAGTTTAATTACAAGTTGTGTGATAGAAACTCTGTACTAAACCGAAAACGTGTCTTTTGTTGTTAGAAGTGGTGTTTTGCTATTTAAACCTTAGAAACAAATTTTTAAGATAGAAAGTTTGCTAGATTTCGAAAATTTTGAGAATTTTTGTTAGTTTTGTTTCAAATTATGTAAGAGAAACTTTGTGGGGAATCATGAATATTGATTTTTATCATTAGGAAAGGTGTTGTGTTGTTTTAATCTTGCTAAGGAACATTCAAAAAAGCAATTTTAGTGGGTTTCTGGAATTTTCCGTTTTTAAAGTAAAACTTCTTAGGGCGCGGTACGACATTTTTAATGAGGAATGAATCCATAAGAATCGTCACGCTCGAGCTTCACGTTACGTCACACTGCAGCATGGTAGTGGGCTGAGTGCGCGTAGTATTGATGGAATTAAAGAAATTCATGGAATCAATGTTATTCAAGGAATTCGTAGAATTCACGCAATTTAAAGGTTTGATGAAATTCAAGGGATTCACGGAATTCATGTAATTCAAGGAATGTATAGAATTCAAGGAATTATATTATTCAGGGATTCATCTCTCATATCTACCATGTATCCCTAGACACGCATTTTTTGGTTAGTTTTGTTCAAATTTATGTATCGAAAATTCTGCGAAGAACCAAAAAAAGTATCTTTTTTGTTATTAAAAGTGTGATCTTATAGTATGCTTGCTTACAGATTTTCAAGCACATAAAATTCGTAAATACGTGACACACCTCGGTAAGCTTAATCCCGATTTAGTCAGTTTTGAATGCTGATTGTTAATATACTTGCAGTATCTGATTTCCTCTGTGCATCTTGTAGATGTTTTCAATTTGTTCGAATTTTCAGCTAATAATAACGGGATGTTTTTTTTCTTACTGGGTATTTAGTTGTCTGGTATGTATTTTGCTTACAAGGCGTCAGGCTCAATTCGATTATTTCGAGTATCTGGGTTATCTGATGTAACATCAGATTCTGTGGACTAAGTTGCTCTGTTTTCATTTCGAGAAATATATGAGTATGGCTTTGAGGTTATAAACCAGTGATGGTTTCGCAGCAAAGTTTTGTCATAATGACAACCGCGGGATTTTGCCAGGAGCGAGTGCTTATCTGAAAAACTGCGCCTGCTTCCAACGAATCACGATAAAATTTCAACCTTAACGGCGCTTCACGACCGTGAGATAGGTAGCTAAAGTCTGTGACGGACTTAACACGATGATCCGGAAAAAGTCTCGTGCATCCTGATAACACGAAGCGACCTAAAGACGACCGCCTTCTGCATTTTGCCCGCAAATGTCTTAGCATCTTGTTGACATTCAGTAATGCTTTTCAGGCTGTTACCAGTGGAAGCTTAGCACCTCCAAGAACGCCGATGATAAGGACGATTAGCTTAACAAAATATTCCATGTATAACCTTCGCAACTCCCTTATAAGGTCCATATACCGCTCTTTCTTTTCATTCTTCATGGCTATGATGTTTTTGTCAGCTGTTGCTGAAGATTTGATAACAAACATGGTTCGCTTCTCGAAGTCAAGGAGAACTATGTCAGGCCTCGAGTGGGCATCCGAAACATTTGTCGAAAATATGAAGTTCCAGTACATGCTGCACTTCTCCTTCTCGACAATTGACTCGTTTTCCTTCGGAGAATTTAGCGGAGCGGTATTGAGGATAATACCGTAAGAGTGACAGACATGGTAATAAAGCACTCTTAGTGCCGCATTGTGTCTTTGGATGTAGGTCGGTCCTTGCAGGAGTTGGATAACCAGATACAACTAGATACTTTGTTCCTCCCCGATAGTTCAGAAGACCAAATCTTCCGGATGAGATGTTTGTACCTACTTCGCAAAAGTACCGTTTTTAATGTCGAAGTGCGAGAAATAGTGGCAATAATGTGAGGTAAAAGACCGATAATAAATCTACGGGAGGTCAAATCGAAAGGTTTACGGTAACTAATTCAGGCCATCGATAGGCCGCGCTGGTAGAATGCTGCGTCATTGCGGACACAGAAATGAGCAGGTTCTCCCGACATCCTGCTACGCCTTTTTTGAGCTGCGTTTTCCGTACATATTTTGTCACGCAGGTCCTATTGGCCGAACAGTTCTAACATTTAGAAGTGTGAAGCTGTGAAGTAATTTTTTGGTTCGGCTAAGTTGCCCCTCTTTGGCATGAGTACTAGGCGCCCTTCCACCAACTACTCCGGAATAGGCTCTTCCGACTTCAGATATGAAGTGAAAATGCAGGCCAGATGCTGTTGGGTTTAGGGAAACTTCTTCCACTAGAAGGTCTTAATATCATCTGGTCCCGGAGCGGAATAGTTCTTTAAGCCTCTAACTACTTTTTTCACCTCCTCGGAAGTGATGAGTGGTATTCTTCCTCAGGGTTTACGAGGGCATTGTAAAGCTCCTCGTAGCTATTTATGTTTTTGAGTCTTCTTCCAGTAAATGACGATCTTCGTATGCTTCTCTCCAAAACGATTCGACCTGCTCTGGTTTGGGCGGATGTTCGGTAGTAACTGGAGGGTCTTTGAAGAGTCGAGATGGGTCTGAGAAAAATGGTTAGTTTTCTCTGTCCCACCTCTCTCTCCGCTCTAAACTTCTCTTAGCGTCAGATAGTACCTGTATTCTGTCAAACATATGCTACCTGATGGTCAGCAGCTTTGACTTGTTCAGTGTGTCATACCGGCACAGCAGTTTGTGCGCGAACTGTCGAACCTTGGTGTTGAAATTCCTGCCAGTCTTGCCCAGCCTATCTTTGTGGTAAGTTGGTGCTTTCATGTTTTGGTATTTTGATCAGCCGTTCATTTCATTTTAGGTTTTGTGTCTGCCTAAACACTCGCTGCATTATACACACGACAATTGATAGTCCAGAGGTCGGATTCTTCGATGAAATCTCCTCGAAGCTCGTGATATGGTTCAACCAGATCGTTGGGCTTGAGAAAAACATGAATGTTAATGTTTCTCCCGGTCCTGAAGCATCGTCCTTACTCTATTGGGTGTCTGCTTGCGGTTGGTCTACGTGTCTGCTCTCTTTTTCTGTTGCCGGCTTGTTCTGGCTGCGGTTGAGTAGACGCTTCGTTTATATAACCCCTTTTCCGGATTCTTTCCACTAATGTGAACCTTTTTCGTCGAGCTTGATCCTTCAAATGACGCCTGTCAAAACATCAGCCATTTATGTTTACGCATTTACAAGTTACAGCACTGAGAAGCGACTAACCTCCGAG
>NC_046666.1:110671199-110675787 GCF_010883055.1 Belonocnema kinseyi | reverse complement strand
TCGCTGTATCGACCTAAAAGGAGAGTATGTTGAAAAATAAAACCGACTTTGGCCAAAAAAACGTCTCCGTGTTTCATTTTTCAGGGACTTATCAGACTGCCTCGTAATTAAAATGCACACTTGATGGGCCCAGTCCCGGAATTATTTTAGGGACGTTTTGCAATCGATCATGTATGAGTTGTATAAGGAACTTAATTATATCGAGAGTCTTCTCTGACTCCCATTTATTTTTTTCGAACACTATCAATCGCATTCTCCATGTTCTCCTGGTTCAACTTTCCTCTCGTAGAGCCTACTTTTCGTTTAAAAATCGTCATGGTGGATGCTAAGAAATAACAAAACGATAACAGATGTTTACAATACGAAATTGAATAAAGATATTTAAATTTCACAGGTGTGGATAAAACAGCTTCGTTGTTGAGCAAAACAAATTTTAAGACTTTAAATAAAAGGATAATATAAAAAGAATAACAAAAAAACAATGTAATTAAAAAAGTGCATTGTCACTTCCAACAAAACAGTCGAGCAAAAATGATGTAGGAAAAGATTGATTGAACTCTCCCGCCTCAAATTAAGCCATCTCTCCCGCTTTGCAAAGAGCGATGGAACGCGAAACTGTGTCCATAAAACAGACCTGCAGATGGCATCGGTGGAATACTTACCTAGTAGGACTACAAGGCGATCTGAGAAATTCGCTGTTGCGCAAAAAAACAGCTCACGTGGACGTACTGTGACCATAAATTATGAGAGCAGAAATTTACGTCCTCGAAACCACGGGCCACTTAACTCTATTGCGATAATATAGCTTTAAATCAATGACGATCACAATGGTTCATTTATATTGTTGCACTTTCATAAGGAGACACTTTTACACTGACTCGCGAGGTAAAAAAACGCAGGGTATCAGGAGGGGGCGGAAATGGGCGATTGTCATAAGGACAACAGCAAGATTTCCCTGGGAGCGGGTGCTAATCTGAAAAAACTGCACCCAATCCCAGCGAAATCGCAGTAAGATTTTCAGCCATAACCACGTCTCTCGACCGTGAGATAGCTGTTTACAGTCTGTGACGGAAGCAATACGACGATCCCGCAAAAGTCTCGTGCACCCTGAGGACATGGAGCGGCCAAAGGGCGACCGCCTTCTAGATTTTTCCTGCGAGTGTTTTAGCATATTTTTGACACGCAGGGATACTTTACAGGTTATTAACCAATGAAAGCTTGGCACCTCCAAGAGCTCCGATGAAAAGGACGATTAGGCTAACAGAATTTTTCGAGTACAATCGTCGCAATTCCCTTATAAGGTTTTAATTCTCTCTCTTTCTTTTCATCCTCCTTAGCTATGACGTGCTTGTCGTCTAGTTCCGAAAATTCGATAAGAAACATGGTTCGCTTCTCGAAGTCAAGGAGAACTATGTCAGGCCTCGAGTGTGCAACAGAAACAATTGTTAATGTCGTAAGAGTGACAGAGATGGTAATAAATTATTATTAGTGCTGCATTGTGCCTTTGGATGATGGTCGTTCCAGCATGAGTAGGACAACTAGATACTATGTGTGATAGATGCTCGGGTCGTGACTGGCACGCCCTGCAGCTATCATCGGGAAGGTCTTGGCTCAAAATGTGGCTCTTTTTAAAAAAAATCGTTTATAAATTTCGACTAGTTGCTTGAAAATGGCACATGCACCATATTACAAAATGGTCTTTATTTAAGTGAATATACCAGATAATGTAATGGTGTAGAAAATATATTGCGACTCGCGAAATATTGTTTTCAACATTCAAAAGGGTATAAAATATAGTTCAGTGCATAGTGGAAGCCAGTATGTCAGCGCGACAGGGGAACCACTACTCACGATCAGAAGTGCTTCTGGTCACCCTAGAAGTCAATAATGCCATGAAGAAGAGGAATTACCGTAGGAGCCGCACAGCGATCCATTCTAGGGCCAGACCTCTGAAATATTTCCTATGACTGTATCCTGCGCATGGAAGTGCCGAGGGGCACATCTCTCGTTCTCTTTGCAGACGACGTGACGACCATCATGGCGCAGAATATGAAAGAGACACCAATGAAGCTTAACCAAGTTATGCCTGAACCTGGCTTTACAGAAGACGGACACTGGTGTTCTTATGACCAATAGGATTCACACGTGCATCTAATTAAAAGTGAGAGGCGAGATGATTTAAACACCAAAGGCGTCCAAACATCGCGGTATCTATGTCGATAAAGAAACTCACATTTTAGATGCACATTCAAAATGCAGCGTATAAGGCAGCCAAAATAACGACGAGCCTTAGCTGTCTCATGGCGAATGTTGTCGGACCTAAGCCGAGCAAAAGCCGGTTATTGCTGTGGATCATCGCATCTATCCTGTTTTACGGATCCGACATATAGACGGACGCACTTAGGATAGAGAAGTACAGAAGAGGCATGGCCGGCGTACAGCAGATAGGGGCGCAGCGAGTCGTCTGCTCCTACGATACAGTTTCCGTGTCCGCGGTGCTAGTGATAGCAAACATAATCCCAATTGAACTTCTGGCGCCCGAAAGAGGAGATTTTTTTTAGAGGACGGCGCAGTTAGAGAAAATCGTAAAAAAGCAAGACTCCTGAGCGCATGCGATGTATCAGTGGATAACCAGGTGGGAAAATGATCACCGAGGCAGGTAGACGTTTCGATTAATAAACGACCTCAATGTCTAGATTGATCGAGCACATGGGAAGGTGAATTACTACTTGACGTAATTTATACCGGGTCACCGATGTTTCCAGAAATACCTGCATAAAATCGACAAAGCAAGGAGCCCTGTCTGCAGGTATTGCGACCTGTATAGAGATGACGCGTTACACACGTTTTTTACCTCTGACATGTGGATTGAAGAAAGGAAGATGCTGGAAATCAGCATTGGACCGATCAGACAAGAAGACATCATCGTCAAAATGTTAAGTAGCGAGGAATGTTGGGAGAAAGTAGCGGTTTACGTGGTGGTAGTTGTACGATTAATGAAGAGAGAACACCTTGAGTTCCTGAAAGACATCAGACTAGAGTGACCAACACCGACGATTCATCATACCCAACCAAATATCGAAGGCAGGCGAGCCCGAAACGCTATTCAATCGAGCTGCTGTGGACGCAACATAATCGCGAAGGAAATTTGGGCTAACAGAAGAAAGAAATTGGAAGGAGCTCCTATAGGACAAGAAAACGGATTCCGCAAGCGGTTTCCTGGAGATTTTTGCCAAGAAGAAAAGGAGGCTATTTTGATTGGACCGTTGGTAGCGTCATTATAATAATCAAATTAAGATCTTGGTTTATATTTATATGTATTAAGATCGTTTTAGTGACGCTATCCACATCCTCACACTACAGAGAAGTGCGGACCCTTCTATATGTGTTATTAGAACATTGTTCATCAGCCCTCGTAAAAAAAAAAGAATTTTTACATTGATTTAAATATAGCGGTTTTCTATTAAACTAAAATCACCTGTGCTTTAATGACTATTCAGCAGTTCACTTACTGAGACTTTCAGCTTAACTACGAATTTAAAAACAAAGATATGTTTATAATAATCATAAACTTTAGTTTTTAGCGCTCTTTTAGTATTATAAGGAAACAAATTTTAAACTATGCAACCACCCAATTAAAATTTGTTTAAACGTTTTAAGAATTTTTGTACTAAGTTATTTTAGTGAGATTGAAAATCATCGTCCCTTAATAAACTATTAAAAGTTCGTCCTTTTTTGCGTATTTCTTATCGTTTTTATTATTGCTAGTGAGGTCGAAGTCCAGGGCCCTCTGTATTCAAAAATTAACATTTTCACAATTTTCACGTATCTCGCTGACTTTCATAAATTTAAAACTTAGAAAAAGTTATAGCCGAAACATTCTTAAAAATATAATTTTTTAAATCGATTTTCAGATTCATTTTTGCACATGAAAATGGTTTGTTATTGTTAGTCGTCGTCCTTCAATATGAAGGCAGTTTTTGCCTTCGATAAGTACAGGAAACAGATTGTCCTGCTTTGCAACGTTCTTTTAAGGTTGTTTCGTCCTTCGGTCCTGTCGGAATTGTCGTGAGAGTCGAATAGTCTCACTATAAATAAGCTCTCATGGTGCCGAGCTGATGTATTCCTTCCATGCATATCTTATACCGAGAAGTACAGCTGGGTGGGCGTTAACTTATGAGTTTTTGTGGCAAAGAAGTGCTGCTTTGAGTTATTGTTGCAGTCTTTCAACGAAACCGTTCGCTTGTGGATGGGAAGGCGTTGTTCATGGGTACTTAATTCCGAGAAACTCATTTAGCATCCGGAAGGGATAGGATTTAAATTTTTCTTTTCTTCTGTCATTTGACCTCCTTTTATTAAGGAAGCACCCTAAGAACGTAGCAAGTCAGATGAGAGAACGCTTCGACGTGTTATTGACTCACACTGTCGCAGTCATAAGTTTGGCAATGTTGCGCCTCTACCCCATCTCTTCCAAGAGCAACGTCAAGAACGAGATTCAAGAGAACGTGTGTTATTCGAAATTCCCGCGATTTATTTATCTTTTCATAGGATCTGAATGATAGTTGACGGAGGAGATAGGGATTTGGAA
>NC_046666.1:110661645-110671099 GCF_010883055.1 Belonocnema kinseyi | reverse complement strand
ACTTCTTCCACCAGAAGGTTTTGATACAATCTGGTCCCGGTGCGGAATAGTTCTTCATCCCTCTTAATACTTTTTTCACCTCCTCGGTAGTGATGGGTGGGTCCTAAACCAAAGAACTGCAATTCCTTAACCCACTTATCTCATTCCCATAAACAGCAAACCCTAAACCACTAACATTAAGCTTTCAAAACCCAAACTCTCGATCCCCTATCTTACATATCCCAAACCCACAAACTCACAAATTCCTACAAACCCTACCCTACAAACACAGATGTATAAGACTTAAGGTTGTAAGATGTGTGATTTCATAGGTGGAGGTTCGGTGTTTATGGAATAAGGGTTAAGGATTGCATGGGTTGATTGGTTTTGACGTTTATGGATTTTGGGGTTTATGGGTTTTAGTATATATGGGTTTTGAAGTTTATTGATTTTGGGGTTTAAGATTTAGGTGTTGGGCTTTTGGAGTTTGTGGTTTAGGGTTTTGAGTTTGGGGTTTATGGGTTTGGGATATGTAAGTTCATAGGTTTAGGTTTGGTGTTTATGGTATAGGGGTTTTGGCGGTATGTGGTTTTAAGTGTATGTGGATTTAGGGGTTTAGGATATAGGGTTTAGGATTTAAGGTATGGAGTTTGGGTTTTGTGAGGTCGCATTTTGTGAATTGGAGTGTTGGGTTTAAGTTGTGTCAATTAGTGGGCTTTTGGTTTAGGGTAGCTTTTTATGTTCAAAAATTTAAGTTTTGTAGAATTCAAGTTCATGAATTTCGGTTTAGTGGGTTTGGAGTCCAGTGATTTTCGGTTGGAAAGGTTTTTGTATTATGGACGCACATGTACTGTAAGAGTAGGTGGTCCTGAGTCATTTAAAAAAACGTATGTACAGATGTGCGTTAGAGAGAGTTTTGTCCATTTTTCCCCACTGTGCGACGGCTCAAGTAGGAACGACTTGTCCGAAAAGTCAGTTTTAGATCGAACACTACCCCGCGAGGAAGTCGCTCCCGAAAGACCCACGGAGCTCACACGTTATGGGAAACCTGGTTACGCCTTAAGTGTCATGTAAAATTGAGTTACGACTTGTGTAAACAGGAAATCTCATGAATAACTCTGTATCAATCTCAAATAACTCGCTGTATCAATTTTAATAACTCGCTTTAATAATCATGAAGGATCCGCTGTATCAATCCTGAATAAATCGCTGTATCGATCTCGAACAAATCGCTGTACCAACCTTCGCAGATTGTTTACCTTGTACCTAAAAGAAGAATCAGAAGAAAATGGAAGGTTATAGTACCGAAAGGGCACCGAATTCTCCTGTCGTAAGTCACCCTTGATATCTTGTTTTTCCTATAGATCTTAAATAACTTCTTCCGGGACCTTGAACTTCACGAGGATATATGGGTTTTTCCTTGAAATTGAATGTTCATGAAATTTAAATAATTCTTTTCGGTCCTTGATCACATCGAGGATAATCGGGTCTTCTAAACAAAATCTTGAAAACCTTTCTTTCGGGTCCTAGAGCTTCACGAAAATAACCGGGGTTTTCCTAAAAAGTGAATGTTTGCGAAATTTAAATAATTCTTTCCTATCCTGGGTCACATGAAGGTTAATTGAGTCTCCTAAACAAAATCTTAAATAACTCCTTTCCGGGTCTGTGCAAGTTTACACTTGAAAAAAGTCAGCTGGTTCTGTAAAAATGCCGAAATGTCTATAAGTATACGGTACGGAAGGCATCATGAGAAATTGACGCCGCTTTGATATTAAATAATCAATTTGTTTTACTTTTAGTCATTGACTAAAGATACTCAGAAAAAAGTCATTTACAAATTGCTCACCAATGTTATTTTTAAAATACAATGCCACCAATAAAATCTACATAGAAATAAAAAAAGGCGAGCGTAATACGGGAGTGGTAACCTGAACCTTGAGTAGAGCGGTACTGACTCACCCCTTGTCGAGTCAGAGTACACTTTTACAGTGTACCTACAGGTGGACGAGAAAGAGACCCAGGGCCGTGCACACACTCAAAGGCGTCCGCGGAAGAAAGGAGCTCTCGTAGAAATCTTCATCAAGGTCCTGGATCTTCACCAGGATATCCGGGTTTTTCATAAATATTGAATTTTCGCGAAATTCAAATAATCCCTTCCAGTCCTCAGTCACATTAAGGATAATCGGGTCTCTTAAACAAATTTTAAAATAACTTTCTTCCGTGTCCTCGAGCTATATAAGGATATCCGGGTTTTCCCTCAAAAGTAATACGAAGCAAAATTTAAATAATTCTTTCTTCTCGACGCATATAAAGAGGATACCTAATTCTAGTCTAAAACCAGTGTCCCCTTTTCAATAGGTAAAAAGGCCCAGAAAGAATAGGCCGATTCAACATAAACGCTGGGCCGAGCGCTATTTTCGAGCCGTGGCCAAAAAACTCGCTCAACTTGAAAAATACATTCCTGTGCCGCCGAAAGTAAAGCGAAAGAAGCTACAGAGCCGACAAAGAAAAGCTTAGCAAAAGAAATATTCATCCCGTATCCCTTAAAATTAAACTTATTTTGAAAATTTTAGGTTCCAAATAAATTATTAGGTATCAAATCGTACAAGTTGTATTTGGGTCGTTATGAACATGTGGCTTATATACAAATTTCCATTGCACAGCTATAACTATATGGAAAATCTATTATGCGTCTTTCCAATTACGAAGTAATATAATTGACATTTTTTATTGTTAGATATAAAAATGTATTATACCAACTTTATGTTTTATGTTTACAGCTAAAATGACTATGGAAGATGTTGAAGCTTATAAGGAAGATCTAGAAGGTATACGAGTAAAAGGAAAGGGCTGTCCAAAACCAATTAAATCCTGGGCTCAGTGTGGTGTAACAAAAAAAGAGTTAGAAGTATTAAAAAGACTTGGTTATGAGAAACCAACTCCAATTCAGTGCCAAGCAATTCCTGCAATTATGTCGGGACGAGATTTAATAGGCATCGCAAAGACAGGAAGTGGAAAAACATTAGCATTCCTTTTGCCAATGTTCAGACATATACTAGATCAACCAGCATTATCAGAAGGAGATGGACCAATTGCTTTGATTATGACTCCAACACGAGAGCTATGTATGCAAATAGGTAAAGATTCGAAAAAGTTCACGAAATCTTTGGGACTTTCTCACGTTTGCGTATATGGTGGTACTGGTATATCAGAGCAAATTGCGGAATTGAAGAGGGGAGCCGAAATAATTGTTTGTACACCAGGTAGGATGATTGACATGCTGGCAGCTAACAGTGGCAGAGTGACAAATTTACGGAGAGTAACATATGTAGTTTTAGATGAAGCTGACAGAATGTTTGACATGGGTTTCGAACCGCAGGTAAGATTGTTTTTATGACATTTAAGTCATATTTTGCATTGCTTTTAAATTTTGTAACAAATACTTAAATCTTCGAAAATACTAAACAAATATAAGAGACACGAAGCACCATAAATTTTCGAAAATATTCTGTAAAAAAGGTCTTTTTTGGCTCCACTGAAACACGAACCAAGGTCTCCCGATTGCTGGTCGGATACTGTAATTACTAAGCTACTAGAGAAATCGAGAATTATTCCTTTCTCACAGAGTTATAGTTATTAATGTTATGCTAATGTTATGCTCTTGTTCGATTCCTCCTGTGAACTATCTTTGGCGCTTCTATAAATCTGAGAAATACAAGGATGGTTACTGAAATGTTTACCAGGTTTACTTTAAGGCTATGTAACGAGTGGGTCACGTGACCAGATTCCCACCTTACTGACACTTTTTTTATTTCCTAACTTATTTTTACACGAAGCGCCACATCGGGTTGAAAATTTAGGATTATAAATAAGAAGCAATAATAAAGATGGGTCTGGTCCTACATTTTTATAATTCTAAAAAGTTTTTTTTGTAAATCATTTTTTTTCTGTTATTAATAATTATAAAAATTTAGGACCAAATCCACCTTTATTAGTGCTTCTTATTAATTATCCCAAATTTTCAACCCGATGTGGCGCTTCGTGTAAAAATAAGTTAAATGAAAACGTATCGGTAAGGTAGGAATCTGATCAGGTGATCAGTGACCCGGCGTGAAAGTTCATCTACGTATAGTGATTAGAATAGATAGATTCATTCCCCTTTGGGCATTCTCCTGGGTACCTGTGTGGCCTCATTAATCATCACGAGAATAAGATGACTCACGTATATTATAGGGATGCCCTGAAGATCTATGCTTCTAGAGCAAAGCATCTTCAGAGTGCACTAAATATCATCAAGGTGTACACAGAAGATTTTCATGGATTTTGGATTCTACAATTGTGCCAAGATTAATCTGAAGGGAGGACGGATTACTGGCGTTCCCGGGGACTCTACGCTTGTGGATATAAGCGTTACAAGACTTCTTGACAAGGAGGAGACCTATGCATACCTGTGCGTGCCTCAAAGCTGCATTCAGGACGTAACATCAGTAGAGAAGTCCCTTTGTAGCAGATATTTGCGACTAAAATATGTGGCGTACCAGTTCTACTCTACTTGTTTGGACTGGCTTAATGAAGAAAGAATGATCTTACTGCCCTTGATATCGCCACGCGTAAGACCTTTCATCTGCAGCAGAGCTTGCATATCAATTCATTCATTCTTCGATTATACATCCCACGCCGTCAAGGCGGACGCGGACTCCTGAATCTCTAATATCTTCATAACCTAACTGTTCTAAGTAAAGCTAATATCGCTGCAAGTGAAGGAGGTCCTCTCCTTAAAATTGTCAGGAAACACGAGATGATTGGAAAAGGAACGTTCCTTTCAAGAGCCTCGGAGTTGGCAGCCGAGGCCCTTGGCCTGAATTTTAACATCAGAAGTAAGAAATGTGCATTACTCTATTTAGATGCCTCACTTTTGAAAGCGTTAGTAAAAAAAGAGGTTGAACAACTTTACCAACAGCTGCTCGACAAGAAAATGCACGGAAATGTTTACAGAATTGTAGAAAAATAATGCTTGTCGAAGGAGCAAAGTTTACCTTTTTTCATATTATCAGGGCTTTATTCAGGTACAGAGGGCTCCTTTTTCGCTTACCAAGAAGGTGTCATTTTTACCTTAGTATACTGTGACTGTATTGTATGTCAAGAAGTTGACAGTGATAGTTCCAGAGCGTGTCATGCACAAGCTAAGTACCTAGGACATAATCATGTCGCTCATACGGTGTTGGCCGCGGCCCTGCCCTGTCGAACGCTCCGAGGGAGATACAGTCACTTTTTCAAAACGAGATGTGCCAAATTTTCTGGAACTACGATTTTCGGACAGCAATCTCCATCTCTTATTCGAAGACTGACATAGTCCTCGAAGACTTGGGAAACCAAACTATATTCTTGATCGAATTTTTGACTCCGGCCCACTACAACGTCACTGTCAAGAAGAAGGAAAACGAGGAAAGGTATCAAGATCTTAAAAGGGAGTTGCAACAACTGTGCCCAAAATATACGGTTAAACTAATTTTCGTTTTTATCGGTGCTCCTGCTCGCCTCCTGCTGTACGCTCACGAGATAAAACAGTACAATACGTAATAACTGCTGAATGGAAATCGTAATTCGTAAACACAGAAGTTGTATTAGGAGAAGAGTCAAGTGTTGAAAGATCGTGGAAGTTTATCAAGGTACATATGTCTAATTTTTTGAAATAAAAATCATATGATTGTTTATTAAAGTGAAATTATGTATTATATTTTAAAATTTGTTTAAGTCACACGATTGTTAGGATGATAGTCCTTAAATTTTTGATTTAATGCGAGGTTATGTATACATTTACAATGTTACAATGTTTATGAGTATATTAAAAATTGGCAATGCGTTTAATTCCAGCACTTGGCTCTGTACTTCTATGAGGCATTATGTACTAGAAATAATATTGTAAGAATAAAATTAAGTTGATGTTTTTCAGCTCTTTCGTGTTTGATAACCCCATTTTTTCTGGTAATTTTTTATTCTTCAATAACTAAACTTTCACACATACCTATGAAAAAAATGAAAATAATAAATGAAACTGGGTAGTTGTAGCAAAATTATATTTAAAAACTCTATATTTAATTAGATTTACTTTGGAAATTAAAAACGTATTTTGAAAACAGAATGTACTTCACTATATTTGTTTAAATTCAAAAGTTGCTCTCGACTAAGGATTTGAATAAGACTTGCCAATTAAAAATCAATTCTACTTAAAGCTCAAAAAAATTTCAAACTAAAAAAAGCATTTTTTCATCATATTTTGTATCATTCAACACACGAAAGCTCTTGAAGAGTCGGATAACGATGAAAATGATGAAGAGTAAATGAAAATGATTATTTAAAGCCGTAAGCGTTTCATGCGCACGATACTTGTCCTACCCTCCTTGAAAACAAGCATGTAAATCGGATAAAGGATGTTTTGTGTTATTAACAATTTTAAATTATAATTCAAAGGAAGAAATAGCATACTTCGCTGAAGGGAGACCGTGGGATCCAGCCAAACATTTTCTAAAGATAAATATAATTTTGTCCATATTCGCACTTGTGTGGTACAGTGCATGTGTAGCGGTCGTAAAGTTTTATGTTTCAGACGTAAAGTTTCATGAATCGGGTGTAAAGTTTCATGTCGATCCGGCGGCGGTGTGCCCATGTGCATGCAATGGCGCGGTTTCTGGAGGGGTTCGGACAAACAAATTATTTTTTGGGATTGGCAATGTTTAGCTCATTTAAATCCATAGTTTTCTGATAAAATTAAAGAAATAATAATGTTTTGCTATGATTAGTTAAAAATGGATGCTATTTGGCAAATTGGCTGAAAAAATTCACAGTTCGGATATTTTGCAATAAAAAGGCTCAACTTTTTTACGAAATCAAATAAGAATATCTTTCCGATGACTTTTTTCTATGAGTTTTACAAAGGACCCCTCACAGAATGCGGGGTCCTTTGACCCCTTTCATTGGAATATCAATACATTTTTTTCTAATAGACGGTTTTAACGCTATACGGCGCCAAGCGCTCGAAATCAGAGCATAATATATATTCGTATAGCATTGAAAGCAAAAAGGAAGATAAAATCAGTATCACGCATTAAAATGTAAAAATTACGCCCGTTTCACGGAGCGCAATTCTCGCAATGGTCGAATGCTAAGCGCTCAATATTTTTAATTAACTGTAACACTTACTGTTTCGGGGCAGCAACGGTTATAAAATAGGGTCAGCATCAAGTGCGGTAATGCCATTAATAAAATTCCATTAATAAACTCACTGTTTCAGGGCAGCAACGGTTCTAAATTAGGGTCTTAATCATGTGCAATTGTCTCAATCATATATATCGAACTATTTTCGCAAAAGTCAAGTGCTACGCGTTTAATATTTTGAATCAGTTACAACATTCACTATTTCAGGGAAGCAACAGTTACGACCTTAATAAGGTACTTAATCATTTGCAATTGTCTCAATCATATAAATGTACCTCTTATCGCAACGGTCGAATGCTAAACGCTTAATTTTAAGAATTAACTACGACACTCACTGTTTCTGTGCAGCAATGGTTTTGAAATAAGGTCATAATCATGTGCGATTGTCCCAATCATATATCGCCGGTGCTTAGGAGAATGAACCCGTAAATTATATTGCTCTGAAAAAACACGTCTTGTATAAATACTGTGAAAAACCCCGCATCATTGAATGGCCGTAATAAAAAACATATTTGATTAAACACTGAGAAAAGAAACCCTTTTTAAGACAACCCAGGAGGAAAAAGTTTACTCGTGAAAACGTTATGAAAAAATATATTTTTTGTGAAAACGTGAAAAAAACCTTATTCATGAAAATACCGTGATAAATAACTTATTAAGAAGGCATCGTCAAAAAATACTTACGAAAATGCTCGGAAAGAAAATTTTTTCACATCATTTCTTCAAGTAAATAATTACTTTTTCCTATCGTTATAATTATAATGGTTTCTTATTTTATTAATAATAAAATATGTTATATAATTTAACATTAAATGCTTGTACTTTTTAGATTAACCCTTTGTTGCACGTATTTTTCTGTGCAGTGAATTTAGTTGAAAATTCTTACTCGGTGGTTCTTGGGGACGCTGATTACGAATATGAAGTCAGAATTTCGAAAATTTCAGTTTCACATGGCGGATGCAAGATGGCGATTTCAATATTCAGAAAGAAGAGATAAATGAGTTTGAAAATCTCTACTTGGGGGTTTTTAGGGTCACCGATTACGAATCTGGAGACAGAATTTTGAAATTTTCAATTTAAAACTGCGGATTCAAGATGACGATTTCAACATTTTGAATAAAGAGATATATGAGCTTGAAACTTTTTACTCAGGGGTTTTTGGGGTCGCTGATTGCGATCGCTGATCTAGATTAGATTCTCGTAATTCTTCATAACAGATCTCATATGGCCAACATTGACACATAAATTGTGGTTAAAATGTTAATGAAATTTTTCTAATTTACTCTTACTTAGCGTAATCCATAAATTCCATAAATGCTTACATTATTACCCAGTTATGTTAATTTCGAAAAGAATCGAACTCTTATTTAGTATACTCGCCGCTATATTGGATCCGCCATTTTGTTTTTGGAATTTTTCATATCGGATTCGTAATCAGCAACCTTGAAAAGCCCGTTATACCAATTTTGAAAAGAATCGAAAGTTTATTGGGCATACTCGTCCGCCATATTGGATCCGCCATTTTGTTTTACGAATTTTTGACATTGGATTCGTAATCAGCGACCTCAAAAACCCGCATGTAATCGAATTTGGCCCATTTTATGAACATTTTCTAATTTTGGCCAACTTTTTCCGATTTTTGACCACTGTGTGGCAGCGTAAAGCACACGATTTTAAGGGCATGTGACACAGCTAAATACCTATATTACCCACCTCACTTTTTCAGTTCACTGAACGTTTTTTTGAACCTAAGAACTTTTTTTTAAAATAAAATATCGAACTGAAACTTTGGAAAATGTATTAGAGTACAATAAAGTACGTTTAGGTACTGCATTTTGGTAGGAACTTCACTGAAAATTATTTCATCTTTTTTCTGAACCTCGACATTTTTTGAACGTTCGAACTTTTTTATACATAAAATATCGATCTCAAGCTTTGAAAAATGCAAGAGCCGAAAGAAATCTACGTTTAAGGTGAAACGGTAACTTCCTCCAAATAGTTTCAGCAAAACCACTCGCAAAATAATGCATTAATTCAAATTTTGTTTTTTGCACTGTTAAAAGTATATCGAAATCTATTGCGGGCTTCTCTTCAAAATTAATTTTTTTCATTTTTAAAAATTTTTATTAACAAAATCTGAGATTATCGTATTCCGAACATTTTGGATGTTAAAAATGGGAGAAGCCCGCCATGCGGAAAGTACTAATAAACATAATATCAATAAAAAAGATTAAATTATTCATTTATTTAAACAAGGTTT
>NC_046666.1:110659783-110661545 GCF_010883055.1 Belonocnema kinseyi | reverse complement strand
GTCTATTTTTTAAGTATATATTGTAGAAATAGTGTACATTTCAAGATTTTTCTGAATGTTAAATAACTTCCGAGATAATCAACATCTTTCAATGTTCTTAGGATCATTTTTAATTTATTTTTTCACCGTATCTGACCAGCAGTTAGAAAATTGTAAAAACATCTAATCCGTAGGCAAATTATAACCAAAATTAAATGAATATATATTTTGAGAAATTTAATAGAAACTTCATGATTATATGGTTCATATATTCTATAAATATACTTTTGTTACCACAAAGAATATTACAATTTTCCCAACTTGTTTGTCACAATTACAAGTTATTTCAATTCGATGACAACACTTTTACGACTGATACCCATAAGCTCTTGTAGAACGGAAAAAATTGCTTGAAAATGAGCCAAAAAACAGTAAAAATGTATAAAATTAGTACAAAATGTACAAACTAAAAATAGATATATATAATTAAAAGTTTGTCATAAGGGCGACCGCAGAATTTCTCCGGGAGCAGGTGCTAATCTGAAAAACTGCACTCGCTCCTAACGAAATCGCGGTAAAATTTCAGCCACAACCACGTCTCACGACCGTGATTTTTGATTATCGCTGTATTAAACTTTCATGTTCATACGACTTTCCTACCGTTAAAAATCCAGATATTTTATGCCAATAAGCTATTTTTCTCCGAAAGTTTATTTTGTGTCATTTCAATGGATTTAATATGGTTTGAAAAGTGAATAAATCAATTTAAAATCTAAGAAAGCATTTTAAATCATTATAAAAAAATCGAGAGTTTAAGGGTTTTTCATGTAATTTAAAAATATTTTTAATTAACAAAAGTTCAAACTTTGCATTATTTTTCAAGTGTTTTGGTAGGAAAAAAATCACTTTTTTACGGAAATCTACGGAAAGATAAATTGATTAATAATCCCTTTTATTTTATTGATATTAAAAGTGTAGTTTCGAATATAATTTAGTTTCGAGAGAAGCCCGCCAAATAGAAAAGTATATCAATCAACATTAAATAAACAAAAGTGCAAATATTGCATTATTTTTCGAGTGTTTTAGTAGAAAAAAAAACACTTTTTTAACGAAATCTACGGAAAGATAAATTGATTAATAATCACTTATATTTTATTGATATTAAAACTGTAGTTTCGAATATAATTTAATTTCGAGTTAAGCCCGCCAAATAGAAAAGTATATCAATCAACAGTACATAATCAAAAGTGCAAATATTGCATTATTTTTCGAATGTTTTGGTAGAAAAGAACACTTTTTTACCGAAATCTACGCAAAGATAAATTGATTAATAACCACTTTTATTTTATTGATATTAAAACTGTAGTTTCGAATATAATTTAATTTCGAGAGAAGCCCGCCAAATAGACAAGTATGTCAATCAACATTAAATAAACAAAAGTGCAAATTTTGCATTATTTTTCGAGTGTTTTGGTAGAAAAAAATACTTTTTTACCGAAATCTACGGAAAGATAAATTGATTAATAATCACTTTTATTTTATTGATATTAAAACTGTAGTTTCGAATATAATTTAGTTTCGAGAGAAGCCCGCCAAATAGAAAAGTATATCAATCAACATTAAATAAACAAAAGTGCAAATATTGCATTATTTTTCGAGTGTTTTGTTAGAAAAAAACACTTTTTTTACCGAAATCTACGGAAAGATAAATTGATTAATAATCACTTTTACTTTATTGATATTAAAACTGTAGTTTCGAATATAATTTAATTTCGAGAGAAGC
>NC_046666.1:110649389-110659683 GCF_010883055.1 Belonocnema kinseyi | reverse complement strand
TCTTTCCAGAAATCCACTCAGAATTTTTCATGAAATGTTATCCACAATTGGTGAGAAATTTCCTTAACAAATTTATGTTGAACCTAATTTTTTAGGAAAAAACTCAACGTTTTTCTTTTTATGGCCTTTTTCATATCATGCGTTTTTTGGCTTAAAATGTTCATTTTAGTTTGTTTTTTCGGATTTTGAAAATGCTCTAACTCTGATAATTTTCTTTTTATAGAAAAAAGTCAAGAGGATAAATTGTTTGAGTTTCTGCGTGCTAATTTTGTACATAGTTCATAGAATTTTGAAATCTTGAAAGAATGTGGTTTCAAACATTTTGAAAACATGCTCACATTTCGAATTTTGATCCAAAATAGCTGGGTTGCGAGCTTGTTCTTTCTTTTTAGACCTTAAAAAAGTGTGCCAAAACAGAATCCAATCTGATAAATTTTTCGAAAGTTATCGTGCCTACAGAATACACGCTATAGACAAACAAACAGCTTCGAAAAAATCGTTTTTTCTGACTCAGTGGGTCTCAAAACGTCGAGATTTGATGAAAACCGACAAAATGAAATTTTACATAAAACCAATACCTTCTCATTAGGGTGAGAATGTAAAAAGACCATTACATACGAAATAGCTCTCACTTCGATTATATGAACAGCAACACATTATTAAATTGAACAAAATTTAATTAAATTGTTGAGCTGGAGGAATATGAAACTTTCAAATATTTTATATTTTAGCTTTACGATTTTTCACCGTGATAAATTGCAAAATTACCAAAAAACGTGTTTGGTTCATTAAATCAGGTTATGTGGGCGCATAGAAAATTTATAAACACAATTTTATTCATTCAATTATTTTTCTTATTGGATGCGAAAACATTATGTGATATTTCACGCGCATATTGTGTAGACGAGATATTTATCAATTTGCTATATTTCCCTTCAGCTGAGCAGGTAAGCCGAGAAACATGGTTTGATAAAAATGGTTGAATATTGTCTGTCTCTCTCGTTGCTAAGTTTTTCTTTCTAACAGGTCAAAAATTTTACCAACCGAATCCTACCAATTTTCGTGTATGAGGTTGTCTTCATACTTGCCAGGAGGCACTAGACTGTATTTCCGATTTTCTTTTAGATATCACTGCAGTCATTGCCGTGCTCAGCCAAACCTACCGTTTCGCCTTAAGTACAAAGCTTAATAATAAAATATGTAAAAAAAATTTTCAACTATCAATTCCATCGGCATCAGCCGGTAACGTTGTACACGAAAATACGAACCCTCTAGAGCCTCGTCTAGTGGCCGCCAGGGTTCGTATTTTCATGTACAACGTTAACGGCTGATGCCGATGGAACTGATAGTTGCAATATTTTTTTTACATCTTTTATTATTGAAATTTATACTTAAACGTAGTTTTCTTTCGGCTCTTGCATTTCTGAGAGTTTGAGACCGATATTTTATGTATAAAAAAAGTTCGAACGTTCAAAAAATGTTGAAGTTCAGAAAAAAGATCAAATAATTTTCATTGAAGTTCCTACTAAAAAGCAGTATCTAAACGTACTTTATTATACTCTAATAAATTTTTCAAAGTTTCAACTCGATATTTTATTTACAAAAAAAGTCCAAGTGGACCCTGCTGGACAATGCTTCCAGGCTCATTCGTGGGCTTGTAAGCAGCTGATCTGTTCCCCTCATTTGAGGCGCCCAGGTCTTCTTGGCTCGATCTGGCTTCATATTGAGGGCGTTCACTCGCGTAGCCTTATGAAGCTTGCGAGCAATTTTTCTATTCAGTGGTTTCGCTAGATAGTAGATAGGGACAGTGGTTGTGGCGTTAACGACATAAGCCGCTTAATGCCCTTAACTTGATATTTATTTACAGTTTTTTGAATAGTTTTTTGAATAGTCACGGAAAAATGTTTTTATAGTTTTTTTCTTGGAATGAAACAGTTTAATTAAAAGTTTTAATGAATAAGGTCTTTTTTCACGGCTTTTTCAAAAATAAGGTTTTTTCACGATTTTTTAATGAATACGGTTCTTTTCACTGCGCTTATAGGAATAAGGGTTTTTCTAAGCATTTACCGAAATATATTTTTTTTCGTAGCATTTTACTGAGATGTGTTTAACTTTACGGTGTTTTAAAACAATTTTTTTTTTCACCGCGACCAAGTAAACAATTTATTTTTCACGGCGTCTTTGAAAAAGGTTTTTCTTCATAGCTTTATTTTGCAGGTTTTTTTTTATAAGCACCGGCGATATATCGTCCTCTTCTTGCTACGAAATAGCGCGAAGCAGGCAAGGTTTTATCATAACTGATAAAATTACTGCTTTGAGTAGAGAAAGGATGCAAACTGAGCTCAGTTTGATCACTTCTCGCTTCGGTCGCACTTGATCTTGACCTTAGTTGCAAGAAGCGCGCTTTGTGAAATGGACGTAATGTTAACTATATTTGAATGCTTGATCATGATTTTGTCGTCCTTTTGCTTGCAATGCTTTACGGATGTATCTTATGCTCTAATTTTGAGCGCTTGGCGCCGTAAAGTTCGGCTATATGTCAACAAATACGCGCACTTTTTTTATGGAATTAACTAAGAATATTCTTTTCGATAACTTTTTGTTACTATAATTTGCAATTTTACACGTATTAATTATTTAAACAGGTTTCATAAACAAATTCATAATTTTGCTATTTTTCAACTAATGTCCTAATTTTTGTTACTAAAATCAACTAAGAATGTCTTTATGACGACTTTTCGCAATTAAATTCAGAACATTCATACGAATGATTAATTATACTTAAACAGCTTTCGTATACAAATTTATAGTTTGGTTATTTTGTAACCAATATGCTCAATTTCTTTATTAAATTAACTGAAAATTTCTTTGCGACAACTTTTCGCTATGATTCTTTGCAAATTGACAACAATTATAGATTACTTACACAATATTTATAAGAAAATTCACGGTTTGGCTATTTTTCAACGAATACGCTAAATTTTTATTGCGGAATCGACTAATAACGACTTCACGATGACTTTTTCGATGTAAGGAATTATTGAAAAAACATTCTTAAATGATGCCGTAAAAAATTGTGCCTATTAGTTGAGAATTGGCCAAACTATGAATTGTATATGAAAGTTATTTAAATAATTAATAATTATTATAAATTTCCAAATTTTAAAGCGAAGACTCGTCAAAAAGACTTTCTTAGCTGATTTCATAACTAATTTAGCCAGTCAGTTGAAAAATAGCCCAACTATCAATTTGTTTAAGGTCATGTAACGAGTACATCAGCTGATCAAGGCAATCCTGAGATCAACATTTTTTTTCACCCATATTTAAAAATAAAAGTTTGAATAACGTGGAAAACATTTTCGGAAATTATTAATAAATATTAAAAGATCCTTTTTGTGACAATGCACAGAGTTCGGAAAGCAAAAATTTTATTTATGAAAATAAGATATATCGACTGACGCATTCAGGATTTAAGATACAAGTTTGACTTCTGTCTTTCTCTCTCGGCAATCATTCAATCTGTATTACCCACAGACTGGTAGAAGTTCGAAGTTCTCTACTCCCTGTGATAGTGCTGCTCTGACACAGCTGATACGCATGTAGATTTCTGTGCCGGTTATATTACTTTGAGAACGGTAACGAGAATGTGAATATTACCGAGAATATAACTGAGAAAAAATTCTCTAAGAATTAATGGGAATCTCAGAATTTATTTTAATTAATAGAAAATTGCTTTTTTTCGTTAACTTTCCGCTTGAAAATTCAACTCTTTTTTTGAAATTTTGTCTTTTTTATTTTAAAGTTTACCTGATTTAGTAGAAATTAAATCTTTTTTTTTATCAAATTGCAACTGTTTGATTAGAAATTAAGCTATTATACTAGTTTCTTGAAAAATTGACTTTTTGTTTAAAATTTATATTTTGTTGTTGAAAAATTAACTGAAATATTTTATGAATGAAAGTTCCACTTAAAAAAAACTATTTCTTATTACAAATTCATCTGTTTTAGTACAAAATTAATGTTTTTGGGGTAAAAATGCAACTTTGGCAGAAAATTTCACTATTTTGTTGAAAATGCATCCTTTTTGATGTTACTGAGTGAACTGGAATTTTTTCGGATGAAAACTCAACTTTTTTTGTGATAAAAAATCCTTCTCCTTTAAAATAAATTTAATATTTTTTGATAAAAATGCAGTTATTTGCTACAGAATTCAACTTTTTTTTTAAAGTCATCCTTTTCGGTTAAAAATTCCTCTTTTTGTATTGAAAATTCAATTTTTTTGGTAGAAAATGATTTCTTGTTAAAAAATTCATAGTTTGATCGTAGAAACTCGACAAGAATCTGTTTCAACAGAAAATTCAACTCTTTTTTTTTTTGTTGAAAATTTATCTCTTTTATTTAAAACTTCATCTGTTATAGAAGAAATTTCACTTTTTGTATTAAATGCAACTTTTTGGTTAAAAATCGTTCTTCTTTGCTTAAAAATTTAACTAATTTGTTTAAAACATCTGGTTAAATCGCTTTATTAAGTAGTCACTTTTTTTGTCAATGATTTATATTTTTTAAGTTGAAAAGTTATCTCGTTGATCAAAAGTTTAATTATCTTGTTGAAAATTAATCTTTTTTAATTGAAAACTCAACTACTTGGGTCAAAGTTACACTGCATTGTAATTTTTTTTACTGAAGGCTTATGTCTGGTTTAAAATTTAACTGTTTAGTGGAAAATACTTATTTTTTGGTGTTTAGAATTAATTTTTTAACCGAAAATGTAACTTTTCTATTTTTTAAGATTGATATTTTTTAGTTAAACATTCGCGTTTTTTTGTTGTAAAAAATATTTTTTTAGTTTGAAATTTCCTATTTTTGCGTAAAAACGCATCAGTTTCGTGGAGAACTAATATTTTGTTGAACAGCCATATTTTTTTGTTTGAAAATTGAATTTTTGTAAAGAAAATTTGTCTTTTGGTTTGAAGATTTAATAATTAGCATAAACTTTTATTTATTTTTTGAGTGAAAAATCTTTATTTTTTTTTTGAAATTCGTCTTTTTGGTTTTAAAAATACTTTTCTTTTGTTGTATAAATTTCATTCTTTTTTGATTAAAATATAAACTGTGACACTTTTTTGTGAGCAATTTGTCTTTTTTAGATTGAATATTCAACTATTATGTTCAAAATTCGATTATTTGGTTGAGAATTCCAGTATTTTATTAAACATTTATCTTTTAAAGTAGAAAATACTTTTTTTTTGTTTGAAATAAATTAATTCATTTGAAAATTAAAAAATTGTATGCGAAACACTGTTTTATTCCGGTTATAAAATATTCTATTGTAAAAATATAATAAGATTAAAATGCTTGCGTCTGAAAATTAATAATTTGAAATGAAAAATTAGCCAAAAAAAAATTCAGCCAATTTTGAAAATGTCATTTGTCTAAGTTACTGCTTTGTATATTTTAAATTCCTGAATATGTCTGAGCTAGAAAATAATTTATATTCAACCGCTGATAAAACCCGAACAATAAAAATATTGTTAAAAATCATAAATTCTTAAATGCTTAATAATTCTTTTAAATTCTGTCATATTCTCGGTTGTATAACCTGGACTTAAATTCTCGGAAATTTAAGATCTCTATACGCACGTCAGACCAAACTTGTTTATTTGCATTTCAAGTGCAAACCTTAGTTTTTGCATTATTTGTGTATAATGCTTTTGAGCGATTTTTTCGTTTTTAACCACTTTGATAAATATAAACCTCATAACTAGCCCATTGACACATTGAAAATTGTCTGCAGGGTTTTACAGCACGGTCGGTATTTCTCCAAATTAGTAATTAAAAATATGTGTCCATTCTCTCCCGTTTACGGGTTTGAGAACCTCCGCTTCCTTTACATTGTGGACAGCGTTCACTTATTCTACCTTAATTTCTACTTTACGTGTTTGCTTTAACTTACAACTTTTCTTAATGCTATACACTCTAGAGAGCTTTCAGAGCTTTTTTTCCTGTAACTCTCAATTTCTTGCATAATTCTGACGCCCTCACTTAAACCACATTCTCTTCTTCTTTACCTTTTCTCTTCCTCTTATTTTGCTCCTTGCGTGTTACTTGCCTCCTTGTTTAAAATTTCCCATAAACATGTTTGAGCGATCCCACTTCTGTCTCACCTTCTTAGCTTCTTTTAAAAGTTCCCTATTCTCTTCAATTTTCCTACCACCCTTTTTCTCTACCTATATTGTTTCTTCCTCAGCATATAACTTGGGCAACTGCAACTCACAATTTGACTGTTAATGTCATACAAAGTTCGAAAGAAGCATGCAGTATAATCTCGTTATTTAGATTCAATAATAACCTTTTTGGCAGACAATACAAATTTCTGAGGTCTTAAATTGTACAAAAAGTCTTATGAGATTGGTTATTTTTTTATTTTTCACAAAAATATAACTTTTATAGATTTGTAATATTTATTAATAATTAAAAATCGAATTTTTAGGTGATGCGAATTATGGAAAATGTTCGACCAGATCGTCAAACTGTTTTATTCAGTGCTACTTTCCCTCGACAAATGGAAGCTTTAGCAAGGAAAATTCTTACACGACCAGTAGAAGTTCAAGTTGGAGGACGTTCTGTTGTTTGCAAAGAAGTCGAGCAACATGTTGTAGTACTCGAAGAAGATCAGAAGTTCTACAAGCTCCTTGAGATCCTGGGACACTATCAGAATAAGGGATCCATAATCATCTTCGTTGATAAGCAAGAAAATGCTGATACATTGCTAAAAGATTTAATGAAAGCATCCTACTCTTGTATGTCTTTGCATGGTGGAATTGACCAATGTGACAGAGATTCAACAATATTAGATTTTAAAGCTGGCCGTACTAAATTGTTAGTTGCTACATCTGTAGCAGCAAGAGGTTTGGATGTAAAAAGTCTCGTTCTTGTAGTCAATTACGATTGTCCAAACCATTACGAAGACTATGTACATCGATGTGGACGAACAGGCAGAGCTGGAAATAAAGGGTATATTATAGTCATTTATAAACTCGACATATGTGTAATCATATAATATTTGCTTAAGTCATGTCATTTATTGTTGAATATATTGTCAAAACTTCTACAATTCACAGGTATGCTTACACGTTCATTACGCCAGAACAAGAACGATATGCCGGTGATATTATACGGGCACATGAACTAGCAAGCGTTCCTGTACCCGAACCCTTACGACAACTTTGGGAAGAATATAAAGCACGTCAAGCAGCAGATGGTAAAAAGGTTCACACTGGAGGTGGATTCAGTGGAAAGGGTTTTAAATTTGATGAATCCGAAGCCGCTTTAGCCAATGAGAAAAAGAAGTTTCAAAAGGCTGCGTTAGGATTGCAAGATTCAGATGACGAAGACATTGAACATGATATTGATCAGCAAATTGAAAGTATGCTTGCACCAAAAAGAACTGTTCGTGAAATTGCTAGGCCCTCTGCCACTAACATTACACTACCTGGTCAGCCTATATCGAGTGCAACTGATAAATTGGAATTAGCCAAGAAACTTGCTTCAAAAATAAATATTGCTAAGAACCTAGGGGCGGAAGCGAAAGGAGCCTCACAGCAAGCAGCAGAAGCTATTCTAAAAGGAGCTGGGCCTACTAATCTTATTACGGTAAATATAGTATTGATATTTAGACTTGTATTTGGGAAAACGTATTCTATATCGAAATTGAGACCTGGTTTTTAATTAATCTATACAAGCTAAACAGTGTTTCGAGATAATAAAATTCGCAAAATAGATCAACTGTTTCTTCTAATAGGTGCAGTGAATCATCCTGTAAATGATTCACAAACTAAAAAATCTCCAATTAAATTTCTTTCTTATAATTATAATTAAAAATTTTGTTATATGCCCTTTTTCCATCAATAAAATGAAATCATAAAAAAATGCATTTATTTTGCTTTTTACTGTATCATAAATTTTGTATTGTGTATTTTATAGGCTAAAACAGTCGCCGAACAACTCGCTGCAAAATTAAATACCAAATTGAATTATCAGCCGAGAGAAGAAGACTTAGTTGAAGGAGAAGGTGAAGGTGGGGAACAAACTTTCCGTAAATATGAAGAAGAACTTGAAATCAATGATTTCCCACAACAAGCTAGGTGGCGAGTAACTAGTAAAGAAGCTTTGGCACAAATTTCGGAATATTCGGAGGCTGGTCTTACAGTTAGAGGAACTTACATAGTAACAGGAAAGGCGCCTCCTGAGGGAGAAAGGAAATTATACCTTGCTATTGAATCAACGAGTGAATTAGCAGTTAGTAAAGCGAAAGCTGAGGTTTCTCGATTAATTAAAGAAGAATTGATAAAACTGCAAGCGTCTGGAACACACACAGGTTCGCGGGGACGTTACAAAGTCTTGTAAAGTTTTGCTAAAAGTGTATTTTACGTCATGTAATAATAACAAATTATCAAAAAAATAAACTTGAAATCTCGCTTAGCAATAAGCTATTACTGGAAAACTTACACTTTTATTAAAATCTGTGTATTTCTAAAAAAAACTCGAACATAATATATAGTTGGCCTCCTTTAATATTTATACCCAGGCTAAGGGCATCATTGTCGGACACTGGTGCCAGCCGTTAGAAACCTTTAATTTGCGTTAAACAATAAAACAATGCAAATATTTAACGTATTATGTTGGAATTACAATTTTATATTTTCGTATTGTCTAGAGAAAATTATTCCTGTCAGCGTTGATATTTTATATTTGGATTTATTCACGAAAAGTTCCTCGAGCTAGATAGCCCTAAAAGGAACAGGTGATATATATCCAACATAGCACACTTCCCGGAAAACCAAGTCTGTCCCAGGTTTAGACCTGTGCTTTTTCTGAAAAAAAACCTGGGACAGAGCTGGTTTTTTCGTGGGTTTTGTAAATGAAATATAACTGTGATCAATTTAGCGATTGAAATTAAAAATAATTATTTAACAAGAGTAAATTAAGAAACTACAGTACATATAATTATTGGGGGACAATTTAAAGTAAGATACTGTAAATACAGATACTTAAAAGTAAATACAATCATGTGCATACTCACACATATATCTTTGACTTAAAGCCTTAAGTGTTGCCAATATAATATTTAGCCTTGTATTCAAAATAGCTGCAAAAATCATATTTTTAAGTTTCTCGTAATTTTCATAAAAACGGTTAGTTTTACCCAAAAATACATTGATAGAAAAATGTTCATCTTATTCTGCTCCAATAAGGTTCTTTGCATTTTTTTTCTATGTTTAAACCTTTATCTAACATAAGGAGGTAAAGAACAGCTTCGGACAAAACTATTCTTGCCTCATTTATTCATAATTTTTTACGCCCGTGAACGTAAATTATGTCTACATGTAGTATTCCAGGTTACTAACTACCTCATACAGTGGAACCTCGCACGCTATAGCTTTGGACACTGTCATACCTATGACACCGTCGTCAGCTGTTTCGCGGACACTGTAAGAATCAGGTGATTAGCCCAGGGCCGACGCATCCTCGAAGCCCCTCCTCTGAGATATGTAGTACATACTTAATTTTGCACGATACGCCCCTGTAACTCAAAACCGATTGGCTGAGGGACTAGGTCACGTGCGCTTACAGTGTCCGATTCGCCGGATCCCGATGAGTAACAGTGTTCGAGGTTCGACTGTATGAAGAAATTTTCGATAAATTAATTATCACCTTAGTACATTTTTTTCATAAATAGCCTTAAATTTGGTTCACATAATTTGGCGCCTGGACTTCGTAAGATGCTTGCTTCACATGTTGACAAGATAACTGCAAAGTCTCAATAATTTTCCATAATTTTTTATCGTTGAAAAGTAGGCTTTAAAGAACTTTTAATATACTGTTCTTGAGGTCTTTACAATTCATATAAAAGCATTTTTTAAATGAAGAATTAATAATAAATATTATTTACGGTTGCCTAAAAAATGCTATTTTAACTGTTTTCCACTGTTTTCAAAGAGTAATAACAGCCCCAATAATATATATCTGATACTGAAATTTTGAGAATATTTTCCTCAAAGGTTGAAGATTATATTTTTTGAAAAAGCAGATCAAGAAGAAGTATAAAAAAATAAAAGTCGATGACAGTGGGTCTTGGCACAATAAAGCCTAGAACCTTTCGTGGCAAGCGTCTATAGGTATATTTTCCTTTTTCGGAGATTCTAACTAATCCTGTTAAAGAGTCATATCAATGAAAAGAGCTTAAAATAAAAAAAAAAAGAATCTATCTTCTACAATCGTATAAACTACCGTT
>NC_046666.1:110647058-110649289 GCF_010883055.1 Belonocnema kinseyi | reverse complement strand
AGCGGACTATAATGAGTTAGTTCCCACCCACCGCCAGCCCCAAAATCGGCGCTATAGAAGAATTTCGCTGTATATATTAGGGTGGCCCAAAATGACACTTTCGATTTCTAATTATTTGCAACTGGAAACCTGTTCCTCATACTGAAAAACTAATATCCATCTTTTAAAATAATTTTTAAGTAACATTTAGAGGTGACACCCTACTTTTAAAGTTTTCGGTTGAATAATCGATCGAAGTTCATAAAATCGTCAACTGTCCAAGGAAATATTAACTTTTCTTGGTCACCCTTGTTACAGTAAGCGGATCATGGGGAAGTAGGCGAGGTACTTACCTGCGAATTTTATGGTCTTGGGCTCTGTTTATCGGAATGGACAATAAAATTCAAAGGTTTTTTCTACCTGTACTAGTCTACTGGCTGCTTTTCTAAACTTCTAAACATTGTCAACGAGAGGATTTGTTTCAGATGCGTAGATCTGTCGAGTTTAAAGGAGCATTCATAAGTTCTCCTCTACAAAATATTTGTATATTATCATTCTCCATCTTACCTGCATTTTATTTATATCTCTTTCACTTGTAAATACAGTACTTTATGGATACTCCTTTATAAAGGTGCAAACTGTGACAATGATTGAATTTGCAGACAGAAGTTTCCGAACAACAGTAGGAAGGGGTACGTGCGCGTAGAACTATCGGTGCAACGTTATTAAATACAATAAATACAATACAATACAATACAATACAATACAATAAATTAAATGTTTTAAACTTTTTGCTTTAAATATCCATGTATTTGACAGTTAAACAGTTGCCAATTAAAAAATTAATTGTTCGTAAATATTTTTATCGATAAAAAGAGTTTCTTAGTTAAAAAATGTTTAATGATTTAAACATTAAATGTTTAAATAATGAAAAATAATTATTTTCTTAAGCATATTATATAGAGAATAGAGATGGAATTTTTATTGAACATTTTTACCGATAAAAATATTTTATTAGTTTGAAAATTGTTGATGCTCCACATTTAAAATGTTTAAATAATAAAAAATAATTATTTGTTTAAACAATGTTTAAAGAAAATTAATTGTTAGCAAATATTTTTATTGATAAAAACAGTCTATTAGTTAAAAAATGTTTAATGATTTAAACTTTAAATGTTTAAATAATTTAAAATAATTATTTGTTTAAACAATTTTGATAAAAAATTAATTGCTGTTTAAAATTTTTATCGATAAAATACATTTTATTAATTTAAAAAGTTTTAATGACTTAAGCTTTAAATGTTTGAATAATTGAAAATAATTATTTCTTTAAACAATTTTTATAGGAAAGTAATTGTTATTGATAATTTTTATCGATGGAAACATTTTATAAGTTTAAACATTTTTGATGCTTCAAATTTCAAATTCTTAAATAATTAAAAATAATTTTTTGTTTTAAAACAATTTTTATAAAATATTAATTGCTATTAAATATTGTCATCGATAAAACAATTTATTAGTTACAAGATTTTGGACGCTGCATAATTTTAAATGTTTAAACAAATAAAAATAATTATTTCTTTAAATAATATTAATTAAAAAATAAATCAGCTGATTTAAAGATTCTATTTATAATGATTTCGAATTTCGAATACAAAATGCATATTTACTGTATTTACGATTGGGATATATATTTTGAGATTTTGTAGGTATAGAGCATAGTACACCATTAATGGATGAGCCGAGGCAACACGCCCACCATAAAATAAGTTATTTATGGACTACCTGAGTCGCTGACGGACAATTTATTTCTGGTTTTTGGTAAAAATCTGATTGATATAAAAACTAAAATTTTACGACTTTCATAAGGTCGCATCCGAAATCTGTGAGCAAAATCTGTTGTAATTTTCAGCGATAACAAACAATATTTAGGGTCTGTAACAAGCCCATGAAAATCACGTTTTTAAACAAAAACAGCCATGTTTGAGACTTAAAAAATAATCCTAATAACAATTTTTTTTAATCTTTTTTTTTTGTAAAGCACTTACTGCGTTACTGAATTAGGAGTTTCCAAAATTTCTTGAGATTCTGTAATAATTTATATTTTAGATTTGAACATGAAGAAAATTGTACATTTTTCTATGTTAAACTCCATAAGAAATTAATAACCTTGATGTCGCCTCTAAATATTATTTAAAACTTATTTTAAAAAATAAACATTAGTTCTTCTGTACGAGGAACAGGTTTCCAGA
>NC_046666.1:110640850-110646958 GCF_010883055.1 Belonocnema kinseyi | reverse complement strand
ATGGGTCAGAGAGAAACTGTTGATTTTCTCTGACCCATCTCTCCCTCCGATCTAGACTTCTCTTAGCGTCAGATAGTATCCGTATTCTCTCAACAATATGCTATCTGATGGTCAGCAGCTTTGACTTGTTAAGTGTGTGATAACGGGTCCTGAGTTCGCGCGCGAACTTTCGAACCTTGTTGGTAAAATTCCTGCCAGATGTGATGTAGTCAATCACACAGTGGATGCGGGACGCGTACTGTCTTGCCCAGCCTATCTTTATGGCAAATTGATGCATTCGTCTTTTGGTCTTATGATCAACCGTTGGTTTTCTTTTACGGTTCGTATCGGCGAAAGGTCTCGCTGCATTATACACACAATAATTGATTGCCCAGAGGTCGGATTCTTCGGAAAAATGTCCACGAAGCGCATCATCCATTTCAGCCAGATCTTTAGGCTTCAGCGAAACCTTGGCGTTGATGTTTCTCCGGGTCATAAAGCATCGCTCTGCCTCTATTGGATGCTTGCCCGCGGTTGGTCTTAGTGTCGCCTCTCTTTCTCTGTTGCCGGCTTGTTCTAGCTGTCGTAGAGTAGGCGTTTCACTTACATAGCCCCTTTTTCGAAGTAGTTCGGCATGGTTTCGCAGATGGTGCTGCGATAAGTGCGATAGCTCCGGGTGTTTCTCGTACCACAAAGCATGAAGCCGTGCCATGTAACCCCGTTCAGGGGCTTCACTCGCATCGTAGCACTCTAGCAAGTCGTGGTTTAGTCGCTCCGTACACCTAAAAGTCCCGAGATACCGCCGATCCATCGCACTGAATCCATTTTCATTGGCTCCCCCAGCTCTAGAGTGGTCGGCATTGTTGGCCGACCCATTGTCAGAAGCCCTTCGCGTTCTGTTGTTTTGAACCGCACTTACTACAACTATGTTTGGTGTTGGCATTCTTGTTCCCACGAGAAGCTAGAGAAAGGGGTTCTTGCATTCTAGTAGAGCCCCGCATGCATGGATAAGGCTGCGTACTCTGAGAGGTCGCCCGGTATCCCACTCACCGTTCTAGACACCTCCCCCAGGTGCCATTCGGCTTTCGGCTCGGTTTTCACACCTCCGCTTGGGGGTTAATTCCTTCGGGACTACCCCTAGACAATTGTCCGCGACTGCCTATTTATTTTTTTTACCATATTCAGCAGAAACCCTTGGTACAGGGACCCTCTATCCGCAACCTTCTGGTGGAAGAAGTTTCCTTCAACCCATTAACATTTGACCCGTATTTTCACCTTATATTTAAAGTCGCAAGAAACGATTCCGGAGTGGTTGGTGAAAGAGTGCACAATACTCCTGCCGAAAATAGGCAACTTAGCTGACTCGAAGAATTACAGGTCAATCACTTGTCTGAACACACTGTATAAGATATGCACAGCTATCCTAAATTATAGGATTGTTCGAGCAATTGAACCTGTTTGGCAAGAAATGTATGAACAACGAGGCTCAAAGAAAGGCGTAGCGGGATGTCGGGAGAACCTGCTCATCAATAGATGTGTCTGCAAAGATGCAGCATTCTATCAGCGTGACCTATCGATGGCCTGGATTGATTATCGGAAAGTTTCGATTCGACCTCCCATAGACTTATCATCAGTATTTTACATCGCGACGAACATAGATAGAACCTCGTTCTTATTGCAGTCGGTTAAAAATAAGGGCAATAGAGCTTCGGATCTCTTTTGTAATTATTATTTTGAAAAACATGCCAAAACGCATGTCCGTTCTTGAGAAATAATTATTAAGTAATACGTTTAAATTAATAGTGTTTCCTGAATATTCCTGAATTTTAGCTCTGGCATTATATTGAGGTCAGCGAAGGCTATCGAAACATTACGAAAGTGTTTACTTGTTTCTTTCCTTAAATACAGTAAATTAGAAAAAATACATTCAAGACAAAACTCATTTTAGTTAGATCAAAGATTATTCCGAATACTACTTTCGTATCTAACCATACGAGAAAAAATTTTGTGGTTCTGGTGTATGGAGAAGCTGGAAGAAATGTTGATAATGCTGTCAAAAAATTACAAAATTTACTAGTGATGGAAGTGTTCAACCTAAGAAAAAGGCCCGTACAAAAACAGTCACTGGAGAAAGTAATGAAATTGTAGTATTAGCTGCAGTGGCCAATAATCCTCACGTTAGTACACGAGAAATTGCTCGTGATTACGGAATGTTTTAGAGCAGTGTTTGGAAAATTTTAAAACGTAATAAATTTCATCCGGATCATTTTTCTTTACGTCAAGAACTTCATGGCGTTGATTTCCAAAATCGAGTAGCTTTTTGTCAGTGGGCACTTGAACAAATACAACAAAAATCTCAACTTTTTTTCTTATGTGTTATTCTCTGACGAGTCGTCTTTTACGAGCCATGGAATAGTTAATCGACACTACATGCACTACTGGAGTATTGAAAATCCGCTGTGGCTTCTGAAAGTGGAACACCAGCGTCCGTGGACTGTCAGCGTATGGTGTGGAATAATTGGCAACAAACTGATCCGTCCCAACATTATCAAAGGCAGCTTAAACGGTCCAAAACATCAAGAGATTTTGGAAAATGAACTGCCAATATTGCTTCAAGACTTGAGCTTAGAAATACGGCAGAACATGTGGTTTCAACATGATGGTTGCCATGCACACTATTCAGCGGTAGCACGAGAAGTTCTTGCTCGTGATTTCAATGGTCGCTGGATTGGTAGAGGCTATCCGATAAATTGGCCTGAAAGACCGCCAGATCTTACTTCACCACATTTCTTTTTGTAGGGCTATCTGAAAGACAAAGATACAAAAAAGAACCAACAACACGTGAGAATATAATTGACCGAATCACAAGTGCATGTGCTGAAATTCCAGAAGATACACTTCTCCATTGTGTAAATTCATTTTAATTACGGATTAATAAGTACATTGAAGCCGAAGGTCATCATTTTGAGCACTTACTTTAATTAACAGATGATTCCCTGAGTACCTCGAATCGTTAGAGGTGAGGGGACGCACGTTAATCAAGCACCCCGAAGGGAACAAAAATATGCTACGTCCACGTCGTTGTTCCTGGGTTACCCTAAATGTAGTAGTTTGTTTTAAGGGGATGTGATACTTCGTCGTGTGGTTAATTGGGTATAGTTCCCCCGGCTTTTTTCCACAAATATGAAAAAAACTGAATTCGGAGATGCTATAAAATATCATAACGGACGTCCCCGGACTCTTTTTTGAGGGATAATAACAAAAAAATATATTGAGCTAAATAAAAATGGTATACATGTGCATTATTTTGAGGTTACATCGTTTTTCATCTCTGCCTTGCCGATAATTTAGAAATTATTTATGAAATAAACTTTTTTGATTGCCTGCAAACAAGGTTAGTTCCGGGAGATTAGTCACTATGTTTAATTGCAAAATTTTCAGCCAAAAATATTGTGTAGTTTGGAAGTAACGCTCTGGAGAATTATAACACACATAACCTCGAAATATACACACACGTTGTTAGCATTATGAAAATTTTTTTGAAAAAAAGTGTGCGGGGACTAATGTTAGCATGTTCGCTATCATTTCTCAGATTTTGAAGACAAAATATTTCTTATCCTAGGAAAAAAGCCGGGGGAATCTAACACTGAAAAAAAATGAAGAAAAATTGAATTTCGTCGATTACAGCGACATCTATCGCGAAACGTGAAAAATGTTTTAGACAAATCATAGGCATTTTTATCCAAAAAATCCGAATATGCAATAAAAAATAGGGGTTCCCATTTAAGATTTCGAACTTGCCCCCACCCCTGGGGGCGGTGTGGGGGAGCCGATTTTAACATCAGTATATGTACTCCTCAGAGTGATTAAATTTTGATTCACAACATTTTTTCATAGTGCCTATTTTTCGAGAGTGCCTAAGTTAGGTTAAGATCTGTGCAAAAGTCTAGGTTTCCATTAATTAGCCTCCTTGCAAAAAATACCCCCAAGAGTCATAAATGCTGATAAATAGATTTCGATCACTTCTTTACCATTGCATCCATCTTGCCATTTACGATTTATAACTGAAATTTACTGGAATTGAATTTAACATTCAATAGACCTTTCTCAAGATGTTTGAAAAAAATCTGGATTTAAATTAATTAGCCTTCCCTTTGAAAATAAACCCAAGAGTCATAAATTTTGAGAAATAAATTTCCATTTTTTTACTACTACATGCATCTTCTCCTTCACAATTTTTAACTGAAATTTATTGAAATTGAATATAACATTGGATATACCTTCCTCAAGATCCGTACCAAAATCTGGATTTAAATTATCAGCCTTTTCCCTCAAAATACACCAAGAGTCCTAAATGCTGATGAATAGATTTCAATAACGTTTTTGATACTACATCGATTTTCTCCTTTACCAATTTTTAAATGTAATTTACTAAAATTAAATATGACATCAATTCCACATTTTTTAGCAGATCCTGAGAAAGATGGATTGTCGACTTACGACCCATTTGTATTTTCTCAGCATGCCTTATTCTTTTTCTTTGACTCTCTTGTGTTTAGTGGTCTTGCGTCTGGTAAGTATAGGGTAATAGTATTGGGTACGGGCATGACCTTGATATTGACCAGATATGACAGGCAGCGCCCGCGGCGGCCAAAACCTAAAATTCCTAGCGGATAGAAATTTTACATTTACACAAGTTTAGCACGTGTGCATTGTTTTTAAATATAATACATAAATAGATGATTGCTTTGAAAACGTATGTAACATTTTTCAAAACAAAACTAATTACAAAAAGATTTAGCAGAAGTGAAAGTAAAGGGAATAAGCTAAATTCAGTGCAGCGTTAACAGTCTAGCGTCTGTTAGTTCTTCCCAATACGACGTTCAATTATAGGTGCTTATTAAATAAAAAGTATATTGTAATACAAAGAGAAGAATTAGAGACATTTAAAATGATAAATTTTCTAATATTTTTCTTGATGTTAAAAAATATTTATATATTATAAATGAGATACGGGACACTCACTGTGAAAAATTCAAATAAATAATGACATGTAGGTTTGCTTAAAACGTTCCTTTTGACTTAGGACATGAAAATAAATCGTATTTTTATCCGACATTGTGCAATTTGCACACTAGAATATCCCTATGCTTGAAATAGAGCAAATTAAGAATAGTTTTAACGTTGATTAATTCATTTTCAATTATTTCTACAAATTTAATTTGTTTAAATAATTTTTCTTTCGAAATTTCGTTTTTTCTTAAAAATTATTACTATTAGTCTAGTGAAATATTTATTAACATTGATTTATTAATTTTCAATTATTTAAACAAATTGAATTTATCAAAATAATTTTTTCTCAATTTTTAAAATTAATAATTATTAATATTTCTTCAGTCGAATATTGACCATCATTGGTTAATTTATATTCCATTGTTTAAACAAATTTAATTTATTCAAATATATTTTTTTCATAAAATAATATATTTTTCACAAAAATATTACTGTAGTATCGTTAAGTGACAAAAATTTAGTGTCAATTTTTCACCAATCGTTAAAGTAATAAAATATTATTTACTGTCAACAATCTTAAATTTGTTTAAGCAATATTTTTACAAAAATTATACTTCATGAAATTCAAAATATAAAATACTCCATAAATATTATTAATTGCCACAATAATTTTTCCAAATAGCTTAGCATTTCTTTTTCAAAAAACAAGAGTATTGAAATACTTTATGTGATATTTGTAATCCGATAGGAGATCTGTCATTGACAAGAGAAATTCAAAACGCAACTCCGACCAAACCGTTTAATAAGCTCGAGCAAAAGGTTGTGTCCCTAACTCAAGGTTTTATCAGCTTTCCTACAAGCAGTCCCATTATTTGTTAATTACACTCTTATTTTCAGTATAAATTTCTTTATTTTCAATCGCATGTAAACAAGTAGATTTCACCCCTAAGAAATTGTCACTTTTTGGTCACAGATGGCGCCAGGCCGTTTCCGTTGTGATGATCGCGTATCCCACGCTCATCTAGTTATGGGATCATGTAGAACTCAACCCTTTTTGCATGGTAAAGAAGAACACCGCCTCACCATAAAGGCCTAATCGCTAAATTTAAAATTATA
>NC_046666.1:110634492-110640750 GCF_010883055.1 Belonocnema kinseyi | reverse complement strand
CTGGTGAGTTCCGTGATAGTTTCACTTAAAAGTCTCATAGTACATTCAAGCCCTTAGTAATTTAACAAATAATAAAATATATAACAGAAACCAATTTTCATTACCTTTTTTCCTTGGTCAGACAGTTATGGTCAACTAAATCGTTGCAGCAACCCTAAGTGTCAAGAGTCAAGGCGCTTCCAAAATCTCAAGTAGGTGCGGATAGACATGACTCGAGGGTAGATAAGAGCAATGGGATTCTGAGATGCATGGGAAAAGTTAAGAAGGAGGTCTCATTTTCATTCTAATTTTGATTGGTTTTCTTAAAATTGGAGATCCTCCTTAAAAGGAGGACCCAGAAATTTGATTGGTTTAAAAAATGATCTTCACTAGAAACCCTTGCTCTGAAACCTCGGAGGCTCAAAAAAAAAAAGAGGAGACCGATTCTTGATATGACGAGCAAAATTAGACTAGCTTTTGATTAGAGAAGTCGTTTTTTCTCTTCCGCGAGTAGCTTTTCATATTTTGTAACTCGACATTCATTACATTAATTGTATAAAATAACCTTCCTCTAAATAAATGATAAAAGTGGACGCTTGTGATTATTTTTCTGTTTAAACCTGTTATTTTTTTTTACTCACCTATCTTCATAGGTCTTAAATTTTTTAAACGGATCCACGTTTACTTTCGAGTCCGGCCGGTAATATCGCGACATATATAGAGGACGCGGTACCCGGGTTGTGATACCGTGGCCGTACCCAATATTGTGTTACGATTCAGCAAACCACGGCTCTTACGGCCGAGACTGATGTTTGCAGTACGAGGCATACATGAGCGCACCTGACAGGCAAGGTCCCGAGGTGTACCCACGAAGGAATAATAACGAGACCTAACTCCGTTCCCCCACTTGGCAATAGAAACACTACCGTAAGTGATACGCACTTTACAGGAAGATCTTAGATTTGAGTGCGCAGGTGCGCAGTTGTCCTCTTCCTATACATGGAAAAGTGTGCGAGTGAGAAAGTTTGTCAAATTGACGTAAGTTGAAAGATTCTGTTTGTTTGTTTTGATGCAAGTATTATAAATATGTTCTAAGCCATGAGGTGTCAAGTTCCGAGTTGTGGACGAAGTTACACGCCGAAGAAGGCAAATACACTTTGTTTTTTTTAAAGCCTTCACTGTTAACACAATAAACGTCTAATATATTTGATTATTTTACCTGTCATTGAGCCTTGAGAATCTTTAGCCTATATGTATCATATTACAAATTTAAAAGGTACTTACCTATACGTTTCCTTCTCAAAATCTATTCACACATTTTTCAAACAAGTACCGAAAATACTGTTTATACCCTACCGAAAAGAATCTTTGAGTATATACTAAAAATTCTTTAGGTCAAAGAATCTCAGAGAAATTCTCCGCAGGCACTCAGATAGATATTTTTAAAGGTCCAGGAAGCTCGTTTAAATGGTCTGAAGGCTTTAAAATATCCTTTCCAAAATTGAAATAAGAATTCGATCAGAAATAACAAGCAGAGAGGCTATCTCAATAGAGTAACCGACACTCAAGGGTCCTTTCTTAAGCTTTCGGATTAAAATTTAGAAGTCGATTTTTTTAATTTCATAGTTAACAGCCTAAAACATAATAATTCGGAATCTATGGGTTTCGATGACTTCAGATATCAAACTTTTTTTTTAATGCTTAAAATTGGAATTAATAGAACGTTTCTCGTAAATGGAATGAGATACGCCAAAAAAGACATTTTTGAATTTAACTAGAAAATTGTATATCAGTATATATGTTATAACTATAAATAAGTATAATGAGAAAATTCATCAATTAAAAAAAAGTGTTTATAATTTTTAGATAAATTTAAAAAGGGAGAGCGGATTAGCCACGACCAACTACTGTAAATAACTCTGCCCGCCCGGTCGTGACGAATACAAAAGGAACATTATATTACCGTCGCACCACTCTTAAAAGGACTACTAAAAGGATCTTGAAAAGGACCCAAATCTCTCAAACTATCTCCGAGACTATTTTGTTTCAAATCGACTTTGTTTATAGACTCAAATGGGCCAAGCTATTTCGCTAAAAAAAACTCAGAGATTTGTTTCGGTAGGGTATATTTATTTTGTGTATCTTTCGCATGATGATCAACAAAAGAACACAACCTCTAACTTACATAAATTTGACAAACTTTCTCACTCGCACACTTCCATGTATAGGAAGAGGACAACTGCGCACCTGCGCACTCAAATCTAAAATCTTCCTGTAATGTGCGTATCACTTACGGTAATGTTTCTATTGCCAGCAGTTTCAGATGGCTTCCCACTGGCAGTTGGGTCTCCTTATTATTCCTTCGTGGGTGTACCTCACCGATTTCTTTCATCTTGCGATATGTTGTAGTACTTCAAATTATATTAGTCTCGTATTTTTTTAAAGTGCTGATTAGTCGATTGAAGGGGTGAAAATCGCCCTAAAAGTTCACCCCTAAAAACAGTTTTTTTCAGTATCTCATGAACTATTTAGAGTTTTTAAATAAAAATTTATGTCAAAATCTTTCTTTTGAAAATACGCCCCGATGATCACATTTTTTGTGCAAAAGTGTTGTAATCCCTTATTGAGAGGGGGGGGGGTTGCTATTTTTTTACTATTTCTCAATAGAAATGTTATAAAATCAGCTCGATTGGGTTAAAAATTGAAGTTTCATGAACAAAATATAAATATTTAGTTGACGTGTTTTTCCTTTTGTCATTTGTAATTGTTTATAACAAATTATTTAAACAAATTGTCGAAATTTTTTAAAAATAATTGTGCCAATCGATTGTACGAAAAAAGTGGGGAAAAAAACCTACATGATGTTTTTTCGTCAGACTCCAATTTGATCAGGTAAAATTGTTACAAACAATTAGAAATTTTCAAAACTTTAATTTAAAAAAAAATTATTACTCCAACCGATTTTACGAAAAAAATCAACATGGAAATCCCCTTGGCATACTTTCATCGAACTGTATTTTACTGGTGTAAAATCGTTATAAAAATTTCCAATTTTAGCAGTGATTCTGAAGCAGTGAATGTTTAACATTTTTTTTAGTATTTCAGATATTTGTTAGCATTTACTTGATGCACCAACTCACCTTACACTCCAGTTTCACAAGTTGAGAGTATTTTAAGGTAAAATCTGAATCATTAACTTTGCACATATGTATTACAGACTGACTGCAACAGTCGATATATTAGAATATTATGTATATATTGTTTTCGAAAATGCGTAAAAAAAGGTTTAAAAATAGTATGTACTTTTAATTTCATTTTTTTCAAGATATTAAGTTGACTTACAGTTCAAGATGACATCACCTAATCTGAATTAACAGAAATTTATTGAACTACACGTAAAGCTCTGGAAGCATATTCTCCCAGTAGCAAATGTGTGCTACATCGAATGGGTCAACTCGAGCCTAACCTAGAAATAAATCTAACCTAGCCTAACCTAACCTTACGAAACACAATTAAACTGAATGTGTTGTCCCGTTGTGTTTGCGGTACCGTTTGAATCAGCTTGGGCTTAACCTGCAAAGAGATCAAATCTATCCTAACCTAAAATAACCTGACCTAACCTAACTTAACTTCACGTAACACAATTAAACTCATTGTGTTGTGCCGTTGTGTTTGCGGTACCGTTTCATTCAGCTTCGGCTTAACCTACATAAAGGTTTAACCTATCCTAACATAACAAAACCTGACCTAACATAACCTAGCCGAATTAAATTCAACCACACGTGTAGCTATGTAAGCGTACGGGTCTCAGTCTTAAATGTGTGCTATATTCAATAGGTTAACTCGATTTTAACCTACAAATGAATCTAACTTAACAGAACCTAACGAAATTTTGCTTAACGCAACACAACTTAACTTAAGTGTTCCCGTTGTAACACAATAAAATTCATTTCATTGTACTACAGGTGGTGAAAAATTTAGACGCACATTACTCATTTGAAGAAACTTAGAACTACAAGTAGAATTGACCCCATTTCAATTAACCTGACAATATTTGTATCAATTAAAATGTAGAACTGTAACTTAAACATGCAAATAAATAAGAGTTTTATTCAAAACTTTTTTCTCTCTGCTTTTCTTAAACTTAAGGGATATATTTATACTATCTTTCGTGTTTACATTTATTCTTGCTTTTTATCGTAATTAAATTGATTTATAGACCTACTTCAGTCTATTTTCTGCCTGCTATAACGTATCCTTTTTTCTTCGAAGGAACGATGCAAAGGGTTACGCTTACGTTTAAGACCTACATTCGTTTCCTTTTTCAACATCCAGAAAAAATTAGCCATCATGACCTCGTCCCATCTACCCTAATATCGTTGTTCCATCACTTTTATGTCTTGATGAAAACCTTCCCCTTGTTCTTCGCTGAAATCACCAACATTTTCTGGAAACTTATCCAGATAGGAATCTAGAAAGTGAATTTTTAAATTCATCAAGCAGCCTAATTTTTTGTAGTTTCTTATCATTTTCACAACAATATTCTCGTAGCCTGGACTTATTTTGTTACCGAGGAAATTTGCGTTTACTGCTTTAAAACTTTCCCAAGCGTCCATTTCAATTTTCGTCATGTGGCTCACGAAATTAGTATCTCTTGTCAATATTCGAATCTGTGGTCCATCAAAAACTCCTTCTTTCAATTTAGCGTCTGAAACATTAGGGAATTTAAGCGATATATACTTATAGCATTGTCCATCTTTGTCTAACGCCTTGACAAATTGCTTCATGAGCCCAAGCTTTATGTGGAGGGATGGTAGTCTATTTTTTTCTGGATCAACGAGGCTTTGGTTGATGATATTATGAGAACCAGGTTTGAATGAATCTCTTAAAGGCCAATGTTTTTTGCTGTAATGATTGGCTCGATCTCTGCTATTCCACAGGCATATAAAGCATATCTCTCTCGTGAAACCCGATTGTTGGCCTAATATCATTGTTATGATTTTGAGATCACCACATATTTGCCATTTGTGATTCGTGTAATTAACTTTTTCAAGAAACATTTTAACATTGTTATATTCTTCTTTGATGACCGTTAAGTGAGATATAGGGATAGGAGCGTAAGTATTCGTGTTATGCAGTAAAACAGCCTTAATGCTGCGTTTTGACGAATCAATGAAAAGTCGCCATTCTTCGTCTCTGTACACATTTTTTTCAAGTGGTTGATTAGTCCGTTAACGTCAGTGCAGTACACTAAAGACGTCTCTTCGTCTTTAACGAAAAACTTTCTGAATTCTTTGTCCCTGTCGCGATAGGATGAAACTTTTGTCTTTGGCTCTAGAAGATTTCTTCTTTTTAGAAATGAAGCGGCAAATTCAGCGCCGTCTTTTGGTAATCCAAGATCTCTAATAAAATCATTCAGTTCTAGTTGCGACACTAATATTGGAACCTTCAATTTCATTTTATGCACGCCATATTCATCATCTTTTTCGTCATTTTCATCGGAATCATCAGAACTATTTTCTGTTCGATCACTGGTTTAACTACCGTCTCCATGACGTTGACTTTCAACTTCCATTCTATCATCTTCTAAAGCGCTTAAATCAGTCTGGCGTGCATTTTTATTGATTTCAATTGCCCTTGTGAATAATGAATAAAACTCTTATTCATTTGCATGTTTAAGTTACAGTTCTATATTTTAATTGATACAAACATTGTCAGATTAATTGAAATGGGGTAAATTCTACTTGTAGTTCTAAGTTTCTTCAAATAAGTAATGTGCGTTTAAATTTTTAACCACCTGTAGTACAATGAAATGAATTTTATTGTGTTACAACGGCAAAAGTTAAATTGTGTTGCGTTAAGCAAAATTTCGTTAGGTTCTGTTAAGTTAGATTCATTTGTAGGTTAAAATCGAGTTAACCTATTAAATATACTAGACAGTCTGATAAGTACCTGAAAATTCTAAGAGATAGCATTAGTATTCACTAATGTGAACCATTTTCGTCGAGCTTGATCCTTCAAATGACGCCTGTCAAAACTTCAGCCATTTATGTTTGCGCATTTACAAGTTACAGCACTGAGAAGCGACTAACCTCCGAGTTTTTTTTAATATGGAAAAATCTGAGTTTCGAGTTTTGCTCAAACACTACTATCTTCGCAAGAAAACGATATCTTAGGCCAAGGCCAAGCTGGATAAGTATTACCCGGACTCTGCACCGTCGATTGGAACGATTCATAAGTGGTTTACCGAGTTTCGTTGTGGCCGTACAAGCACAGTTG
>NC_046666.1:110623380-110634392 GCF_010883055.1 Belonocnema kinseyi | reverse complement strand
AAACCATAACCGGAGCATACTATTCATCATTATTGGACCGATTGAAAATCGAAATCGCCGAGAAACGACCGCATTTGAAGAAGAAAAAACCGCTTTATCATCCAGACAATGCGCCTGTTCATTCATGCTTAGTTGCACAAGCAAAATTGCATGAAATCGGCTTCGAATTGATTCCTCAGCCACCGTATTCACCAGACCTGGCCCCCACCGACTATTACTTGTTCCCTAACCTGAAGAGATGGCGTAAGCGTTTTTACTCAAATAAGGAGCTCATAGCTGAAACTGAGGCGTATTTTGGAGACCTTCCGATCGAGTACTTTTCGGACGGTATCAAAAAGTTAGAAAATCGTTGGACTCGCTGTATCGACCTAAAAGGAGAGTATGTTGAAAAATAAAACCGACTTTGGCCAAAAAAACGTCTCCGTGCTTCATTTTTCAGGGACTTATCAGACTGCCTAGTAGCACACATTTAAGACTGAGAACCGTATGCTTACATAGCTACACGTGTGGTTGAATTTAATTCGGTTAGGTTAGGTCAGGTTTTGTTATGTTAGGATAGGTTAAACCTTTATGTAGGTTAAGCCGAAGCTGAATGAAACGGTACCGCAAACACAACGGGACAACACAATGAGTTTAATTGTGTTTCGTGAAGTTAAGTTAGGTTAGGTCAGGTTATTTTAGGTTAGGATAGATTTGATCTCTTTGCAGGTTAAGCCCAAGCTGATTCAAACGGTACCGCAAACACAACGGGACAACACATTCAGTTTAATTGTGTTTCGTGAGGTTAGATTAGGTTAGGTTAGATTTAGTTCTAGGTTAGGCTCGAGTTGACCCATTCAATGTAGCACACATTTGCTACTGGGAGAATATGCTTCCAGAGCTTTACGTGTAGTTCAATAAATTTCTGTTAATTCAGATTAGGTGATGTCAGGTTCTGTTGGGTAAAGTTATGTTAAATAAGTTGATATCCAGCAAGGGTTGATCCTTCACAGTTGTCGACATGTTTTTTAAATGAAAATTTGCATCACTGGCATTATTTTGAAATTTATTTGCCTCAGTGCATGATTTTTCGTCATTTTTTGAAGTTATGGCTCAACCATGACGTGATGGGTGATTTTTGATACCGAATTTGAATTCAGCGCCCCAAAATCCTTAGGAATACGTGTGTCTTGTTACCAGATCCGCACACTTTTTTTTGTGTGGCTGTGTAATTTTCTCACCTCTCACTTTCCTTCTTCCTTTCATACTAAATATTAATAATAAGTTATTAATAATTAATAATAAATAATAAATATTATTTCTCTCTCTCCCGCTCTCTTTCACATATATCGTTTGTGCGAGCTTGTTGGGTTAAACTCACGTGTCCTTGCCTTTCCTAATACTGACCTATCTTACTTTTTATTTTTATTTTTATTTTTATTTTACGAGTTTTACTTACTTGACTCTTCGTTACTTAGCAAATTTCCAATTTAAAATTCATTATATGCAATTTAAAATTTTCAATTATTGCAATTCAATCATTAGAATGATTGAAATTTAATATTAGCAATTTAATGATAAGTGATTTAATTCTCAATAAATTACAGTTTTTGATCACCAATTTGACATTCGGCAATTTACAAGTTTACAAAGGCGTTTTTTTATATACTAAAATTGTTATGAAGGCTGAAAAAATAAATTGTAATATTAATTTTCAAATTTAAGTTCAAACGTATCTCAAAAGTGCATGTTTGATTAGATTTACATGAACAATAGAAGTTTGCTTTGGTGTGATTTGCAACTCTACGTTGAGATCATCAATGACTCTAACGATTTTAAATGGGCCTGAATAATAGTCATCAAAATTGTCCTCCCTCATATTAATTAGTACATGAACGTATTGATTTGACTCAAACCTTTTTTCGTTAATCTTTTGGTCGTAATATTTTTTACAACGTCTTTTTGCAGCTTCTAATCGAGCTGAAGCAAGTGATTCTGTTTCTACAATTCGATTTAAAACTTCATCAACTAATTGCACATATGTCATAGGTATTTTTTCGTCTCCAAATTCGAAAGGAAATCGTGCCCTTCTCCCAAATACCACTTCGTGAGGAGTCATGCCAGTGGACTCGTGAACGGAAGTATTACAGGAAAAAATGGCAAACGGAAGCCATTGATTCCAGTTACTTCGCTTACTGTAATTGCGTAAGTATTCCACGAATGTGTGGTGACTTCTTTCTAACGCCTCCACAGATTGTGGATGATAAACGCTAGAATGATATTTCCGAATTTTAAATGTGAGGCGAGTCTATTTTTGACAGCGGAATCGCACCTGAGTATTTATTTAAACAATCCTGCCATGTCAAAATATACTGATTTCCTGATTCGATTACGGGCATAGGACCTACAATATCAACTTGTTCTTTTCCAAAAATTCTAGTAGGAGTGTCAGTAATTCGCATGGGCATTTTTGTCTTTACTCTTGTCAACTTTCGCGTCAGACAAGCTTCACATGTTTTTACATAATCTCTAATCTCATCCTTCATACCTTTCCAATAAAATCGTTCCCGAATTCTTTCTAAAGTTTTTGTTTCTCCCTTATGACCACCCACGGTTGAATCATGACACTCTCTAATAATTTCCGGGCGCTTTTCCACCTTAGGAACTTCGACTTCACCTGTACATACTGTTATCGGGTAACCTCCCTTGTTGAAATGTGTTCTAAAAACTTTTTCAATGACTGACCAGGACAATTTATCGAATCCATTCCCTTCTCGTGACAAACTGAAAGTTTTAGTATTTGTAGCTTCCGTAGCCTCTCTTAGCATTATCACCGAATTCTCTATATTCTTTACAAAAACTTTAGAATCAAATTTCTTTTTAATAAACAAATTATAAACTAAACGCTTATCATGAATTTTTGATGTCACGTAACGAATTTCTGCTTCTGTCTCTTTCAGGTTCGAGAGTCTAATTATGGAATTGTCCAGTAATTCCCTACCCAGGGGTGTAGTAAGTACCCCATCACACGAAACGAAATTCAGTATATTATCATCCCTCATCCATACTTTATCTCGACTCAACTGAAATAATGGAGAAAGTATCGTATTACCCTGTTTCTAACCTGCATGGAAAATTTGTGTTGCCTCTGGGGAAGCGCTTTCGTTCAATTTCAATCGTTTTTTAGGTCTTACGTCTTTGCTATTCGTCTCATCTCTACTTTTCCAAAAATTTCCAAAAATTCCGTTTAATTTTTCTGTCCCATTTTCACTTAAAACGTCATCATCAAAATCATTAACTAAATACTCAACTGCCTTACTCTCATAAAAATCTTTTTTACTCTGGATGGCGGGTGCCCATAGGACACAACCCCTTCCGTACTCTGCATAGAAGAGTCAACTAAAAACTCAACAGCCGTACTCTCACACACGGCATCATTACTTTGAATGGAAGGTGCCCATAGGACGCAACCTCCTTCCGTACTCTCATAAACCTTTTTACTACTCTGGATAGCAGGTGCCCATAGGACGCAACCTCCTTCCGTTCTCTCACAAACATCTTTATTGCTCTGGATGGCAGGTGCCCATAGGACACAACTTCCTTCCCGGGAATCGTGCCTTCTCCACCGAGGTTCCCTTCCCCAGGGACCGGACACTACAGTAAGCGATTCTTTCCCGACTCGGAACGGAAGAGCCAACGCCAAAACTGGCCATCTCTCTCCCCCTTCCTTCAGCCTCTCTCTCAGTCAAGCGCTTTCTTCCGGAGGTGCCAAAGCCCCGTGCCCTCATCGCACTTCCGTAACCAGGAAGAAGAGGAGAGGTTTGTGCGCTCACCTCACTGCCACCCGCACCCGGAGTTTCCTCATGGTCATTGAGTAACCCAGAAACAGGTGTAATGCAGCGAACCGAATTGCACCCCTCCGAAACCTGCGCATCAGTTTCTGTCTCGTCTTCATCCTGGCGAGACCCACACCAACCGGAGCTAGGCTAAGGTATAGAGCCTACCACCTGATAACCACTCAACCTTGGAACTTCATGTCCCACTGAGACCAAACTGTCTCCAACTTCCTCAACATATGCTTCATCCACATCTATCTCATCTTCGAAACAACGATTAGCAACAAAGACTCTTTCTATAAGGAAATTCGTGGTAGAGGACTTTACTTCCGGAGAAGCAGCCAATGTTCGACCTACAGCCCTTTGTAGCATCGTCATGATCATCCCCACCACCAATATTCTCTTTACTCTTTTTCTCATTAAAATTTACTGGATTTCGTGGAAGCGCATCCGCATTAACATTGACACGACCTGGCTTGTATACTATTTTGCATTCATATTCTTGTAATTTTACTTTCTAAGGAGCTAAACGGGATCCCATCGTAGGGTCCTTTAACTTGTCTAACTATACTAATGCTTTGTGATCTGTAACCAGCGTAAATTTAGTACCATAGATAAATGGTCGAAAATATTTAACAACAAACATAATAGCTAAAAGTTCTTTCTCTGTTGTTGTATAATTTATTTCTGCTTTATTCATAGTTCGCGACGCATACGCCTTAGGTAAATCTTTACGAATTTCACCTTGACTTAATATTGCTCCTATAGCAAAATCAGATGCATCTGTAGTAATTATGAATGGCTTGTCGAATTTCGGGTACTGCAATAGCGGTTGCTAAGTCCAAAAACTGTTTAACCTTTTTACGACCCTTAGGGCGAGGAAAGTTGCTCACGGCCTCGATTTTTTTCGGATCAGGTTTAACCCCATCTTCCGAAATTATGTGACCCAAATATCCATTTTCTTTTCATAAAAACCTACATTTAGCGGGTTGTAAAATAAGTCCAGCAGTCTTTAAAGGTCCTAATAATTTTTCTAATTTGTCGTTGTGTTCTTGTACAGATTTAGCGTAAATGACAATATCGTCCATATATACAAAGAGTTCAACCCCTTGCATCCCTGATAAAACAACATCCATTAACCGTTGAAACGTGGCGGGTGCTGATTTCAGACCAAAAGACATCCTATTAAATTCGAGATGGTCAAAAAGGGTCGAAAAAGCTGTCTTATGTCAGTCCGCCGGATCGATTTTAATCTGGTGAAACCCAGAAGCGAGATCGAGCACGGTGAAATATCGAGAGCCATCCAACTGATCCAATATAGATGTAATATTGGGGAGAGGGTAAGCATCCCCGACAGTCCCTTCGTTAAGAGCGCGATAGTCTATGACCATTCGCCACCTTTTGTTACCCTTAGAGTCCACCTTTTTCGGTACTACCTAAACCGGGGAGTTATAAGGTGAGCTAGAAGGCCATACTGCATTTTGTTCTTTTTATTTATTTGTTTCTTGTGCTATTACTTCTTTATGTACTACGGGATACCTATAGTTTGGTTTGTTTACGGGTGTATCATCTACGGTTCTAATTTTATGTTTCAAAACATTCGTACTACCTAATTTGTATCCGACCAAAAAGAATTGATAAGGAAATTTTCTTATACTTTTCAAAAGACTTTCTTTTTCCTCTTTGTTCAAATTGGATAAATGAAGTTCTGGTAGTAATTTTTTTAATCGTTCAGCGGGAGCAATTTCGCGTTTTTTATTAGTAATGCATTTTTTAACGTTTTTACTTGTATCTTTAGTATTGTTTTTGTTGGCATTTGGGTTGGCTTCGTTACCGTCTTCGCTATTTTCTTCATTCAAGTCTTTGTCAATGTCTTTACTCGCAGATTTAGAAATTGATTCAACAGTCTCTTACTGGTAAAGTTACTAATTGTTTGGTACAAGCTTTTAAAATAAGTGTAGTGCCCCTCTTGGGTGAAGTTTCAATTGACGAACTGAATGAAAATTCGCCTATGTTATTTTTTATTATTTTTGTTTTCAGATCAATGACAGAGTCGTACAGGAAAGGCATTCCTAACATTCCATCGCAACTTACGGGAAAATTATTTGGTACTACTTGAATAGAACAATCAACCCCATTAATATTTATGTACACTTCTCCAGAGGTCTTTACCCCTTGACTGGTAATTCCAAATAAATGATATCTGACATCAAAATTTACTGGTGTACCTGTTTTTACTTTTCTTCATTTAATTCTGCCCCTGTGTCGACAACAAAACCACCGTTTTCATTTTTTATATTTTTACTATTTAAGTTTATATTTGGTGAGAGTGCCTTTCCAGCTGTATTGAATTTTAAAACGACCCGTCGGATCGGTGCTGTATTTTTGAAGAGCTCGCTGTAGCACCATTCAGTCTAACTTACTTTTCGTTCAAATTTTCATCTTTATTCATGCGATTTTCAACTACTTTATCTAATTTTTTAAAGTATTTTTCAATTTCATGTCCAGTCTTTTTGCAATATCTACAGATTAATTTATTTTTATCTTTACTTCTATTACCCTTATTTTCAGAACAATCACGAGCAGTATGATCTAGATTATTACAGGTAAAATATGCCCATGATCTTTCAACACAACTCCTACAATCACGCGCAAAGTGGCCATTTTTATTGCAATTATGGCAGCGCGGAACATTGAAATTTATGAAACTACAATTTCGTGCCATATGTCCGATCCTCCCGCACTTAAAGCATGAAACGTCAGACTTCGAGCTTTCGCCTTCGCTTCGACCATTTCTAACTATTAAACTCTTTTACTTTTCCCGATCCTTCTGCTTTTTTCTTGTCTTCGCCCTCATTTTCTACAGGTTTCCGATCAAAGTCATCTACAAATTCTAAGTCCCATTCTGCCGTTCTAACTACATTAATCGCTTCTTGTAAAGTTTTTGGATGTTTAATTTTCACACGCAAGACTAATTCATTTTTCAATCCGCAAATAAAATTCTCACAAGCTGTATTTCTTGCTGACCTAATCAGGCACTGAGCATCTACTGGAGAATTTTGATCTTCTAATAATTCGATCATGTTTGCCAAAAGCTGACTGGCCCGAGCACCGAATTCGCTAACATTCTCTTTTTCACGCTGGGTCAACTTAGAAAGAGCCTGATTAAGTTGGTTCAGAGTTTGTCGCTCAGCATAAGTAACTTCAAGATGCTTTAAAAGATCTTCTAGTGAGTGTACATCGCGATCTGCAAGAGCGTTGTATGCAGCTCCTACCACCCTAGAACGTACTACTAAAAATAAATGTTCACGATGTTTTCTAGCAAAAATACAGTCTTTAATAAAGCGGCCCACTCACACGTTTTCTCCGTCAAATTTTGCTGGAATAAAGGTGAGAGCGGTCTTGAAAGAGATTAGTTCCTTTGGCTCCTTCCCCGGTAGAGCAAAAATACCAGAGCTACTCGCACCTGAACAAGGCTCTCAGCATGAGATGTTCGAACGGGCAGGGACACGGTAGACTGTTAATGGATTCCGTATCGCGATTTCCGCTTCTAAAATTTCTAAATTTTCCCTTAAATCAACTTCCCTTTCTTCATTAAAATCCGCAACAGAATCAGCTTGCTCTATGTCTTCTTCATAATTCAATTCAAAATTTCCCCTGCTCACTCGAGTGTTATGAGTGGGACGACTACGAGCGGATCCCACTGCACGACGGCCAACCTGACGATACCTATTCACACCTCGTCTTTGCACCGTCCCTGAGCTCTACCCTGCTTGTGCACTTACACCCCTAAGATCATCGTTCTTCCTAGTGGTTGTAACAGCGCTGGCTCCTCGGCCACCCCTCTCAGCCTTGCTTACTCTACTTCGCGTACGCATTTTGAGTTAAATTATTTTTGTTTACTCAGTTATCAAAAATAAAATTACCACTTCAAATATATATATATATATATATATATATATATATATTCAAGTCTGAAACACACTTACGGCAATAAATATGAATCACAATTTCCTACCGGTGATTGGCATCGCAACAGAACAATATAAAGGGCAAATCGACTTACTACTTTCGATGGTCTCGATGATGGCTGATATTTTTTTATCGAAATTTTACTTACATTAAAAACACTTTTAGAACATTTTTGAACAATTTTCCAAATTCACAAAGATCACTAACACTCGCGGATCAGCCTCTTCGGATACCTATGTTCCCAGACTCCTGCAAAAGATGTCCTCCGCTAGAAAAAATCCAATCCCTGTCCTTGATCGTCCTGCATCTCGCCTTGGATTGTTCTTCTCTTTATTAGCCTACAGTAATTCAGGGGGATGACTACGGGACCCTTAAAATTACGGACTGCGACCCCGGTACCTTTTGACTATACCCTATGCCTCCAGGTCTAAAAACCCGTAGAAAAACCTTGAGGGGGTGTCGCGGCTTTCACTGCTCTCTTCCGGTCATCCGGATATCCAGTCCGTCACTCTTCGTCTTATTCCGGTAGCCCAAGTCGTCACACGCCTTCTTCACGACCTTTCCTATATTCTTCCGCTTTTTGACCTTTCTCTTGACGACAGTAGTCGATGGTGGGTCGATAGATAGGAAATAACGGTCTTTTTTTTCCCCTCCGATCCAAAATTTTTTAATTCCCTGGTTGTCCTGGGTATATTTTTAAAGTTTCCAAATGAATTGTTTTTTTTTTAATTTCTTCATTGAATTTTAAAATATCATGTGTCAATTTTAAAATATCCTGGCGGGCGCGGAACTTAGGAATCTTCTTTTCTGGTACACATTCACTAACTTAATTCAATTATCACACATGGTTTTTCTTTAAACTAATTTTCACACCTGTCTCTTTTCCCAGGGGATTCCACCGCGACGGGTTTGTGGAATCCCACTTCTGATACCATGTAACGAGCGGAACTCTGTTTAGGCGCGAAAAGTTGGAATATTTAAAATGTTAGTTTTAAAATAGGTCTCTAACTTTATATATATGTAAATTCAAAATTTGCGAGTCCGTTTCCGCAATTAAGGGTTTGGAAACCCAACTTCAGCGATGAAATGCTTGACTAGAAATCTTCTTAAATAAAAATAATTAATTCAATTTAAGGTTAAAAAGAAAGATAATAAAACTGCAATTTTTATTAGTGAATCAATAAACAAATATTTTATTATTCTTGACTTTTAAACTTTATCTTTATTAACTTTAATTTAATATCTCGAGGTAACTAACGAACGAGCCCTAATCCCTACTCTAAAATTCTATATTTCTCCTTAGCCTCCTAAACCCAACTATGGATTGCGTAATCAATAATCCTCTGTTCTCATGAAAATCCAGCGAGTACGATTAATTCCACGCGTGACTTTTTTATAAACAGTTCTGTCATCGAGTCCTATATAAAATACTAACATTTTCGAGACACTTTTCAAATCGTTTTATTTTATTGCCGAAACGGCGACTCTATGTCGAAGGTTCGAAAGTAAAATCTGAATTATACATCCTGCTTTCGAAAGCTAATACTTCTTTCGTAAAATGAACATGATGCTAAAATTTAATCTTAAATATACATTCGTTCACATTCATCATGCTAGTCTTGACATTTTATTTACAGAAAGAATGCTTTACCGTTCAAGATATTTTCTTTCTCTTCATGCCGACTAGCCCGAATGTTGCTTTGCCAATCTTTTCTCGAAAGACATGCTATTCTCAATTCGAATATACTCGCATTATATTTCATTTATTTCAAATTGTAAAACCGCGCATTTTATGTTACCGATCGTGCTGTTCGTAGCGGCAAGATTGCGAATTATATCTGCTCATTGCATGTAGACTCCCAGCGCCTTCTGCGCTCAACGCTAGTGAACTAACGCTAACGTACAGTTGCAGGGGGTTGGTTATTCCCAAACGATGGCAGTTAGCGCCATCTATTAATTTTCGCAGAACGACGATCCCTGCACTCTACACAGTTAATAAGGCAGCACGCTAACGTATCGCCTGTAAAGGGGCCGGTACTGCAGATTTCCAGCGCACCACTCTATTAAATCTTGGCGAATAGCGACACCTACCCATCGATATGCGTAATACGATCATCAAATCCATCGCTCGAATGTTTCACAAAGCGGCCATCGGGTTCTTGCCTCAATGTTGCATCAGAGTCCAAATCCGACAGCTAAAAGCGCCCTCTTGGTTTGTGGGTCAACTCCTTTGAGTTATTTCGCAGTTTTCGGCATTTTTGAGACGTTCCGCGTCGGTAATTGCTTAAGTTAGAGAATTTAAAAAATGAGTTACCACCGCAGGTACAATTACAGGAGTTACCATAAATATAAATGATGTACTGCATATTTATTTACCACTCGAATGTTAAGTGTTTATTATATAATTATTCTAATGATTCACAATTATTAGTGAGTAGTTATATAATAAAAACTAATTATTTATTTTTAAAATTAAAATTTTAAATATCATATCGTTACATAGCTATTTATATGCTATAAATCATAAATTCTGACTTATAATTTTAATACATCACCGAAAAAAGTTTTATGTTCACCTATTTTTTAGTGACTGAAAAGTTTTATTTATTTTAATTATGGCAGAGCTAAACATTTTTCTCTTTAAAATGTTGAATGCCATCAAAATTCAAAATTCTGTATAAAATCAAGCAGAGGATAAAGCCAATTTATCCAGTTTATAAAGAATTTTGAGAATTCTTTAGAAACAAAAAAATAGTATATTGTCAATTATAATACCTTAAATTTTTCTCTAAAACGATAAAATTAAGTAACTATTATAAGATATGTTTATCAGTTCTGAAAATACAAAAAATGTAAAAAAGTGCTTTTCCAAACTCGTCAAACTATTCTCATAATATGAGATACCCCAGGAAATAGCTAACAAAATGCAAAATAGGGTATTATTTTTAATGAAAAACTTCATTCCATGTTTCCTATAAATATGTATAAGTCTATAAATAAATCTATAAATCTGTAAAAGTAGAGGAGAGTATTCGAACATGAGATATCCTCGTAATATGAGAAAACGGGATATCAGCTAAACTAAGAGACCCACTCTGTTGGTTCTATCACTAACTTATAGCTCTTGATGAAAGAGTAATTTCGTGGTATAGTCCATTTTTCATCGGGCTTCTAAAGATTATAGGCGAACTTTTTGTGAAATCGATGGTGGTATATATATATATA
>NC_046666.1:110616704-110623280 GCF_010883055.1 Belonocnema kinseyi | reverse complement strand
TAGCCACTGTTAACTTTATAACAATTTAAATTGTTATTATAATTTTGTATTGAATATTGTGGTTGCGCATGGAGGAGGAATGAGATTTTATGTATTCCTTTTAAGATTTTTATTAAATCAACCTATTCTCGTTTACATAATATTTTGCCCTATGCTTTTATAATTATAAATGATTTTGATACAAACATTATAAATGATACCTTTTCTTTGTTTACAACTTTACTAAGTCCGCGATAATAGGTGATAATCGATTGACCTTTTTAACAAAAAGGTGCACAATGGCAACGTGTTAATGTTTGGCACTCGGCCTTTTATGACAGTGTCCCCACGCAGGACAAGGGGTGGCACCTGCTACTTGCGCTCGCACAATAAGTGTAAATTTGACCTAAGTCGAGATCGGCTCGGACTACAGGCACTCGCCAGTGTCTCCAGAACGTGGGATTTTTCGGCCCCCACCACTCTCCCATCTGGGAGCGACACATTCAAACGTAGTGTGTCGGTTAGTCGGCTCTGTTAAAATGCTACGAAGCCCAGCCTCGTGTAAAGCCGAAAATGAACGAGCAGGAATCCGAGTTCTCCCAATCTCACGAATGACGATCTAGCTGCTCCTCGAATTTATTCAGGTTTTGAAATCCCGAGTTACCTTAGAACCATTAGGCTTATTGCGAAGAGGCAAATATAATTGACTTTATGTAAATAGATATAGGAGACAAGACTTCTGGGTCTAAAATGTTTCAAATTTAGTGTTACATGCCTTAGTCATATTTTTAGTAAACAATGAATTTTAACAAATAAAAAACAAATTTTCGACAAAATTGTTAAAATTTCAACCCAAGAAATTACTTTCAAAAATAAATTTTTTAACTTAAAAATGCATTTTCATCCAAAGAAATGAATTCTTGATTAAAATAGATGAATTTTTAAACAAGAAAAATAATTTTCTACCAAAAAACAAGATTTTTTGACTGAGAAAGTTCAGTTTCCTACTAAAGAAATTCAACCAAAAATGATACAATTAAATTTTCAGTATAATAAAATGTTTTTTCAACAACAAAAAAATCGAATTTTCAACAAAACAGTTAAATTATTATCAACCAAAATAGTTATTTTAAAAAATTTTAATTTTAAAATAGTTTCATTTTCGATGGAAGAAATGAATTTTCAACTGAAAATTGTTAAAAAAAACATACACTTGAATTTACAACAGAATAGTTCAATTTTTAAGCATATAGTTAGATTTTAATTTTAAAAATTATGTTTTAACCAAAAATGGAATGGAATGAATTCTGAGAGAAAATTAAAATCGTTTGAAAATTTTTAATCATTTTTATTTACAAAAATGTACTTTAAAAAAAATCAAAAAGATTTTGAAACACATCCAAATATTTCCTAAAATCTAAAAGAGTGTAGAAGATTTTAAAGCAAAATGTTTTAATTTGATAAGATTAAACATTTTTAAAAAGCGTAAATAAACCAGTAAATTCAAGAAATATTTAGAAGAATTGAAGAGATTCAAATCTAAGTTTAGGCTTAAATTTTTTAGAAATGTCAATTTTCAAAGATTTCGAAAAAATAAGCTTTAGAAGCTTTAAGGGAATTCAGAAAGATTTCAAGGAGATAAAATAATTTTTCTTAAAATTCCTTGTGAAAAATTTAAAAGATTATGAGTCAATTTTTTCACATCTTGAATTAAGCAACCTAATTCTTATTAGGCCTTCTTGTGCAATTTTGTTACACAATTTTTTTAATTATATGCTGCTTTAAAAATCTACTTTCAAATTTGAGAAAGTTTAAGAGATATTCAGAAATTTTGAAAGGATTCAAATAAAATTAAAACTTGTAAAGATTTTTCAAGAATTTTGTAAGTTTTCACGAAAATGAAAAAAAATTATTTTAGGTTCCTAAAAATAATTTAAAAAAAAATTTATTTCGAAAAATTAATTTTAGGAGATTTTTTTAAAGCATTTCAAAACATTTAAAAATTGTCAAAGTATATGAAAAATTTTAAAGGCAATGAGACCAGACAAGATTAGAAAAAAAAAGAATTATTTTCCTAAGTAATTTGTGAAAATTTTAAATAATTTTTTATTTTGTAAAATGTGTTTTAAAAGAAAATTAAAGAAGATTTTTAAACACATCAAGTAGAATTGATGAGATTAAAAAAGAATTTAAAGTTCAGAGGAGTTTTAGAAACGTAGGATAAACTGATTTAAAAGACTGAAAAACCTAAAAATTCCTTTAGAAGAATAAAAAAGATGCGCCTGGAAATTGTGTACAATTATCAGTCTTTAGAATTAAAATTCGAATGATTTTTTAAAAATTACTTTCTGCACATTTCTTCTTAAGTAGAATCCCCGATTTTAATCGCAAGAGGTTCAATTATTTCCAATCAGAATAAGTAATTACATAAATTTTGAAAATTCAAAAAAGATAACTTGGAAGAAATACAACGAGATTTAAAAAAAAGTTTATTTTAATTATACATAAAATTTGTTGAATTACTACTAAAAATATGGAAACATTAAAAATTGTAGTATTTAAATACATTTAACATTTCAGACTTTTATATTAAATTTTGATAAGATATAACAGATACGTATGTAAAATGAAAAAATAATAATAAAAGTCGATAAACGAATATTTTTTTTGGAATGAATTCTAACTGAAAATTGAAAAAAGATTACAAAACATTTGTTTACAATGTTACAAAAATGTTTACAAAAAGATTACAATGTTTTTTTAAACATTTCAAAATATTGTAAAAGATTTCAAATATTCTCAAAGCATCTGAAAAACTTTGGAGGCATTTTTTTTTAATTTTGTAGAATTAAAAAAAAACAGGAAAAATTTGAATAATTTTTAAAGATTAGAGATTGAAAGGTCTGACAAGATTAGGAAAACAGAATTATTTTTCTAATAATCGTGTGAAAGTTTTTAAGAATTTTTATTTTAAAAAATGTACTTTGCACAAAATTCAAGCAGATTGTTAAACGCAAGGAACGATTTCCTTAAATTTAAAAGAAGAGTGTACAAGATGTTAAAGCAAAATGCTTCAATTTGATAAGATTAAAAAGTTGAAAAGAAGTAAATAATCAAGTGAATTCAGGAAGTATCTAGTAGACTTGATAAGATTCAAAAAAATTTAAACTTCAGAAGTGTTTTAGAAACGCGAGATAAACTTTAGGAACTTTAAAAGAATCTCGAAAGGTTTCAGGAGAATAAACGTGGCTTCTTAAAATGCTTGGGAAATTTAGAAGATTATAAGGAAATTTTTTTCTACATTTTCAATGATTTTTTTAATTTTTGATAAAAACTCGAGAGAGTTACCAATATCTTGAAGAATTCAAAACGTTTTAAATAGATAAGAAATTTTCATAATATTTTTTAAAATCCTATAAAATAAAAATAAAATGTCTTAAAAATCTCCTAGGATCTTTTCTGACACATCTGATATATTCGAAAATCTTTTTTGAAAATTTTCTTAAAAACCTTATAATAATTATTTACATATAAATTTATAAACTGATAATACTTATTTTATTGTATATGAAATCTTTACAAAATCTTTAATGCCTTAAAATACTTATCTCAAAATTACAAAATTTAGCTTTTGCAATTTTATTTTAATTGTAAAATAATTGTAATTGGAAATTGATTTTAAATAATTGTAAAATAAATGCAACAAAATTTATTTTATGGAGAAATATCTCATGATTATAAAATGAGAAAAAAATAGTTAAGGTAAGTCTTTGTAGCATTTTAATAACTAATGAACATATTTTTAGATTATTTTTCCTTGATTCTGGCCGAAGGTCAAACATGGTACAAAAAACCGTCGTGAAATTTCAAATAAAAACGTTACTCTCTATATATGAATTTTTTTAAATTAAGAATAATAATACTTTTATAAATATTACCAAAATTTATTTGAATGTGATACACAATGATTTTTATTTAAAAAATTCCTGTAAATAATTGGTGTTTTTAAAATTTTACGATATTTGTGTACCATGTTTGACCTTAGGGAATAGATCTCAGGAATAAAATTATAAAAATATCTCCATTAGTTAGTAAAATACTATGAAGAATCGCCTTTTAAATTATGGTTGAAATTGAAGAAATAGATATTTCTCTTATCGTTTTTCAGCATATGATTTTTCATTAAATGTAAAGCAGATTAAAATACACGTATTAAAATAAAAATAAGACAGTTCAGAAATTCATGGAGATTTCTTAAAATCCTCAAAAAAATATTAGAAAAATTCGAGACTTTTTAAAAGATGATTAGGACATTTAGAAGTTTAGAAGATATCAACGAATAAGTGATAAATTTTTTCAAGTTTTTAAATATTTCTAGTACGTTTAAAACAAAATAAATGTCAAAAAAAAATTTCAGCTTACTACATTTTTCTGAAAATTTTAAAAAAGCATTTAAAATGTGAAAAAATTTACTCATAATCTTCTAAAATTTTTCACAGAAATTTTAAGAAAAATAATTTTATCTCCTTGAAATCTTTCTCAATTGCCTTAAAGCTTCTAAAGTTTATTTTTTCGAAATTTTTGAAAATCTACATTTTTAAGAAATTTAAGTTTAAGATTAGATTTGAACCTCTTCCATTCTTCTAAATATTTCTTGAATTACTCGATTATTTACGTTTATTAAAACTTTTTAATCTTATCAAATTAAAACATCTTGCTTTATAATCTTCTACACTATTCTTTTAAATTTTAGGAAATCGTTTGATGTGTTTCAAAATCTTTTTGATTTTTTTTAAGCACATATTTGTAAATAAAAATTATAAAAAATTTTCAAACGATTATTAGAAAAATAATTCTTTTTTCTAATATTTTCAGACATTCTAATCTTCTAATTTTAAAGAATTATTTAAATTTTTCCTGATTTTTTTGCAAGTTTTAATTATTTTTTAATAGTTTCAAAATTTCTGAATATTTCGTAAACTTATTAAAATTTGAAAGAAAATTTTACAAACCAACATAAACATAACAAAAAATGGCGCGACAAAATTGCGCAAGAAGGCTTAATAAGAATTAAATTCCTGATTTTTTCTAAAATTATATAACATGGAAAATCTACGAAATAATTTTAAAAAATTGTGATATTTTTTAAAATTTTCTCTCAGAATTCATTCCATTCCATTTTTGGTTGAAAAATAATTTTTTAAATGAAAATCTAACTGTATGTTTAAAAAATGAACCATTCTGTTGTAAATTCAATTGTGTGTTTTTTTAAAAACAATTTTCAGTTGAAAATTCATTTCTTCCATCGAAAATGAAACTATTTTAAAATTAAAATTTTTTAAAATAACTATTTTGGTTGATAATTTAACTGTTTTGTTGGAAATTGGATTTTGTTGTTGTTGAAAAAACATTTTCTTATACTAAAAATGTAATTGTATCATTTTTGGTTAAATTTTTTTGGTAGAAAACTGAACTTTCTCAGTCAAAAATTCTTCTATTTTAATCAAGAATTCATTTCTTTGGATGAAAATTCATTTTTTGCTGAAACTTCTTTTATTTTGGTATAAAATGGTCAAAAGTTCATCTATTTTTTGGAAATTAAACTATTTTGCTGAAAAATTGGTGTTTGTAAATTGATTTTTAAAATTGATAATTTAACTGTTTTTCATTGAAAATTTATCTATTTTGTTAACAAAAATTGTTCTGTTATAAAATTGATTTTGAAAATTTTGAAATTCTGTTTTCGGTAGAAAGTTATTGGTTTGAAAATTAAAATATTTGTTTGCAAATTAAATTTTTTTCTTGGGAATTTAAATATTTTGTTGAAACTTTGATTTTTTGGGGTTGATAATTATTTTTCAACTGAAAATTTATCTATTCAATTTTTTGTTAAAACATTATAATTTTAGTTGAAAATTAATTTCTTTCGTTGCAAATTCCATTTTTTGTCTGAAAATTTAGCTAGTCCATTTTTGATCGAATACTTATTTTTTTTAGTTTAAAATTCGTTTCTATAAATGAAAATTGAACAATTTTGTTGACCATTTTTTTCTTGAAAAATTTTCTGTTTAGTTATAAATTTATCTTCTTTGTTGGCGAATTATTCTTCATTAAAAATTAATTTGTTTTAGATAAAAATTAATTTCTTTTGTTGATAAAATCGCATTTATTTGGGTTTAAAAATTAATTTTTTCAACTGCAAACTTCAGTATAAACTACAATGTTTAAGTTAAAAAATTTATTTTTTAAAGTAATTTCTTGGGTTGAAAATTTAACAATTTTGTTGAAAATTTGTTTTTTATTTGTTAAAATTAATTGTTTATTAAAAATATTACTAAGGCATGCAGCACTACATTTGAAACATTTTAGATCCAGAAGTCTTGTCTCTTATATATGTATACATAAAGTCAATTTTATTTGCCGACTCACCGACACACTACGTTTGAATTTGCCGCTCTCAGATGGGAGAGTGGTGGGGGCCGAAAAATCCCACGTTCTTGTAACACGCGGAGCCGAATTTGGCGCGGAATTATCCCGAATTTAAAACTTCAAAAATTTCGCGTTGATTTATTAAAATAGATCCTGTTCGGCTCCGTT
>NC_046666.1:110614312-110616604 GCF_010883055.1 Belonocnema kinseyi | reverse complement strand
GAATATTCTAAATGATGACAGAAATAGACTTTCGCCAGATCATTTACAGCATTTACTTTTTTTGAATTCTTTGACGGCTGAAGAATGGTTATTGGACTGAATATTTGAATTTATCTCTGTCGTTTCTTATTTATACGTTACAAATTAGTCGAAAGTTTGTCTATCTTAATAAAGTATTAAAATACATGTGATAAATTACCTACTTACCTAGAATCATAAGAAAGACATTTATATGACTTAAAAATATAATATTTCATTGAAAAAATCATTTCATTATTCTAATAAATAATCAATATTGTATTAAAATACTATTCTAAAAAAAGTCTAAAATGGAATTTGTCCTAGAAACCTGTTGGAAAAATTGAATTTCTTTTAAACGATTTTTTTGGATCGATTCTTGCTAGATCGATTCTTTGGGTTCGATTTTTGAGGTGAATCAATTCTTGAGGAACGATTTCAAGATCGATTCAAGAATCGATTCTTTCTAAAGAATCGAACATCCGTAGTTTGAACCCCTCAATTACTTGCGGGGAAAACCTAGAAAGCATTCTTCTGGAATTCAGTAAGAACCTTATATATCTTTGCCTATAGTCCGTATACCTGGCTGAACCTAATCAATTTTGGAAATTTTTCTCCTTTTATAGTCTACTTCTGTTGTAAGAATACTCAGTGTGAATGGCTGCGTAGTTGTGAGCCCAAAATTACGAAATTAGAATTAGCACCTTAATACGGTTAAAACACTGTTAAAAAAAAGTAATTGTTTAAGTTTTGTAATTTTACATAAAAAAACATTAATTTTCTTTAAGAAAAGGCGAATTTTAAACGATAAATAGTTCAATTGACAAACAAACAAGAATGGAATAGTTGAATTGCCAGTTGTAAAAAATTAATATTTTCAACAACGAAAATGAATTTTCTACATAATGCATGGATTTTTACCCACTTAGCTTGAAGAAGTTAAAATATAAATTTTCAACCAAAAATGAAATAGCTGAATTTTCAAATAAAAACATTAATTTCCAAAAATATAATTTATTTTTTATCCAAAGAGCTAAAAATACTACTAAAATCGTAATGTTTTAACCAAAAAGATTCATTTTTAGTTCAAAAAATTAATTTAAAATTAGAAAAAAAACGGATTTTCAACCAAGTAGATGAATTTCAATTAAAATGATAAATCTTTAACAACAAAAATCAAGTTTCAAAAAAACCCCTTCAACTATTAACTTGTAAAATTCTTTAATTTTACCTGCTAAATGTTTCAATGTATACAATTTTAAGTTTTCCTTAAAAATTGTTGAATTTCACATTACAGTTTAAAATTAATTATTTAACTAACCATTGGTTTTAATGATTTTTTCAACTATAAAATGTTATTATAATAAATAAATTTTTTAAATTTATTATCTTCAGGTTTTAGAACAATAATACTTTGATAATAATAATATGAATAATTATACCTAATTATTTTAATATATATTATTTAAATTTCAAGCTCAGTGACTCAGTTGGTTAGACACTCGGACTTCACCTCAGAGGTCCGAGGTTCGATCCCTGAGCCGGTACCTCTAGAAATTTTTCAATGTACCTTTACTGAGGTTCTGGTGGTTCGGAACCCACCTTAAGCTGTAGGTCCCCCCATCGTGTACTTGACTGCAACCCAGTCCGTCAATGATGGGGTAAAACCAGGCTTTGTCCAATATATCTGGGCAGACTGCTCTCATCAGATCACTTGATTGCATTATAAAAATGCGTCCGTGACTGATGATATGTACCGAGACAGCCCCGTGAAAAATTAAAATTAAAATATTATTATTATTATGTTTTCTTAACAGATTAGGAGTTTATATAATAATAATTCAAGAATAATTTTCAAATTCAATATACAATTTTAAAGTATAAATTTCTGTTTAAAAAAAATTCAGAGAAAAATGTTCTCAGCAAGTATGCATCACTGGAAACAAACTTTTTGAAAAATTATTTTCGAAGCAATGATTTTTGGCTTCTGACATTGGTTTTATTAAAAAAGGGTTAAATGAATTTTTCACCTAATTTTTACATATAGAAAGTTTTCTTTTGATTTTGATTGAAAAATTAAATACGTATATTTAATATCATATATACATACATACATACATACATACATACATACATACATACATACATACATACATACATGCATGATACATATATACGTATATATACATATATAATAATAATTACCTAATTTTCATACATTTCTTTTAATGTTTAACAAAGTTCTATTTGTTCACACAATTTTCATTTGCTCAA
>NC_046666.1:110612476-110614212 GCF_010883055.1 Belonocnema kinseyi | reverse complement strand
AAATAAAAGGACCCTCGAACAGCAGTGTAATATTACACACTCGATAAAAAGAAAATTACACAATCCCTCGTACGAATTTTACATTCAGAAGAGAAAATTCAGTCGCAGCGTGTAAGAATACCATGCGTCGGTAAAATCACTTTCCTGTGATTGAAAATTGCATCGAGATTTTTAATTCTACCAAAGATCTTTAATTTTGTCCTGGCGGAAACTGTAAAAAATTTTATTTATAATTAATTAAAAATTTTGAATAATTAATCAAATAATATGTGAATACGAAAGCGTCTCTCTTTTTCGTTGTTTATCGATGCTTTTGTCCTTCAATTTTGGAGCATTTTTATTTTTAATGCCAGGAAATTGACAGCTATGTTCAACTTTTTTGACAGCTTTCACACAAAGTAGACCGAATCCGAGCTATTCCTATTTTGCCTTTTACATTTTCCGCTATTAGAACGGAAAAAATTCGGTTATTCAAAACGTATATTTCATATTTTTTTACGGAATATTTATTCATCAAAACAACACCGATTGTATCTTATGTGTTTTAGGTAAGTGGTAACGTGTCCGGCTTGTGTTTCTTCAATCTCCATGAAATTGTACGAAGTTTGAACTTTCGAGTGTTCGAAACCCGTCGACCTGATAAATTTTACTTTATTCTTTCACATAATGAATTTTATATTTTCGCATGTAAAATTATCGGCCGAATTGGAATATCACAACAGATACATAAAGTTACTCCGATATACGAGGGTCCTTCTATTTACGTCCACCAGAGATGTAAAATTCAATAGATCATTTTTACAGTGCATTAAATAGAAGACATATAATTAATTCCGATTCCGAAAGTATTTTTGGAAAAGTAATTATTTAAACAAATTATATTTGTTTAAACAATTAAACAGTGGTAATCTTTTCCTTTCTATACGCTATAAAGTCAGAAACATAATGCTATGTGTTCTATTTTATTACAATTCTTTTAGTTACCGAAAAAAACTGCTTTAGCAAATAAATATTGTTTAAAGAAAAAAAAATTATTAAACAATAAAATAAATGTGTCAAAATTATATAATTATTCAACAGCAAGTAGCATATGATACCAATTTGAATAAAATTGGACATCTCTGGCTCAATTGAAAAATTTCTGAAAATATACAATAATTAATTGTTCAAATAATTACGCAATGTTTTTAGACAAATTTACTACTTCAAAAAATGACAAAATATTGCATTTCAATAAGAAAATAAGAACATTTTAAAAATTTCTGGGGAATAAATTATTGTTTAAATAATTAACATTTGTTTAAACAATTGAAAATTGTTTTAAAAGTCATAGTAAATATTAAAATTTATATTAATGATTATTTCTTAGAAAATGACGACGGGAATTGCTGAAAAATATCAATAAGCATATATGCGACAACTTATTCTAATTTTAATCTTTTCATTGGAAGTAACATATCGTTGGAATCGCAAATAAACGTACATTTCGAGTATAATATTTTTAAATTGCTGATTAAAATATTATAAAAATGTTATGTCCCGTGTTTTATTCGTCATGAGGCCAAAAGGGCCCCCCTCAGGCAATGCTCGACACAGCGCGAGGGTGCGTCGAGCAGGTAAATCGCGATCAAATAAAAATCGCACTGCTAAATATTTGGGAAAATTGGAGTTAATTTAAAAGATATTTTGAACTTTTACTCATGTATGCATGTATGTATTTAATCTCTCCCTTTTAC
>NC_046666.1:110611249-110612376 GCF_010883055.1 Belonocnema kinseyi | reverse complement strand
AGCCAGAGATGTCCAATTTTATTCAAATTGGTATCATATGCTACTTTCTGTTGAATAATTATATAATTTTGACACATTTATTTTATTGTTTAATAATTTTTTCTTCTTTGAACAATATTTATTTGCTAAAGCAGTTTTTTTCGGTAACTAAAAGAATTGTAATAAAATAGAACACATAGCATTATGTTTCTGACTTTATAGCGTATAGAAAGAAAAAGATTACCACTGTTTAATTGTTTAAACAAATATAATTTGTTTAAATAATTACTTTTCCAAAAATACTTTCGGAATCGGAATTAATTATATGTCTTCTATTTAATGCACTGTAATAATGATCTATTGAATTTTACATCTCTGGTGGATGTAAATAGAAGGACCCTCGTATATCGGAGTAACTTTACGTATCTGTTGTGATATTCCAATTCGGCCGATAATTTTACATGCGAAAATATAAAATTCATTATGTGAAAGAATAAAGTAAAATTTATCAGGTCGACGGGTTTCGAACACTCGAAAGTTCAAACTTCGTACAATTTCATGGAGATTGAAGAAACACAAGCCGGACACGTTACCACTTACCTAAAACACATAAGATACTATCGGTGTTGTTTTGATGAATAAATATACCGTAAAAAAATATGAAATATACGTTTTGAATAACCGAATTTTTTCCGTTCTAATAGCAGAAAATGTAAAAGGCAAAATAGGAATAGCTCGGATTCGGTCTACTTTGTGTGAAAGCTATCAAAAAAGTTGAACATAGCTGTCAATTTCCTGGCATTAAAAATAAAAATGCTCCAAAATTGAAGGACAAAAGCATCGATAAAAAACGAAAACGAGAGACGCTTTCGTATTCACATATTATTTGATTAATTATTCAAAATTTTAAATTAATTATAAATAAAATTTTTTACAGTTTCCGCCAGGGCACAATTAAAGATCTTTGGTAGAATTAAAAATCTCGATGCAATTTTCAATCACAGGAAAGTGATTTTATCGACGCATGGTATTTTTACACGCTGCGTCTGAATTTTCTCTTCTGAATGTAAAATTCGTACGAGGGATTGTGTAATTTTCTTTTTATCGAGTGTGTAATATTACACTGCTGTTCGAGGGTCCTTTTATTT
>NC_046666.1:110609441-110611149 GCF_010883055.1 Belonocnema kinseyi | reverse complement strand
CATGGTTAACGCCTAAAGTTTAACCAAAGATTGTTTAATTAGAGAAAAGTTGAATTTTCACGCTGAAATTTGGAATTTTTCGAGCAACATAGGGAAGTGTTATATACATTGAAAACATCAGGTATGTACAGAATTATGTTTAACTTGAAGAAATATCAAGTTTTTTTTAGTTTTTAGATTATGGACTTGTTTTACTCCAAAATTATATTAAATATCTTATGAACTTTCACTTTCATTATTCATTACCTCTCATAGCATTTTTTATATTGCCTGCTATTGGTAGAAGTAAAACTAGAGGTGTTGGAGTGTGTCGGACGAGTGAGAAAGTTCAGTAAAAAGTAGGTATATTTTTCAATCACTGTACTAATTTCATGAATGTTGAACATAACCCTAACATCACCTAATCTACAACTTTTTTGAAAAAAGACTGTATGTTTGTATAAATTTTATAGAAAGATAAAAATATATTTTATTGGTTTTCTAGTGGCAAATACTTCGGTAAGTCAATACATCAGAATTTTTTTGTACATACGGATCATTCCATGCTCAATTGACCACTTTCACCCCAACCCTTTCGATTTGGCTTAAACTTTTTTATCTTTTTCTACCCTCAAAGAAATCATTTTTCAGAATTTTTTCAAAGCAGAACGTTTTTTCCAAATTTTTGTTTTAAATGATTGTCGTTCCTAATTTTTGTGTTTTTTTTTTGTTCATAAATAGTTTGACATATTCTGCAAATTCTCTAAAATTTTCAGAGTGGGATTTTTTCGTTTTCTACCTTTTTTTTTAATTGAAAAAAATTTACTCAACTCCGCTTATTTTTTATAACACTACTCTGAACATTTTTTAGAACGTACAAAGAACCTCAAAATTTTGGGGAAACAATTAAAAGTGCAAGTCATTGGGAGAATGTCAATTTTTCAAGAAAATCAGAAAAGCTTACGCAGCTATAAAAATGAATATCTACTATGCATGAAATCATTTAATAAACTATGTTTTTTGGGTATTTAAACAAAAAAAAACGACGGATTAAGAAATAAATTCAAACGAATTTTGTACCAAATTAACTGCTTCAAAAGTTTGGAAAGCTTATGGTTAAGGCAGAAATGTCCCACATATTAATTATTTTTTCCTATTTTCAAAATGTTTTTCTTTATCCTAGGATCCTGTTCTTGAAGTTGATGATCAAAACTTGACTCCTGGACCTTCGACATCGACACCTTTATTAACATCAACAATGCCGTCACCAGCAGCGATTTGCGTGGATTTGGATTCTAATTCAAACTCAATGAGCTCTTGGCTCGATGCTTCACCAGCTACTTCAACGATAGAGTTAGAACTGTCTGAAAGATCTTCAACGATTCCATCTACTTCAACATGTCATTCTCAGCCAAGGATTGACAATGTTTTCAAGCATATCAAATCGTTCGAAGGTAATATAACTAAAAATATTCCTCATTTATCGAGTAAAACGCATTTTATAGTGATTCATATAGTAAAGTATCACTACTTGATATCTGCTATTTGCAATACATATTTTTATAAATGATAATTTTTTGCAATGGGAGGAACGAAGTCTGGAGAAATAACTAATGCCATAATGTTAATGATCGCTAAAGATAATATGCCTTTTAATACTGTGGAACGAGAAGGTTTTAAATATCTTCTGAAGACTACTGTCCCTCTATACAGTGTTCCTGGAAGAAAA
>NC_046666.1:110607692-110609341 GCF_010883055.1 Belonocnema kinseyi | reverse complement strand
CCCCTCTTCTCCATTTGCTCACACACTCTTTTATTCTCTCTTTACTCTCCCAGCATTCCTCGTCCCACCAGCCTCTCTTTCCCCCTACTCTTTCTTCATTAGAGCCCAGCTCCTCCTTTACCTTTTCAATGGACCCCTTCAACCTTTCAACTAACGAGTCTATTCCCTCCTCTTTTTCATACCTAACCTTCTCCTTTTCCATCTTTTGTTTAAACTGGTTTAATTTATCTACCCCCCAGATTCCCATTTTCGTGTTTCGTTCGCACCCTTTTTCCTTTCTCCCTCTGCCGCGCTTTCTGACGCCTCTTCTTAGTGTAACTAAGACTGGGAAGTGCTCGGACCCTATCTCATTCCTTACCTTCATACTCCCTATCATATGCCGCATTCTTTCTTCATCCAAGATGTAGTCTAAACTAAATGTTTCAATGTTTGTAAATGTTTTAATTCAGTATTCAATATAAAAATTCAGAGCTCTAAGACTGTAACCATTCAAAAACTTCGAATTTTTATTTATTTTTTATTTTACACAATGCAATTTTAAACTTTTTAATTTCAACTAGTTCATTTAAAATAAGGGCCGAATTTTTAGGCGTGCAAGCCGTGCGGTTGCACATAGCGCCATGGTTGAGGAGGATGGAACATGCGATTTCACTCCCTACCTTCCTCGACCTGTATTTTCAGGTTTCTGGAAAGGTGACAACTTGGTACCTGTTTGTCCAAGTCTAGTCTTAAGATCCGTAATAGCTTTTTCACTTATCCATTCCAAGATCTGAACTAAGATTGTCTTTCGATGATCATTTCTTAGGGTACTTTGTAAATTTATAATAATTACAGTGTGTCCCATATTTATAGGGCCACCCCATTTTTTAAGGATAATTTTTTTTTTCTATTTAAACAAACTGCACCAAATTTTTTGAGTGAATAAATGAGTCGAGTTAACGATTTTTCCTAAAATATAGAGCTCGCAATTCCATTCGTTCATTTATTTGGGCATTTTTTCGAAAAAATCGGTGTCCCAAATTATTAGGGCCACTAAAAAAAAAATTCAATTTTTCCGAAAGAATTCAATTTATTCAACAAAATACGTACATATAAAAAGATTTTATTCACAAAATTAGTAATTAATAGTATTTCCGTGATTTTTGAATACCATTTTCAATTGGCTTTACCATCGATTTATTCAGATTTTCGAGACTTTTCGCGGTGACGTTGTTCCATGCTGATTTGATCGCTTCCCTCAGCTCTGCGACCGTTGTGTACTGCTTTCCGTTGTCATACACATCGCGTACCATCATGCCCCAAACATTTTCCATTGGGTTAAGGTCTGGAGAGATCGCTGGCCACGCGAGTACGGGGATCTTTGACTTTGCCAACCAACCCTTCGTAGAGTTGCTCGCATGTATGGCTGCGTTGTCCTGCTGGAAAGTCAATTTTGCAGAGCGAAAACGTCCAAGGTAGGGCTTAAGATGTTCTTCTAGCACTGCCTGGTAATCTCCGCTTTTCATTTTATAAGAAATAAAAGCGAAGGCCACTTTTCCGAAACCGCTGTATGCCCCCCATACCATGACGGAACCGCCTCCAAAGTTTCCGGTTGAAAAATAACGAGGCTCATGTCTCAGATCACGCCAATAATAACGCATTCCGTCAGG
>NC_046666.1:110603291-110607592 GCF_010883055.1 Belonocnema kinseyi | reverse complement strand
CCACCAGATGCAGAGCAAAACTTTTTTCGCATGGATATTAGGCTTCGGCACCGATGTCGAAGGTTGACCAGGGTCAACCCACGATTTCCTACGCTTGGGGTTGTCGTAAAGAATCCACTTTTCATCGCCCGTAATAATTTTGTGCAAAAAATCTTTTTTGCGGAATTTTGAAAGCAAAGCGAGTGCGGTGTCATACCGCCTATTTTTGTTGTCTTCGGTCAGTTTGTGCGGAACCCATCTACCTTCCTTCTGAACCTTTCCCATCGCATGCAATTGTACAGAAACTGCTTGCCGCGTAACACCAAGCTGTTCAGCAAGCTCCTCTTCAGTTTGTGCAGAATTCACATCCAGCAATGCTTGCAGTTCATCGGTGTCAAACTTCTGTGGACGTCCAGCACGCGGTTCATCTTTAAGACTGAAATCTCCTTGATGACAATTTTTATACCACCTTTTACACGTCGCATGACTTACAGCGTTCTCTCCATATGCAGCACAAATCATTTCAGTGGCTTCAGCAGAATTTTTCTTCAGATGGAACGCGAAGTGGATAGCATATCGAATATGCTCTTTTGTGATCGCCATCGTAAACACTACTGTTATTTGTGGCGAGGTGCATCAAACGCCAAACCGTATAGCATTTCAGGTCGCCAACTGTGAAAGTTTTACAACAGGAAACTAGCGGGAAGATGGATGAAATTTAAATTGTTTTTTCAGTTGTATGAAATCTAAAGCTCAAAAACTTTTTTGCGCACACAATATTTTAAGTCTTCGCGAAATATTTGTAAGCTTTGTGAAATCTTTAAAGTCATTGGGAAATCATTGAAAATTTTGTGAAATCTTTCTAAAATCTTAGTGAATTCTCTCAAAATCTTTGCAAAATCATTAGGCAATTATTGAAATCTTTGGTTCAATCTTTGAAATCTATCTGAAATCTTTTTGAAATATTTGAACTCTTTGGGAAATCATTTAATTCTTTGAGAAATACTGGTAAATTCTCTAAAAATCATTGTGAAATATTTGAAAGGTATTTGAAATCTTTCAAATCTATCTGAAATCTCGGCGAAATCTTTGAAATCTTTGAAAACTTTGGGAAATCATTGACATTTTTGTGAATTGTTTAAAAGTCTTCGCAAATTATTTGAAATACTTTTGAAATATTCGGTGATATTTGTTAAATTAATAAGACCTTCATGAAATCTTTTTAGAATAATTGAAGTCTTTATGCAGTCTCTTATATCGACCCGAAATCTTTGAAATCTTAATTGTCGAATAATAGAAGACTTTATAAAATCTTTTAAATCTATGCGAAGCCTTTGCGAAACCTGTGAAATTGTTCCGATTTCTATGGCATTTAACTGTTCTTTTAATAATTTCATTTTAAGTTTTAATAATGTCAGCTTTTAATAATGCCAATTTAAGTCCAAATCAATTGGACTTAAATAAGTTAGTGCACATTTTTGAATGGACATACCTTGACCTGCTAGATCATTAACCATTTTTAATTAAATCATATGGTAATTATTACATCAAGAATGTAAAGCTTCATTAAGAAATTGGCATTAGCTACTTTCAAATGAAATAGTAACTCTTTGCACTATAAAAAATAATTAAGAGAGTCTCGTTGCCAGTTTCTAATAAATAATCTCAGAGATTTGTAATAGAGCGGAATAATTTTCATGATAAATAAATAATAAAATTTAGTAATTTTAAAGTTTCTATTACCTACTCGTTTTTTGTTATAAACGTTTATTTTTGTTTGTTTGTTAAATGTTAATGGACTCTTAAGACTCTTAAAAAAGCTAGTTCTTCGAAAACGGCATTGGACTCTATAAATATAAACCATCCTAAATTTGTAATATGCCAAAGGCGTAAAACACACCGGTATTTTGCAAGTAAATAGTCGCTGGCGCATCTGGAGCACGGTGGGACGACCCCTTGTAAGATTTGACAAGTTTACGCCTGTGGCGTAGAAAATATTTGAGGCTAGCCCATTCATCTTTCGGGAAACTATCCTTTGAAACAGTCAAGCCTGGGGTTGTAACAAGTAGAAATATAGGCGGGAAGTCTCTAGGACTTCAATATTTATTTCTGTCAATTTCTGTTCGTCCGTCCTAACCTACTCTAATTTGTTTTTCTCGTACTATATTAAAAAAAAAATGTAGTCTAATTGATTGAAGTCTCGAAATTTTTTTGAGACTTCTAAAATGACTAAATTTTAATTAATTTTTTAAAAACAATTGACTTAAATGTTACTTTTTTGGCTGAAATTTGATCTGTTTGACTATTTTAAACCATCATCAACTTGGACCGTAAGACATAAATAATTTGAAAATCTACGATTTGAAATCAATAAATATTTATTTCTGCTCTTATCGAATTTTCTTAACAAGTTTATTATGATTTACAGATGTTTTTCTTTTCAAAGGAAGAACTTTCCGATAAATTCAATATAAATGAATGGAAATTTTTTAATCAACATACAATTGTTCACATTTTGCCAGTTATTATTCTCATTATTAAAATTTGAATTCATCCAACAATGTACTTATAATATTTTTTAAATATTAATGAAACGTAAAAAATGCATTTTTAAGGTATTTCGCGACGAAGGTAGAATGAAATTCTTCTATCTAAATTTGATCCGAATTTTCTACAGAATTTCATTTATCACGTTTTTTACTTCAAGGTTAAGATAAATGTAACATTAATATGCATAATGAAATTAATAAAAATTCAAGATCTAGCATATAAAATTGTATTTATTTAAGCGAGACGTGTACGCAACAGTATTTTAAATTATATTTGACATAAGCAAAAGAAACTTTATTGTTAATTAAGCGTCAAACACAATCGTAAAAATCTGTTTTTCGGATTCAGGGGGTCTAAAAACGTGGACAATTGACAAAAACTGGGGGAACCAATTATACATTAATCTAATACCTTCTCTGACGAGAATGTAAAAATCGTGAATTATTCTAGATCAATCTTACCTCCAAAATCGTTTGGTCCACCTACAACTGATAGGATCCTTTCCTTGTATAAGCAAAAACTATTAGAGAATATGAGAAAAAGAAAAAACTGCGTTTCTTATATTGCAGAGCCGTACTTAAATTACGTAACAGATTACCGGTTCTCTCCAAGACCCCCCTCAAACCTGTAATGAATCGTACAACCCCCCCCCCCCTCTCACTATACATAATTTATGGTTTATAGGACTACATTTCACTGTTTTAGCAGTGTATATACGCTGATTTGAATTAGAAATATACTGATTCAGATTTAGAGAGTACAAAGAAGACGAATTTTCAACAAAATACAGGAATGTTCAACTCAGAAAGGACAATTTTTATACAAATAGTTTCATTTCAAATCAAAAATATAAATTTTAAACCAAAAATGAAATAGTTGCATATTCAGTTAAAAAAATCATTTTCAACAAAATAGTCAAATTTTTAATCCACGAGATGAATTGTCAACGGAATGGAAGGAATATTCAACTGGATTCATTAATTTTTTTTAAACTTTCAACAAAATAGCTTCATTATCAACTGCGTTTAGTTTAATTTTCAGTTAAATAAATCATTCTATCGAACAACAAGGCGAATTGTTAACAAAATACATGAATTTTCGAGGAAATAGCATTTGAATTTTCAACTACAAAGGTTAATTGTGAATTAAGAAGACGAACTATCTACCAAAAATACGAATTTTTAGCCAAAAGAAAAGATCATACGCGCGCTCGGCGCGCGAATCACTACTTTGCTTGCAATTATTTTATTTGGAAATAAAATTCAATAAAATACCACGATAATCATTTTTGCTTTAATAACTTCTATTTGTACACGAATTTGCGTGGGTACCGTCTCACGATGCAGAATAAATGATTGTGCAACACTAAACATTTTTATTAAATGTTTAGGCAAATGCAAGTACTTCCAATAACCTCGTATGTAGCCGCTTTGTAATTTAATTGTACTAAGATTAATGCACTGATTTTAGGCCCGCCTTAGTAAAGAAAAAAGTTAAAATGAGCATAGAATGTGAAGTTGAGAGACTTCTGTTCCAGCATGGATTTAAACATAAAAAATCATATTACAATAAGTGATAAGAATACTGGTTATATGTTCGACTGATTAATCACAGTAAAATATATGGAGAAAAGTAGTGCAAGAGAAAATATACTACAGAAAATCTTGATAAAGCAAAATATTTAACTGAAGAGATTATGAAATTACTTTAAGAAATTAATAAAAATAGATACTTACAGAAACTAATGAAAATGAAAGTTTTTACCATTATAG
>NC_046666.1:110592748-110603191 GCF_010883055.1 Belonocnema kinseyi | reverse complement strand
TGCAAATGGAGACTATTTTGAAAATTAATATCTTCTTGTTTGCTTTTTAATAAATGTTTAATTTTGTAAACAAAAGCTCAGAACTTTTTTGCGCACCTAATAGATTTCAAAGATTGAACAAATAATTCCAATGACGTCCTAATGATTTTACAAAGATTTCAAACATATCGGAAAGATTTAGTATATGTTTAGAAGATTTCACAGATATTTCCATTATTTTACAAAGACTTCTATTATTTCACAAAGTTGAATTGAATTGAATTGAATTGAAGATCATACTCTAATTATTATTATATAAACTCCTTATCTTTAAAAACACAATAATGAATTTAAATTTAAATAACAGGGATCAAAATAATTAAGTATAATTATTCACAGTATCAATGATAAATTAATTAATAATTATATTATTCTAAGAACTGGAGGTAATAAATAAAAAATTATCTTTATTATGATAACATTTTCTAGTTGAGAAAATCATTAAAGCCAAAGCTTAGTTAAATAATTAATTTTAAACGAGTAGATTTGATACATTTTTCTTAATTTATTATTTTATTATGTATAATTGTTATCAACTCCGATCTTCTCTACCGACTTTATCAAATTGTACCCTGTCTTACCAAGTGAGTAGCAGGTATGCCACCTTTCATTTTAGTTCCCGAAAAATAACAATAAGGCTAACAGGGCGCGCTTTTGGACTTTTAATTTTAGTTCCCGGAAGGCTAAGGCAAACAGGGCGCGCTGCGGTAAGTCGGTCGAAATCAAATACACGGTATAAGCAATCTCCCACATCATCTCTGTATACACTGGATACGATATAGCCGTGCACCAGCCAAAGGGAGTTTGAGGCAAACTGAAAGAGGGTTTTGACATTTAGCGCCCTCCATGATTATCCAGAGAAGTAAGTGAAACGAGTGCGAAATTCGAAATTTGTAGTTTATGAGTAACAAAAGAAGGAGCATATTTTATTAGAATATTCATTAGAAGAATATAAATAAAATAAAAAATAAATATATTCTTTCAACATCTGTACAGTATATACGTATAGTATATAAGAATGAATGAAATTTATTTTAAAATGCCTGAATGAAAGTTATCAAATGAATGGAAATATTTATGGTGGGACTATTATTTCGTTGAAAATGTAACAATTTCAAAAAAATAATTCTTTATGGTTGAAAATTCGTGTCAAACGGTAGAATGTTAACCTTCTTGATGCCTAATTCTTCTTTTTTATTTAAAATTCATTTGTCGGTTAATAATTAACATATGAGGTTGTCAATTCCTTTAAAAAATTCAAATTTTTTATTGTAATTTCATCTAATTTGTGAAACATCTGGTTTCTTTTTGGTGGAAAATTAATCTCTTTGGTTAAAAATTAATGTCCTCAATGAAAATTGAACAACTTTAAATCGATATTTATATGTTCTACATAAAGTTTTATTTTTTTCGATGGACATTTATTGTAGGTTAGGTTTATAGTTAATGGAGAATTTCTTTAGAAATTCAAATATTTGGTTGACATTTCATACATTTTGTGAAAAATCTTTGTTTCTCAGTGCGAAAAATTAATCTCTTCGGCGGAAAATAAGTTTTTGTATGAAAATTCATTTTCTGAACCGAAAACTCATTTTTAAAACTGAAAATCTAACTATTCCAATTTTTATTGAAAACAATCTTTTTATAGTAATGTTTTAATTTAATTAAATTTTAAATTGAATTAAAATTTTCTCATGTAATTTGCCACGTATAAATATTTCGGTAATAACTTCTTCTTGGTTAAAAATTTATTTTACTTCTATTTTCACTATTCTATGGGCTTGAGAAGTATTCATTGATTTAAAATTGTTACGATATAGAGTCCAGGTGCGAAACTCGGTCGGATGCCAGAGCTTGACCATCGGCCCAAAGTCGACCCTGCTATGGTAACCGATCTACGGTAACCAGAGTTAGGCCGACTAAAATGTTTTCAAGCTGCCATGGTCACACCGAAGTTGGCGACGGACGTCAACGGCGAGCGAAAAGCCGACCGTCAGCCCAATTCTGGGCCAACTATGGTACGACAATCGGATAAATTGTGGCAGATTGGTCTTTACGACAACAATAATGCGTTCGATCCGACTCTGGATAAAGCAGTCAGATTGACATTAGTCATCTTGCTGCACCCGATGGTCGGTCAAACATTAGCCAGAGTATGAGCAGACCATTGGATAAACTCTGTATGATTGTTACAAGAAGACTGAAACTGCAGTCGGCCCAACTGTGGTCAAGAGTCGGCCTGTCCGCCGACGTCACATGTGTCCGTGACATTGGATGCACATAACCTACTTCATTTTGATAGATTTGCTTTCGGCCGCAGGTAATCTACTCGCATTATTGGGAGGTCGGATTCGTGTGTTACTCGTAGAAATATATAAATATTCAAAACAAAACATTAAGAATTCTTAACCAAAAATAGAAGTGTTTAAGGGTAAATATGTATGGCAGCTGAGTCACATTCACCCTGCACTTATTTAAGAAAATCCTAGGGACGAGAGTAAGTTCGAGAAAGAGGTAGTAAAGTTATAAATAAGTCAGACACTTTGTCAAAGAGATTTTCCTAGATAAATAGTAAAGACTGTTCCTCGCAAACCAAGCTACCTCACTATTGTCAGGGTGCACGTTCGCTTTTCACTAGAAGATTTAGGTTTGGATGTCCATGCATTTCCTCTCGGCTATAATTCTGGCCTTCGTAAACATTTTAAAGTCTCTACTTTATAATCTTCAAGTACCCACACAGCTACACTGTGTGGCTATTCGAAGACAACTCGGGTGACCGCGCAAACTGCACTCTTCGGTTTTCACGTCCGACCCTTTTTGGAAATATATTGGCAGCCTCCGAATGATGCCTCAGAACGGCTTGAGTCCTCACCGAGTGTACGCCGCGAATTTTCTTACCTCCGTAGCCTCGTCCGAGCAACGCTCCGAGTGCAAATTGTAACCCTCTCATTGAGCCCCGCTCTGAGACGTAGGAGTTTACTTCCTTTAATAAATAGTTCTGTTTGTGTGAACTCTAATAACAATTCTTTCTTGTGTCGGAACAAATTTCCCTTGATCCAACCTCTCCACATATGTATCATTTAGATATCTTTTAAATTATCAACTTTGGTTTCAAATCAACAAAAATGAAAAAACTTTGTTAATTTGCGACACAATATCATAATTAAAAAAGTCCAAATGAAACATTTAGAATTATTAATTGAATAATGCTGCATTTTTAAAATGTATCTATTTTAATATATAATAAAGTTAATTTTAAATCCTGCAAAATTTAAAAATAGTAAAAAAGCATCGAACACTGAATATTTTCAAAGTATAGCTTCCCAATTTGTCAACCCTCTTTCCAAATCAATCTATGAAGAAAATGCAACACACCGTTTTTATAAACAAACTTCAAGTGTTTCGATAGCCGAGTGGTTAGCGTACACGGTAAAATACACTAGTTTAGTTAGGGTTCGAATCCTGAACGAGTAAAAATTTTTAAAGCTTCAAAGCGTGCGATTAAAAGTGAAAGTAACCTTGTATGTGAATTATGTATTTAGTAATGGCAAAAAGTGAAGATTATATAATAATAATTTTAAAAATAATTTTTTTTTACATTAATTTTTGTCGAAGGTTGGGCCGGCGTCTTCCTAATAGATGGCCCATATATCAGGCCAAATGTTGGGCCGACGTGGAGAAGCCAAAGGCGGTTGACCGTTATCATTTAGCTGGTTGACCCGACCAATGGCGTATAAAGTTGGACCGACCGTCCGACGGTTGGCTCGACCGTGGGTCGACGGTTCATTCGCACGTGGGAGGTGATTTGCAGAAGAGGTGGGTGAAATATAATAAGAATCAATTCACATTAATATTTTGGTACATTTATTACTCTTCTCACATACAATTTATGCATAAAAATAAACATGCATTATACATACATAATAAAATGAAATAAAATTCATACGAATATTGAAGTAATTTTATTATTTCGGTTACAATTTGCAAAAAGCATACGGATATATTGAACCTTTGGCGTAATACAAAAATGTATATACAATTTCTGAGCATTATATTTCAATTCCATCATTAAAATACAATTTACTGGTTCAAAGGTGAGAAATTTTATTTCCCTGCTGAAATTTCAACTGAATTTTGTTTTTGTTATTGAAATTTAAATACTTTTTATTCTAATTTTTATTTTTCCATTTAAAATTCATCTCTTTTTAGTATAAATTTCATGTTTGTTGGATTAAAATGGAATTTACTGGTTCAAAACTGAACAATTTTATTAAGAACTTATTGTTGGATTAAAATTGCATTTTAATCCAACAAACATGCAATTTTTACTTAAAATAGATGAATTTTGAGAAGTAAAATGAAAATTAGAATACAAAGTATTTAAATTTCAATTTAAAAAAACATTTAAGTTGAACTTTCGGCAGGGAAATAGAAATTTAAAACCATTTGTCAATTTTCTATAAAAGCTTGCAAGTTTTAAGCGAAAAGGATAATTTCTTAATAAAATTGTTCCCTTTTGAACCAGTAAATTGCATTTTAATCCAATCCGTTATAATGATGGATTTGAAATATAATGCTCAAAAATTGTATATACATTTTTGTATTAGGCCACAGGTTCAATATATCCGTATGCTTTCTGCAAATTGTAACAGAACTAATGAAATTACTTCAATGTTCGTATGAATTTTATTTTATTTTATTATGTATGTATAATGCATGTTTATTTGACAAATTACGTGAATTTTTTTTTATTAAATTTAAAATTAAATTGAATTAAAAAATTATTATAAAAAATTATTTTCAATCAAAATTGGAATAGCTACATTTTCAGTTATAAAAATGAATTTTCGGTTAAGAAAATGAATTTTTATATAACAACTTATTTTCCGCAGAAGTGATTAAATTATCGCACCGAGAAACAAAGATTTTTCACAAAATACATGAAACGCCAACCAAATATTTGTATTTATAAAGAAATTATCCATCTACAATAAGCAAAATAGATCAATCTTAAAAAATTGAAAAGTTCCATTTTCTGTTGAAAATGAATTCTAAACAAACAAAAAAGAAGTATGTTCCACTAAATAGTTTAATTTTCAACTAGGCATAAGCCTTTAATAAACAAAATTGTCCAATGTAGTTTAACTTTGACCCAAGTAGTTGATTTTTTAATTAAAAAAGATTAATTTATAACAAGATAATTAAACTTTTAGCCAACGAGATAACTTCTCAACTTAAAATATAATTCTTTATAAAAAAAAGTGATTTCTTAACAAAGCGATTCAACCAAATGTTTTAAACAAATTAGTTTAATTATCAAGCAAAGAAGAACGATTTTTAACCAAAAAGTTTATACCACAAAAATTGAATTTTTATTCCAAAAAAACGAATTTTTAATAAAAAAGGATGACTTTTTAACAAAATTGTTTAATTCTATAGCAAATAGTTGCATTTTTATAAAAAAAAAATTTAATTTATCTTAAAGTAGAAGAATTTTTTATTACAAAAAAATTGAATTTTTCTAACAAAAAAATAAGTTTCTACGAAAAAAATTTAATTTTCAATGCAAAAAGACGAATTTTTAACAAAATAGTTAAATTCTCTAACAAATAGTTGCATTTTTATTTTAAAAAAGATCAATTTTGTACTAAAACAGATGAATTTGTAATAAAAAACAAATTTTTTTATATGTGAAACTTTCATCTACAAAATATTTCAGTTAATTTTTCAACACCAAAATATAAATTTTCAGCAAAAAGTAAATTTTCTAGGAAATAGTTCAGTTTTAAAGAAAATAGTATATTAGCTACATTTCTAACCAAACAGTTGCATTTTTATCAAAAGAAGATTTAGTTGCTGCTAGAGCAGGAAACTTTACAATAAAAAAGACAAAGTTTCAAAAAAAGAGTTGAATTTTCAACCGAAAAGTTAAAGAAAAAATTCAATTTTCTATTAATTAAAATAAATTCTGAGATTCTCATAAATTCTCAGAGAATTTATTTCTCGGTAATATTCTTGGTAATATTCTCATTCTCGTTGCCGTTCTCCAAGTAATAATCTCTGGTAATATAACCGGCTCAGAACTCTAGGCCCAGCGTAGACGCCACGATAGTCAGTCGGTATAACAGATAGCACCTATAGCTGCGTGCCGCTATTACCGCAAAAAGAGTAGTTGTTATTCCGGTTCGTTATCCTGCGTGCACTCACTGATGAGCGCTACTGTCGCTCGTATCCAAGTGTACCATACACACCAAAGTTCTCTCAGTGTTCAAATGCAAGTGAATGGATTTTTGTTTCCTGGGTAGTTATATTTTTTAAAAGATACGAATTTTCTTTTAATATGATGAATTTTTCGGGTAGTATGCTTTTCGCTCCCGACTTTCACAGGTTGGCACCGGCTGCACGGACTACGGATCTATCCTCTTTGGTTGCGCCCTCTCAAGCAATGTCAAACCCTACTTTCCCTCGCCCTTCCTAGTTCAGTGATATCTAAAATTGTATTGGAAATAGATTTGTATGCTTTTTTCGCACCACACTGGAGATAAAGCATAATAAGACGCGTTTTTTTAGTGTTATCCCCAGTAGGCCTAATCCATGTGTCAATACTATACAATGTCAAAGTAATTCAAATAAGAATTTTGTCCATATAAATCTTTACTTTCACTTTAGTGACTAGCTTTTAAGAATTGTTAAATTTTTAATTTTTAATTATACTTTTACTTTTTGAGGCCGCCATAATAACACGATACTAGTTCAACAAAGGTCAATCTCGAAAGTTCTTTGGACTGATACATTTTAATTTGTTTTAAAACAAATGAATGCTTGCGTTTCGATTCACAGTTCTGAAATTTATTAGGTAAATGAAAACTGTTACATTTAATCTGGGTTTGAAGTTGAATCTCTTTCAAAACCTCAGTGAAATTGAAAACATTTGGATGCGTTTGATTAAAAGACTGATTAAAATAACGGTGAATTGAGTTATTCGTGCATCTGTGGGTTTCGTGTGTATTTATAAAAAAAAAGTAAATCTCCCGAAACTTCCAACAATAAAATTAATTTTCAACAAAAAAGTTCAGCCTGTAACCGCTAGTAGTTGCATTTTCAAGAAAAAAGGTAAATTCTTAACGAAAAATGTTTTAAAAATTATATTATAATTGATAAATATCTACTTTTCAGAATACTACTTCTACTCGAAAAATTACTTGAAGCACTCTCATTTTTTAAATTTCGAAAAAAGGAACTTTTGAATTGTGACGAATTTGGACTTGAAACAGGGATTTTTTAAACTCCATGTCAAAAATTCTTTGTCCCAAGGGAAATTGTATTACTTTACCGAAACTCCCTGTCCTAAAATAAAAACGATTATTATTTTCACTCATATTCCCTACAACTGTAGATAAAGTACAAATTAATTTTCTAATTTAACAAAAATTACTAAGATATTAAGAACTTGAATTTTGCTACGATCGGAAGTAAATAACCGGTTTTTTTAAACTCAATTCCGGGGTTTTTCCGGTTTTCCGTTAAATTGGCCACCCTGATTATAAATAAATTGTATATAGATATATATTTTAAGAAATCGGAAATGTATGGATGAATTAAAATGAAAAAGTACATTATAAGGCTAATTATTAATGTTTAAATATTATTATTAGTTCTTAAATTTTCAAATATTGCAGTTGTTTATAAAATTAATTATTTATAAAATTAATTATTTATAAATTAAAATTATTTCTTGAAAAAAAGATCCTACTCCATCTTGACTCCATTGGGAATCGAACCACGAAACTTCTGATTTCTTCTTCTATTTATATTAGAAAAATAAACACTAGAAAAATATGAATACAATTCAAACTGTTTTTTAAATACTCGTCTTTCTATTTAATTTTCCTGATATTAAATTACATGTTTTCATGAATTTTTTGGATTACTAATTACAAATGCTCTTATCGTTACTGAAAACTTCGTTCTTCCTTTTATATTTATAAAAAGTATTAAGTTTTTAATGAATTTTTGTATTTTTGCTTTACATAACAATGCAAAGGCAGGCCTACCTGATCGGAGCGCCATCTATTGAATTTATTTGAACTACGCTACCTCTCTGTTTGCGTGAGTTGGGCCGCGGTAATATTCTCCGTAATTTCAGCAGGAAAATCACCGTCATTACCGGAAAAGTTTCTTTCGTTACCGCTCACGTTGCGACGCCATCTGTATGTTAAAATGTGAATTTCAAAATACGCCGTATTTGTTAATCAGTTTCATGGAGAATAAACATCTCAATGCAAATCGTTGATTTATAAATATGTAACATGTGCTTTCAAAGACAAAGAAAATATTCCTATAGAAATAACATAGGATTAAGGTCATGTGACACAGCTAAATACCTATATTACCGATCTCACTTTTTCAGTTCACTGAATGTTTTTTTTTTGAACCTAAGAACTTTTTTTGTAAATAAAATATCGAGCTGAAACTTTGGAAAATGTATTAGAGTACAATAAAGTACGTTTCGGTACTGCATTTTGGTAGGAACTTCACTGAAAATTATTTTATATTTTTTCTGAACCTCGACATTTTTTGAATGTTCGAACTTTTTTTATACATAAAATATTGGTCTCAAACTTTAAGAAATGCAAGATTTGAAAGAAAACTACGTTTAAGAACCAAGCTTAATAATAAAAGATGTAAAAAAAATTTCAACTATCAATTCCATCGGCATCAGCCGGTAACGTTGTACACGAAATTACGAACCCTCTAGAGCCTCGCCTAGTGGCCGCCAGGGTTCGCATTTTCGTGTACAACGTTACCGGCTAATGCCGATGGAATTAATAGTTGAAATATTTTTTTTTTAATCTTTTATTATTAAGATTTGTACTTAAACGTAGTTTTCTTTCAGCTCTTGCCTTTTTCAAAGTTTGAGACCGATATTTTATGTATAAAAAAAGTTGGTACGTTCAAAAAATGTCGAGGTTCAGAAAAAAGATAAAATAATTTTCAGTGAAGTTCCTATCAAAATGCAGTACCTATGGTAAACGTACTTTATTGTACTCTAATACATTTTCCAAAGTTTCAGCTCGATATTTTATTTACAAAAAAAGTTCTTATGTTCAAAAAAACATTCAGTGAACTGATAAAGTGAGGTCGGTAATATAGGTATTTAGCTGTGTCACATGCCCTTAAAATAGACTGAATTTGAATTGAATTTGGCAATTACTCTTTTACTTCACGAGAAAATTGGTGTATTCTTTAATTATCTTCCATATCCTTACGCGTCTTTACTGTTAGTACTTTAATAAAAAAATCAAATAAAACTTTTTTTGTTGTTGCAAACAATAGTATTGAATTTATATAATAAACTCGCGCGTAATTTCTGCTTACTCAATCAGTAAAGTATAAACATTTAAAAGGAACTATGTTTTTCCAAAATATAATGTAAACATACATTTTTAAGCAAAACCAAGTCCCACCGTAGAGGTTGAGGAACACTTTTAAACGTGAAAGTTTTCTCACAAGCTATTTAATGTGACAAATATTCAAGAATATTATATCAAATAAACGTAAAAACAATAAGCAATTCAAATTTAGTATTAAAATTGTAAAAAATATCGTTATCATTCGTTATCGGGGAATTTCCTCTACTTTACCGGTAATTTCTGGTAACGACCCAACACTACGGGATGCTAAAATAACTACCACATACACGGGCGATGCATAGGGCTGAATTCCACCTTTGTGTAGAGGTACCCTAAAGCGACATAGTATTGCAGTCGGAGGCGACTAAAATAAATGGCCACGAGCTGTAGTAGCGCAATCGTTCTGTAATGCCATGCAAGGCAGTACGAACCTAAAATTCAGAAAATTCTTTATTTTACGTAACGAAAGCCTTATAGGTTATTTCAGGTTACCTTCAAGTTACTTTCACAATTGAATATTGAAATTTAGGATGTTTAGGAGCATACTTTACTTTATTCCAGTAGACAAAAGCTGATTTCTGATTTAAAATAAGTTACTGCTTCCCTACCGGAAATCTGGACGATTTCTAGATGATATCGTCTAGGAACACGTCATCTAGTAAGCAGTAAAGCGGTAAATATTAATATCTATACCTGTGTGTAGTACGCGTCTAGGGAAAGCGTCAAGTGGGCATCTAGAAAACGTCTAGTGTGCATCTAGGGATCGTAAAGTGTGAACTAGGAAGCGTCTAGTGGGTATTTAGGAAGCGTTTAGTGGGCCTCGAATTTGAAAAAACTGATGAACTAATTTGACACATCGAGTTCGTATCTAGGTTCTCAACCAATCAAATTCACCATAAACGAAAAAAGCAGCTAGAAATGAACCCTATGAAAAATATTAATTCAACGATTAATTTAAAACACTTCTCCGTAAAAAGGTACTCGAAGGTCC
>NC_046666.1:110575782-110592648 GCF_010883055.1 Belonocnema kinseyi | reverse complement strand
TTCACGTAGCACTTCTGTCATTTCTTGTTTTAAACGTAGCGCCAGTTCAATATGCGCACAAGCATCTGCGTATCTTGAGGAAAATTTTTTAGAAACTAATATCTGCTTTAATTTTAACCACCAAACATGCAAAAGCATTACCGCCAAAGGATAAAAAAAAGAATTTTTGGAAAAAGTCACAAAGTGGAGTGCAACGTAAAATTGGTTATCCAGCTTCAAAAACTTTGCAGTTTTTGCAATTTTGACCACCAAGCATAAAAAACCACCACCTTATAACCATACCACACGACCACCAAAGTATTCCACGATAACAATTTTCATTTGCAAATTTTTGAGTGCCAACTTCACACACATAAAAAATTTGCTCATTTGTGGTTAGGGTACCTTTTCACACACCTCGATTTGGAATTATTCATTGAATTAATATTTAACATAGAGTACCAATCTAGATTCTCGGCTAATGAGATTTGCCATAAACCAACAAGGTAACAAGAAATGAATCCATTGTAAAATATTAATTTCACGATTAATACAAAATCTATGCTCCGTGAAAGGGTAGCCTTAGGGTACGTTTTCACGAAGGCCTGTTTTGAATTAACTGCGAAATTAATATTTTTCATAGGATTCATTTCTAGTTACTTTGTTGGTTAACGGCTAATTTTATTAGTTGATAAACTAGATATAAACTTGACTTTCTACTCACCCATGTGAGTAGAAAACGTCGGCGTGAAGCAGAAACTCATGAGAGTGAATGAAACAAATAAATTAATCCGTCTCCTTCACTCCCATGAGTTTCTGCCTACGCCAAATTTTTCTACCTTCATCGACAGGGTTGGTCAGTTATGCGCAACTCGAGTATTTTTCACGTAGAATGCGTGTTTGGCGTAATATCCGTCGGAAACAGTAGAAAGCCGTCGAAAACAGTAGAAAACTCCTGTAAGTTACGTTTTCAAGATGGCCGACTTGCAAGACCAGTGTGGTCAGTATTGACAAGTACATAAACTCATTTTTGAAATATAATTGTTAAGAACTCTGTAAAATGCGTTCTACTAATTAAAAATAATAATTATGCTTGGGTTAGGAAGAAATACCCAACATCATAATTGAATTCCATGGAAGGATTAGTATTTCGAGCGGAAGAAAGGACAGAAAACTTCCCCAAAGTGTCGTTTGATTCTTGCGATAATAATTATTATGGTTCATATTGCATAATATTATATATGAAATTATGCAGGGTCGCCTTAATTATAACCTCAAACTGCTTTGACATTGATTAAAATTTAAAGAATTTTTAAATATTGTTATTTGCTACGAGATTTACGAGAGTTTGTAGGACAGTTGGTCCCACGTTGTTCCTTAAAGACCCCCTCGATACATTTTTACTTTCTCATTCATGGAGTGTAATATAATCGCCCAAATTTTCGATCTCTTGTTTTTAACGGATCTTTACGTTTCGATACTCACAGAATCCGAAAATCATACAATTTTATCGGTGTCCGTCTGTATGTCTGTATGTATGGTTACCTGAATGTCGTAGCCACTGTAACTTTTGAAGGATTTGTCTAATTAAGTCAGCCTTTGATATACTGAAGGCTCATTTCGTTAAGCAGACATTTCCAACCCAAATTAAAAAATTTAGAGCATTTTCAAAATTTGAAAAAAAAAAACATTTTTTCGAATTAAAAATGTTTGGTCAAAGTTTCTTATATATGGGGAGAAAACTTGCAAATTATCAAAATAAAATTTTTTATTTCGATGAAAATTAGAAAAGTTTGATACTTTTGAAAGTTTTGAAAATGTTCAGAAAAATAAAAATTTTTCTAAAAGATTAGAAAATTTCATTTAAATTCATCACTAGATGTCAAATATATTTAGAAACTATGTCAGTTAAATTTTTCGATTGGACGAAAATATACAATTTTAATTTATTAAGAGATCCATTAGTTTAAAACGTTATTTTTAGTAGATTTTAACAAGATTTACAAATTATCTTGATGAATTTTTTCAAGTGGACACGAATTATCGAGCGTGAGTTTCGTAATGAGAATGGAAACGTCAAAGCCGTAAGTGTACGCGTTAAACGTATAAAAACGAGCGCGATAGCGTTCCCGCGCGCTCAAACTTGGCGCGAAGCGCGGCGGGCAACGAGAATGTGCCCGCACAGCGGGCATATTTTGTTATTATTTATTGTAAGGAAAAGTTAAAAAGTAGACACGGCAACCACGACTTACATCCAGAAAAATAGATTATTTTTTGTATTTTTCTATATTGACGCATGCGCACTGAAAATTTTTATTCGAACGTAAAACACTTCAAAGCGCGCAGAAAACTAAAAAGATAATATACGTAGTAATATACGCGTAAAAACCCACGTATAATACGTAGAGTATTATACGTTACCAACCCTGCTCATGGGCCTGCACCTTGAACTTTCTGCTACTTGCATATAGGTGTGTGAATGGACACTAGGCCCGATTTTTAAAACTGTTTCGTGATTGGTGTTTCATCTATCCTATAAATGAGTATTCCGTTGCAGAAATTTTGCCTTTGGACATTTCCCATGTAATTCTATGATTATTCGCTGAATTCGCTGTTTTTAAGTAAATGATGCTAGAAGGGGCACATTTCTGTTTTAATGCTTAACTCCTTGACTACTGTCAGTTGCCCTTAGCTTGTATTTTGGGATTGCAATGCTTGCAAAAACATGTTTTATATTAATTTAATGATTAAAGAAATGGTAATACATGCAAAGCTAGATAAACTTATTTAGCGATTGCCAAACTAGCGCGTATTAAATAACTGTGTCCAAGTATTGCATTAAGTGTGAAATAGACAGTCAATTCGATAGAATATCGATTAGTTCGTGAGTACTACCTTCGCTGTTATTGCAATTTATAACTTTAACATTTAAGATGCAAGTTATTTCCTACCGAAAAGTGCATAGCTGGCTCCTTACGTATCTTTTATGACATCCAAGATGCAAAAACGACTGATGTGTAAATACAAATTGTCTGGACTTCATATGATTACTCAGTCATCGGGATTACAGTTCCGAGTCTTTCGTAGAAGTTCAACAAGAGTAGATTGGAGGTGGGTATTTTATTCACTGTCTGATTCAATTTTCACAGAAACAAAGGATCTATATTTGATTAATTATTATTCATGTGGTATTCCGTGCGCAAATGTTTCTCGTGAATGCATTTAATGTAATCATATGCCTACTGACTTTACTAATTACACATCCTCATGTTTATTTCTAATTACGCGTAAAGTATTTTAAGGTATGCAACATGTTCATGAAGGCTGTAGATATTAGTCCAGGTCATGATAAATCTGTGTTTATGTGTGTGTGTGTGGGGGGGGGGGTCATTTTGTTATTTATCCAGATCATCTGGTTTTATATATATATAGTCACAGTGTGCAGGTTAAGGCCATGTTGTACGTGCCCGATTCCTACCTTACTGGCAGTTTTTTAACAACTCACGTCCTCACGAAATAAGAGATTAAGGGCATGTGACACAGACACTTTATCAGTTCACTGAATGTTTTTTTGAACCAAAGAATTTTTTTGCAAATAAAATATCGAGCTGAAACTTTGGAAAATATATTAAAGTACAATAAAATACGTTTAGGTACTTCATTTGGATAGGAACTTCACTGAAAATTATTTAATCTTTTTTCTGAACCTCGAAATTTTTTGAACGTTCGACCTTTTTTTATACATAAAATATGGGTCTCAAACTTTGAGAAATGCAACAGCCGAAAGAAAACTATGTTTAAGTACAAAGTTTAATAATAAAAGATGGAAAAACAAATATTTCAGATATCAATTCCATCGGCATCAGCCGGTAATGGCGTACACGAAAATCCGAACCCTGGCGGCCACTAGACGAGGCTCTAAAAGCTGGCTCGTCCTACGTTGTGAGTCCTTTGTTGTTTGCCGAATAAGGTTTAATTAAAATATTTTATTTTTACGTCTTTTATTAATAAACTTTCTACTTTACCCTAGTCTTCTTTCGGCTCTTACATTTCTCAAAGTTTGAGACCGATATTTTATGTATAAAAAAGGTCGAACGTTAAAAAAATACCGAGGTTTAGAAAAAAGATTAAATAATTTTCAGTGAAGTTCCTATCAAAATGAAGTACTTAAACGTACTTTATTGTCCTCTAATACATTTTCCAAAATTTCAGCTCGATATTTTATTGCAAAAAAATGTTCTTAGGTGCAAAAAAATATTCAGTGAACGAATAAAGTGAGGTCGGTAAGATAGGTATTTGGCTGTGTCACATGTCCTTAGTTGAAAATTTGAGATATTAAATAAAAGCCACCAAGACATTTCTTGGTGGTTCTAAATATGCCTAAATAAAAAAAAACATTTATTCTTGGAAAACAATTTTTTCGTCTAATTGCCCAAATGTAGGATCATACACAACATATTTATAAAGGCACAACATTTTGGAAGAGGTAGCAATAAATTTCTTAGAACAAATTAGTTAGGTTCGTTGACTTTTACTAAAAAACATTTTTCTTTAAAACTGCTGCAAATATGTTTTTATCTAAGAAATCTTAAAGAAATAATTTCTAATCAAATTGAGCGAATTTGATTGTAGAGAATGTTCTAATGAACAAAATTATATAAATTATCAAATAACTATTATCAAATAAATAATTTTCAACCCAAGTCCTTTTTTTCTATGAAATGTGCTGATGGCTCTTTCAAAACACATTCCAACTTATTGTAGTTGTTTGCTTCTATCAGCCCTATGAAATTTATGGATGTTCTAGGTGTACAGTCAATTTAAAAGTCACTTCATCTTTCACTTGCTTTGTAAAATTGATTTAAAAAACCCATCGATTATTGCAACAAATCTTGAAGAGAAACCTGAGCGTGAATAATACAAGCAAGTTGATTATTTAAATATATTTATTTCTTCCGCTACAAGCAAAAGTTGTAACTTTTATTCAATTTTAATTTACAAATTTTCATTCTATTCCTTGAAAGGTTCTTTACAATTCTTTTCGTCCCGTTTTTATGGAAATGATTTTATTTATAAAGTATACGTTGTTATTTTCAATTAGTCATTTTCTAAATAAGGTAGGTTAATAAATAATAAATGATAAAAAAGTGGCCATTTTTTATTCTTTCAAAGAATAAAATGAGCTTTTGTAAATTAAAATTACAATTTTTGCCTCAAGCGGAAGAAAAACACAAATATGCAAGTAACTACATTGAAATACACAATTTTTACATAAACTATTTTTTACATTCTTATCCTAATGAGAAGGTATTGGTTTTATGTAAACTTTCACTTTATCCATGTTTTGAGACCAACTGAGCCAGAAAAAACGTTTTTTACGAAGGTGCTTGTCTGTGTCTGTAATCTGTATTCTGTAGGCACGATAATTTTCGAAAAATTGATCAGATTGAATTCTGCTTTGGCACACTTGTTTAAGGCCTAAAAAGAAAGAAAAAGTTCGTAAACCAGCTATTTTGGATCAAAATGTAAAAAGTGAGCGCATTTTCTAAATTTTTGAAAACAGATTTTTCAAGATTTCATAATTCTATGAACGGTTATTCATAGTACTCAGAAACTCAAACAATTTATCCTAATGACTTTTTCCTATAAAATGAAAATGATCAGAGTGAGAGCATTTTCAAAATAAAAAATAAAAAAACTAAAATGAACATTTTAAGCCAAAAAACGCATGATATGAAAAAAAGTAAAAAGAAGAAAAACGTTGATTTTTGAAAGCCCTACAAGATGATCATAACAATTTTTTTGATTCGGTCAAAAAGTTGAAAAATCAATCGCACCAACAATTTTTGAAACCAAATTTTTTCAAGATTTCAAAATTCTATGTACGGCTATTCATAGTATTCAGAAACTCAAATAATTTATCCTTGTGACTTTTTTTTCTATAAAAAGAAAATTATCAGAGTTAAAGCATTTTCAAAATCAAAAAAAAAAAAAACTAAAATGAACATTTTAAGCCAAACAACGCATGATATAAAAAAAAGTCAAGAAAAGAAAAACGTTGATTTTTGAAAGCCCTACAAGATGATTATAACAACTTTTTTAATTTGATTGAAAATTCAAAATTTGATCGTACCAACAAATTTTGAAACCACATTTTTTCAAAATTTTTAAATTCTGTGTAAGGTTATTCATATTATTTAGAATCTCAAACTATCTATCCCCATGACTTTTTTCTATAACAAGAAAATTATCAGAGTTAGAACATTTTCAAAATAAAAAAATAAAAAAACTAAAATGAACATATTAAGCCAAACAACGCATTATATGAAAAAAGTCAAGAGAAGAAAAACGTTGATTTTTGAAAGCCCTACCAGATTATGATAACAACTTTTTTAATTTGATGTAAAGATTTGGAAATACCAAATCAAACCATTCTTCGACCGACAATGCAATAATGAATGGTAGAAAAATGATTTCTTCTGCCTTACGGTCAGGACAAAATAAAAACAAATTAGATCTATCAATTCAACTCCATTTATTTTTAGAACAAAAATTAAAACTTCGACGACGTTTCGACATCACTGCGTGCCTTTTTCAGAGTATCTAAATAATAATTATAATAAACTAATACATAATAAAAATAAATATAAATAGTTTTTAAAAAGTTATTGTTTATGAGTAAAAAATATTTAAAAAATAATATCTTAGTTTAAAACGATTTGTAAGCGAAACAACAATCATTCCAATTTTGGAGTCAATACGTGTCGATTTTTTGGTGCCATAATTAAAAATAGTTTATACGTGATTAAAGTTTTAAAAAAGTAAGACTCCAAACAATTATTGAGGACGATTAAAAAGAAAAGCCTCATAAAATTGAAGAGGCTTTTTTCATCGCAAAAACTATATTTTTAAGGATTGTTATTTTATGCTCTCCTCCATACTGTTAAACACGTTTACAAGAAGGTCAATTTTATCGGAACTTATGATCGGAATTTTTATGGCCTTGTAAGGGGCCATCCATAAATTACGTAACACTTCATGGGGGGGGGGGGGGGGGGGGGGTCCAGCGCAGTGTTACACAATGGCGAAAAACTACAAGGAACAGTCGGAAAAAGCGTTACATAAGGGGAGGGGGGGGGGTCAAAATGGTCGGGAAATTGCGTTACGTAATTTATGGATGGCCCCTAAACGTGTTTACCAGTATAGAGGAGAGCATAAAATTCACTCATGAAATTGAAATAAACAATGTTATAAACTACCTTGATTTACAAATAATTAAAGCTTCAAATAGTTCTTTACTAACTAACTGGTATAAAAAACCGTCTTGGCCTGGGAGATATCTCAATTACAATTCACATAATTTATTTGGTCATAAAATCGGTTTAATCAAAGGTTTAGTTGATAGATGTGTCAAATTGAGTGACGTACAATATAGAAAAGAAAATTTTAATTAATTAAAAACAACATTATTTAACAACTATCCTATTCCTTTAATTAATGACATTATCGCTGAGCGTGTGCATGAAATTTATAATAGTACTAAAAATAAAAATAAATGAATTGATACTTACAATTTTGATTTAAACGTTGCGTTACCGTATATACAAGGTTTCTCTGAAAGTTTACGAACTTCATTAAAAAAAGTTAACATAAATGTTTATTTCAAAAGCACAAACAGTTTAGATAATTATTTATTAAAGAAAAAAGATAGGGATAGCATTGAAAATTTGGTGTTATTTATATGATAAAATGCAAATGTTGTAATAAAGTTTATATAGGTGAAACTGGGAGGAGATTAAAAACTAGAATTGCCGAACATAAAAGAGATTGTACAATTGGGAATTTAAATACAGGCTTGTCACAACACTCTTGGAATTTTAATCACTATTTCGATTTCGAATTCAGCAATATTAAAATATTAGCTACGGAAAAATATACTTATCATTGACGTATTATTGAATCTATATTCATAAACAAATTTCGAAATATTTCTGTTAATTTACAAAATGAAAATTTAAATATTAATAAAATTTACCAAAGCATAATTAATGTCATCTTATTTTAGTTACAACAAAATGTTTCTTTAAATCTTTAAATTTAAATTTAATTTAAGTTCGCGCTTCCTCATCAGTAATACTATGGAAACTTGGCCAATCATTGTATTTCACTTTATATACTGCCTTTATCTTCGTCAACGATTTACCGCCTTATTTATCTCCTAGTCATATGTTCGTCGTTTTTTCCAAAATACTTAGAACGGTTTCATAATCGTTAATAATGTAGTTTTTACGTTGAAAAAAGCCTCTTCAAATTTATAAGGCTTTCTCTTTTTACTCATCCTCAATCATTGTTTGGAGGCTTACTTTTTTGAAACTTTAATAACATATAAACTATTTTTAATTATGACACACAAAATTAACACGTATTGACTCCAAAATGGGAATGATTGTTGTTTCGCTTACAAATCATTTTAAACTAAGGTATTATTTTTTAAACATTTTTTACTCATAAACAATAATTTTTTAAAAACTATTTATATTTATTTTTATTATGTATCAGCTTATTATAATTATTATTTAGATACTCTGAAAAAGGCACGCAGTGATGCCGAAACGTCGAAGTTTTAATTTTTGTTCTAAAAATAAATGGAGTTGAATTAATAGCTCTAATTTATTTTTATTTTGCACTAACTGTAAGACAGAAGAAATAATTTTTCTACAATTCATTTTTTAATTTGGTCGATAAGTTCAAAATTTCAAATTTGATCGTACCAAAAGAATGAAAAATCCAAAAATTCCATTTTTTGGTCAAACTATGCAACATATGAAAAAAAATGAATAAGCTAAATTTGCGCGCCCTGGAAAGACCTACAAAAAAAATAAAAATTAAAAAATTAAATTTTTGAAAAAAGGACAGAAAAGACGAAAGAGGACATAGTGTCCTATATAGGACCCTGCATAGGTTCCTGTATTAGACCCTATGCAAATGCACAGTAGTTTTTATTTAATCGTAAAAAACAAGTTAAAAAATAAAAAAATAAAATAAAAACAAGCAAATAAGAATTAGTATGATTCAATTTTTATGCATATTATGAATTGTAATGGTATAAATTTATTTAAATGATACATGTGTTAGCGCAGCTTAGAATACAATTTAAAGCAAAATAAGAAAAAAAGATAAAAATAATCATGATAAATAGAATTTGCTCTTTATTTTGCAATATTTGAATAAGCAATCTCAGGCAGAGTTACATAAAAATGTATTATATTTGATATAAAAGTGTTGTGTATAATGTAGAAAAGTTGGCACTTTGGACAAAATCGAGTGCGAAGCACGAGGTACGTGATGAGAATGTGTTCGTTAGTCGAAAGAGCTTTAACAAAAAAGATTTCACAATCAAAAAATTACAGTTGTCGGACCGTTGAACTTTGATTTTAAAAGGTCTGTGCACGAATGCGGGAGAAATGCAATCGAGCGCGGAGTGCGATAGCTATCAGTCGCGTGCCGTAGGTGTGCTCAAACTCTCGAGTTAAGCTCTTTTAACAAAAGAGAATTCACAATCACAAAATTACAGTGGTCGAGGTTTTGAGTCTTATTATGAAAACGTTTGCACAAGAATGTGCGAAAATATAAAGACCGAGTGCGTAGCGCGAAGTAAATAATCGAGCGCGAGAACCAACAGTCGCGCGCCCTAGGCAGCTTAAACTTGCGGCGAAGCGAGCCGCGCGTGCTGCGCCCGATGAGAATGTGCCCGCGAAACGAGCAGGTTTTTAAAAATTTATGTTTCTTCTAAATTTTTTTTTGCAATAATCAACGGGCCTTTTTTTTTGTTAATTTCATCAATTAAGTTAAAGATTCAGTATTTTTTAACTATACTATAGGCCTAGATCTAGAACATCCATTTTGGGAGTCCTTTGAGGCCAAAAGTGAAATGAGAGTTGACCGTGGCTACAAGGCAAAATTAATCGCTATTTGCATATTGACAATTCTTAATAACTTTTAGATTTGATCTCCTAATTTTTTATTGGCATTTGATGATAGGATTAATATAAATTGACTATGAGATTATTTTTTATATTTTATTGTTCTCGTGTTCTTTTTCTAATGATTCTAGAATCTAAGTAAATTAATAAAAATCACGTAGGTTGTCTAGAGAAATTGTAATTAAATCTTAAATTTTGTCCTAAAGTTTCCGTGTAACTCAAGTAACGGTAACATTTTTTACTTTGGCACCGCGTAAAAAATTTACAATAGATTTTTGTTTAGGGATAATTAATGCTTACTATAGGTTTCAAAAAGGTTGACCTCTCTACACTAGTATGTATAAGTAATTGACAAAAATCGTTTAAGAACGTTACAAACTTCATTGCAAAGATAATTTTATTGCGAAAAAATTTTCTATTCATAACACTGTCATATATTAATTAACAATAACGTTACAGTTTATCAAAGGTATAAAAACAGGATTAACAGCTTCAATTTCACGACAGTGAACTTTTACTTGTTATATTTAGTTGAAAAATGATTAGAAATGAGGCGAAAAAATGAGGCGAATTCCTTGAAATTTTATGTAAATACAGGTGTCATAAAAATTAAAAAAATTAAATAATTGTAGGTTACAAAGTAAATTATAGAGGTGGATCTTATCTCAGCTCCAAATTGTGATAGAAAGCTCACTCAAAGATTGTGATAAGAAAAAAAATTAAGCAATGCAATGGCATACGAAATAAAGTTGAAAAATTATTAAATAATTGACTATTAGCAATTATTTTTTCTAAGTTTTTTTATGCCGCTTGGGGGCAGCGAGAGTAACTAATCCAGGCAATATACCCAACCGTAACTGTCCGTTCCAGTGATCCCTTTCAGTCCCAATTCAGTAACTCTTCCAGAAAACCGAAAATAAATACGAGTGCATTACGGTAATCAGGTAGCTGAGGAAAGTTCCGAATAGTCACCCTGGACTGACACTAACACTTATTACTTTTTTTACGCGCGCAAGAAAAAAAAGATAGAAAAAATAATTGCTAATAGCCAATTATTTAATAATTTTGAAACTTTATTTCGTATGCGACTATATTATTCGAATTTTTTTACTTCTCAAGCTTTGTTTGAACTTTCTATCACAATTTGGAGCTGAGATAAGGTCTACCTCTTTAATTAACTTTATAACGTATAATTATTTAATTTTTTCAATTTTTATTACACCTACATTTACAGAAACTATCAAGGAATTCGCCTCGTTTCTAATGATTTTTCAACCAAATATAACAAGTCAAAGTTCACTGTAGTGAAAGTGACGCTGTCAACCCTGTTTTTAAACCTTCGCCCAACTGTAACTTTATTAATAATTAATTTATGATGGTGTCATGAATAGAGAATTTGTTCGCAATACAATTATCTTTGCAGCGATGTTTGTTATGTACGTTCTTAAGCTATTTTTTCACTACCTTATTCAAACTTTAGTAGAGAGGTCAACATTTTTGAAACCTACAGTAGGCTTTAAGAAAGAAACTTATTTCATGCCCCCTTTCTAAGCAAGGCTTCCTACCAAATTAGTTTCAATCGATAAAATACATTATAGATATCTCATTTTCAGTTATACGGATGGATTTACCAGTGTCGTCCAAAAAATGTTATGTCCTTTCAGGATGGCCACAAGTCAGGGAAATGTTAGGGGAAAAAAGTTTAGTCAGAAAAATGAAGTGGCTATCAAGGAAAATAGAAATTGATATGTTTTTTATAATATTTTGGAAGCACTTTCCAATATCAATATAAATATTTTCTCAATGTACATTCTTTAAAAATAGAATTTGATTCTTAGTTTTTTATTTGTAGTTATTTATTTATTGACAGTTTGGATACATGTCCTTTAGTTAATTAATGAAGTCAGAAAACTCAGCGGTGCCACTAACGAAAAACAAAATGTCATATAATGCATATTTTTTGCTATTTTTTACAAAAAAAATGGTTGCTTGCCATAAACTGAGCGGCGCCCTCTACAAAAATCATTAAATTAAAAAATGACCAACTTATATTTTTTTGCTATTTTTTTTGCTTCACAATGTGGTATAAATCGATACTGTAAAATCAGCCCTTATTTTAAAAAACTACCCCCTGTAATGAAAAAAGTATTTAAAAAATGACTAGGCTATATTTTTTTGCTATTTTTTCCCCTACTAGAATGTTAAGAAACACTTTTGTAAAATCAACCCTTATTTTAAAAGCAACCCTCTGTGTTGCAAAAACGTATTTAAAAAAAACTATCTAGAGTGAAAATACTCATAAAATATTATCACGGTATTTTTAAAGCATAACTGAGGTGCAAAATTATTCTTCACCCCTAATCTTTACAAAAACACACCTCGTATTGGTATCCGAATATAAACCTGCTGACTGATGCAAAAAATTGTATATATTAACTGTTGGGATTTTTGTGCTCTTTCTCTATTTTCCAATGCCATATCAATCGTTTTTGTAAAATTAACTCTTATATAAAAAAGCAACATCCTGTAATGAAAACACGTATTGAAAAAAAGTCGATATCGACATAGATGGAACTTACTTATAAAGTAGTAAGATGGTACTTTGAAGCATAATTATTTCTCATCATTACTCGTTACAAAAATAACCCCCCTAATGTATAGGGTAAAATTGCAACATCTTTTGTCAACATTATTTTCCAGTCTATGTGTGTATATTCAAAAAATATGATTACCCTTTGCATAATTTACCTCTATGCATCTTTTAATGCCTTCAAACAATTTCCAGCATAACAATTATTAACACGAAACATTCAATTTTGTATAACGAACAATCTAAATTTTCAGAAGAATTGACAAAGTTTTAAGAGGAGACTCTTTATGAAATAATTTTTTGAAATAGTTATTAAAACTATTTTAAAAGATAAGTTAGAATAATTTTAAAACCCTAAAAAGCACTCGTATGACTAGGGATGCTAGGGATCTACATGTATGCTGTAAAATACATTTTGGCTTTTATCTGTGTAATAACCTATTAGAACCATTTGCCCAAATCACATTCAGAAAAAAATGCATCCTGTTCTGTACATAATTGTCACATAATACCAATAAAATTAAATTAAATTAAGAACGACAAAAAAAGTATTCTGTCTGAACGAATTTTCGGATAAAATTTTTTTAAAGGGGTTACCTACCCTTACACATAACCCATTATTCAGACCTGTCGATGTTTGAAAATCTAAGGACGTCAAAAAATCTCTTTTTTTATCTCACTAATTATAGAGTGGGTGAGAATGTTCGACAAGGCCCCTAAAACCCACCCTTAATATGTCCGCACCTAAAGTGTTAAAAATGACAAGTTTGATTGTCGAGATTTGAAAATACAAAAACGTCAAAAATTCTCTTTTTTTACCTCACTAATTATAGAGTTGGTGAGAAAGTTTGACAAGACCCCTAAAAACGGCATTGAGTCGATAAAAAATAAAGTGACCGATCTACCTGGATAAGGCTGAACTTTTATGGGTCACACGAGTGCTTTTAATGTTTTTAAAATTATTTCGACTTATCTTTTAAAATAGTTTTGATAACTATTTGAAAAAACTGTTGTAGAAAAACTCTCATCTCAACAAATTTTGAATGGTTCAGAAAATTTAGATTGTTCGTTATATGAAAATGGATTTTTCTCGGTAAGAATTATTGTGCTGAAAGTTGTTTAAAGGCATTAAAAGATGCATCGAAAAAGGTAAATTATATTTTTTGAGTATACAGACATAGACTGGAAAATAATTTGTATAAAATATGTTCCGATTTTACCTTATACATTATAATAACCTAGTCATTTTTTAAAAATTTAATGGTTTTTGTAGAGGGCGCCGCTGAGTTGTCCGCAAGCTAGCGCCACCCTGTTTTCTCAATAATTAATAGAGCAAACAAATTTATTGTTTGGTAAAAAATTGCAAAAGAATAGAAGGAAAAAATGCCTTATGCGAAATTTTGTTTTTCGTTATTGGCGCCGCTGAATTGCCTATCTTTAATTAACCCGTCAGCGCCCAAGGTTTTTTTTTGTCTCAAAATTTTCATGAAACTCCAGCATAATGATGAATTGGATATCAATACAGTGGGTGCCAGGTTTCGTCAAGACGCGTCCAGTCGTTTTAGAACTACGCTATGATGCCATATGACATCACTGGGCGTCACTCGAGAGGGATACAAATAATTATGCGTCTGCGCAGCGATGCCATATGGCACCCAGGAGCGCTGGAGGTTTAATCCATACTGCCATGTTAAGCACATTTTTCTGGCTTGTTTCACTATTTTGCTTGGTAAATTATTGAAACCTTATTCGCTTTTGTAATACTTTTCTGTCAGGGAAATTCGTCTAAATGTCAGGGAAAAGTCACGGAATTGTCAGGGAAATTAGAAAATTCAGTCTTGTGACCACCCTGACATTAATATTTATATCAATTTTTGAAAATTGATAATGTTTAAGAAGAATTAAAAAGGATAAGGTAAGAATATTTGATCATAAAATTGTGTATTATGAGCTATCTAAAAATGTAAAAAAAACATAGATTTTCACTGTTTTACTTGTTTCGAAAATACATGAATGAATTCAAATTTACACATTTTTAAATAACATTATTAGTCTGTGGCATCAAGTAAACGGTTGTATAAAAGTAGGAATATATTTCTGTTCGTCTAAAGAAGCAATATTTTGTTTTTGCCGGAAGATTAAAGTAAAATATACCAAACCTTGTTTTTTGTCCATCCGTTCTTGATCTTGCTAGAACTGCTGGCCCGCGCAGTTTCTTCTCTCGCGGGGCGAGAGAGGGCTGCCACTCCAAAGATATTATAAGCCTAGATGCGGCACGTGTATAGTTCGAGGAACTAATTGTAGACGGCGCTTCCGGCGAAAATTGCCTTATCTCCCCATGCCTCTCAACCCGAAGATCGCGCCCACCAACTACTTTGCCCCCGCACTCTTCTCCCGTCGAACTAGTCCATCAAATAGCCAATACTAAGTCGTTAAATACTGCAAAATATAAAATGAAAAATTTTATATTGAAGATTTTTTAAATGATTATTTTTAATGAATGAATCAATTATTCGAATAAATTTTGCATCAAGAAAATATGCAGATGCATAGGATGTACTTTTCAATTGAATTAAAATGTTATTGTATCGTAATCAATATTTTTAGCTGTTCGCATGTAGAATTAGCGATCTGGAGTTTTTAGATGTAGAGTTAAATTTTATAGGAATAACTAAGACCTCTCTCACGATTATTAATTTGAGTGAACGATAAAATTGTATAATAAAATTATTTTTTATTTTAGTTGATTTTTTATAGAATGTTTTATAGAATTTTATATATCTTACTATTTGTGTATATTATGTCCCGATTTTTTAAATGGCGAACCCCATTATTTTAAAATTGAAAAAATGTATTTTTGAATTTTACTCGAATGGTTGATCAAAATATATAAATTTTTTGCCTCACATTTCTCAATTTAACTTAAAAGGTCAGAAATTATTGGAAAGCTTTAAAAACTTTTATCTCTTAATTGATAGTTTCAAATAAAATAATCTGTAAATGAATTATTTATTGTCGCGGGCACATTTTCATCGTGTACTGTTCCCGCGGCCCGAAAGTTTGAGCACGCCTAGGGCGCGCGTCTGTTGAATCCCGCGCGTCACGCTCGGATATTTATTCTTTGCATTTGGAATGCTTGAATGAAACTTGATCAAACAGATCTTTTTAGATCTCAGTATTTATATGCAAGTTCATATTCTGAATTTTCTACTTAAATAAGTATAGTTAAAGATTAAGTTTCTCAAAGCTGTGTTATGCTAATAATAGGATTTTGGTTTTTATATTATTTTTTATGGATAAAGCAAAATATCCTACAAGTCTTCTTTTCGATTTTTTACGTATCTCGCGTCTTTTGGCGTAATATTGGAATTTTCGATTTTCTGCATATTACTTCCGATATATGAACACAAAACTACGAGTCCTATTGGAAAGTGGTTAAAAGACATTTTGTAGAATTTTTCAAACCTAATCATTTTCTTTGAGACTTTTTGTCATATTTCGCGTCATTTGGCTCAAAGTTTGAATGTTGTGGTGTGAAATTGTGGGCAATTATAATATTTTCTTCATCCTTAATGATAAGAATTTAATAAATTAATACGAATTTGTATCTCTTTTTTGGGACGATAACTTGTTTCTATCAATTTGTTTTCGTACCCTTTGTTGTTTTTCCACATATTTTTCATATTTATTTTTAATGTCATTTTTATGATTAAAACCAAAACTACATGTCCTGTCAAAAAGTAATTCATACCAAATTTGTAGCTTTTTTTTCGGGTAACACATTTTTGTTAAATCATTCTTTTTTGTAACCTGTATTGATGGATTAAAAAAATGTGAAATTACTATAACTCTGAGAATTCTTTTTTGTATAAAAAAGTCATCAGGATAAATTGTTTGGATTTCTGAGTACTATTAATAGCCGTAAATAAAAATTTGAAGTATAAAAAAATTTTCGCAACAGTTTTTCCAAAGCTCTAACTTTTTGAATTTTTATCCAAAATGGCTGTTTAACGAACTCTTCCTTTCTTTTCGGGCTTTTTGGACCTTTCTTTTCTTATACTTTCTTAATCATAAATGATGAGAATTACCCAATATGAATAAAATTGAAAATAAGATGCCTTAAGTACAGTCTCAATATACTTGTTCTCTGTCATACTTTGAATTGTTGTAATTTCGTTTTCAGAAGCCTTGCCGATTTTTCGTTGTGTATTTTTATGCTAAAAAATTGTAAATCATACATTATAAGGATAATTTTATTGAATTCAAAAATCGAAAGTTTAAGGGGCCGTCAGTAAACTGCATTACCAATTGCAA
>NC_046666.1:110565435-110575772 GCF_010883055.1 Belonocnema kinseyi | reverse complement strand
GTCATGCTAAAAACTATGGTACGAACAGGGGTTGGAGGTCAGTGGACGAAAAGTTACGAACTTGGACAACATTTAATACTTTTCCTTATTGTTAACTTTTAAAGAATCTTTCTTTCTGCCTTTCTATGTTTTTAAGAAACCCTTTTTTCTCGTTTTTTCGATTTAATATTTTTTGGTAAAGAGTCTACTATTATATTTGTGGTTCGGAATTCATCTCGTTTGATTAGGAATTTAGAAGCTTGGTTAAAAGTTGAACTACTTTGTAAAAAAAAAAAAAATTCTTTTGGTTTTAGATTCACATCTTTGGTCGAAATTTAACTATTCTATTTTTAGAAAATTAATCTTCTACGAATAAAAAGCAGGGACTGAGAGCGACGTGCGTGAAGAGCGTAAAATCCGCTCCTCGCCATCTCTTCTCCTGTTTATATTTTCTCAGCGTTACGAGCGAGGGTGCTCGATGCGAGCTTCGCCAGCTTCGCGAGAACAGAGACTGAGTGGCAGAGAAACCACCGGGAAACTCGACATAGCCATTGTGAGCTTCTTCGTGAACGCGTGAACGCGGCGAAGCTCGCCGATCCGGACTGCAGGCAGAAATGATGTCGAATTCATAACTAGCGAGAGCCTACTCGTATCATAAATACGTTTTTCGGTATCTAAGCCGTTCCCCAGATCCATAGGCTGAATTATAACGAGGAGGAGAAGAGTTTCTTTGTTCGGGGCGCTCATATAGCAAACCCAGAAAAATATTTCGAGGTGTTGGGGACGGGTTTCTAAAAACCTCCCCTGGATCCGTCACTAAGCTTTAGACTCATAATTAACAAATTTTATTAACAATATGTATAAAAAATAACTGCGAATATCCTTGACATTTATATCACTTGATATTATTTTATTTTTTTCTGATAAATAACAAAACTTGTTTATATTCATCCATATTGATGTGAGATTATCGAGAGAATGGTTTGATACCACAAGTCCTACAGTAGTAGTTTGAGCTTTTAAAGAGGCTTATTTAGAACCTACTTTACAGATTCCAGCCCCTACGAAGGTAGGAGATACGGTTTCATATTAAATATAATAAATTTTTATGTAAATCTGCCTGGGATTGCTTATTGAGACATTCCAAAATAAAGTGCAAATTGTATTTATCGTGTTTACTTTAATATTCGTTTCTTATTTTGCATTAAATTATATTCTTAGCTAAGCTAAAACATGTAACATTCCAATAAATTGATATCATTACAATGTATAATATGCACGGAAATTAAAACATACTGATTCTTATTGTCTTGTTTATACAGAGATTCATTATGTTTAATCTTGTTTTTTACGAATAAAGAAAAATTAGGCTTCATGTCAATAAAATTAAAATATTCTTAAAAAATTTGTAAATCCTTGTTCGTTGAATAAATGTTGTCTCATTTATTCTCGTAGCTTGTATCGTTTGCACACAATTTAATATTTTGATTCTCAATTTTGTTTTTCATGAAGAAAACAAAAACTACTCATCCTATAGAAAAAGTGATTTATGAAAAATTTGTAGATCTCTTTTAGTTGCAAAATTTTTGTCGATCTATCTCTTTTCGTATTTTTCTTTGTTTTAACTTATTTAGTTGTTATCTAAAATTGTATCAACAACGATCACGCCGGACAGACACCGACGTAAAAACTTGTTTTTCTGACGCAGGGGGCCTCAAAACATCGACGTTGGATGAAATTTGCGAAAGTCATTTTTCGCATAAAACTAATACCTTCTCATTATGGATGAGAATGCAATTAATTTTTTTTTTGTGATCAAAATTTAAATTTTTGATTTTTTAAAGCAAAATTCAAGGAGCGAATAAAAGAATAATGTAGAACCTTGGAAAAATAACGTTTTTCTCTTCTTTACATTTTTCCATATTACGCTTTTTTTGACTTAAAATGTCCATTTTGTTTGGTTTTTTGATTTTGAAAATCCTATAACTGCTGTAATTTTGATTTTATCCAAACAAGCCAAAGGGATAAATTGTGCATATTTTTGTGTGCTATAAATAACTGTCGATAGAATTTTTGAAAAAAGCTGTCTCAAAAATTTTGGAAAAGCTTTAACTTTTTAAATTGTTATCAGAAATGGCTGTTTAGCGCACGTGGAAATTTGATTAAATTCGCGAAAGTCATTTCTCGCATAAAACTAATACCTTCACAGTATAAAAGAGAATGTAAAAAGAGGATTTTTGATGTTTTGATATTTTTAAATATCGACAATCAAACTTGTAATTTTGAACATTGTAGGTGTGAATATGGTAAGGGTGGTTTTTTAGGGGTCCTGCCAAAAATTCTCACTGAATCCAGCATTCGTAGGATAAAAGAAGCGGATTTTTTATGTTTGTATATTTTCAAATATCGACAATCAAACTGGTAATTGTTGACATTTTAGGTGTGGATATAGTAATGGTGGTTTTTATGAGTCTTGCTAAACAATCCCACCGACTCCATAATTCGTGGGGTTAGAAAAGAGGATTTCGGACTTTTTATTTGGTTAAATATCGACAATCAAACTTTAACAAGGTAGGTTTGAATAAAGGGTGATGTGTAAGGGCAGGTAAATGTTTAAAAATATTTGTATTCGACAATCCTTGCCGGCAAAATATTAATTTTTGGCCTTCTAATTGATTTTAGGAAAACAAAAATTAGAAAAATAATTTTTTTGTTCCATTCACATGAACGTTCACAACTGAATTATATGAAAAATTAAACTAATTTGTTTCTAGAAAATAAATTTTCTTTATTAAAGAATCATCACTTTGCTTGTAAACGTCATTGTTTTGTTGCAAAATTCGCTTTTGTCGGATTAAAATTAACTTTTTTGATGCAAACTACTGTTAAAAAAACAAGAATCCAAGGACCAAATTTGGACAACAACGAACAGACAAAAACAAAAATCCTATTGTAATCTGAAAAAACCAATAAAAAAAATTGAGACAAAAATAAAAAAGAGGAAGGAAAAATGGGAAGGCAGACAACCACATCCCATTCCTTCTCTTTTTCTTTCTTTCGTCTTTTTTATTTTTATTATTATCTAATAACAATAAAATAACATTCAAAGGAAAAAAAGAGAAGGAAGGGGATGTGTTACGCTGCCTTCTCATTTTTCTTTCCTCTTTTTTATTTTTGTCTGAAATTTTTTTTTTCAGATTACAATAGGATTTTTTGTTTTTGTTTTTTTCGTTGCTGTCCAAATTTGGTTCTTGGATTCTTGCTTTTTAATTTTTTTAACAGGAGTTTGCATCAATTTGATTATTGGACGTTAAATAGGAGTTTTAATTTGGATTTTAATCTAATTTAAATTTATTAAATTTTGATTTACTTTTGTGTTTGCAATTCATATTTTTGGTTTAAAATTAAACTAATTTGGTAGAAAGTTGAAATGCTTGTTCAGAAGTGAAATATATATTTATTAAAAATGAAAGGATTTAATAGAAAATTATTAAATTTTGTTTGATGATGGATATTCTTCATTATTTCATGTCAGTACAAAGATACTGGTAACTTGGAATAAAATGTTTAAAAAAATTATTGTGCAATTTCCTTGGCCAGCGACATAGCCAGGATTTTTTTGCGGAGGGGCTTCGATTTTTTTCCGACGGGGGTTTCGGACTTACGTATAGGCAAAGAAAAGAAAAAAAGAAAAAACTTAGTTTCGGAGGCCCAAACTCCGCCCCTGGCTAAGCTTGTTCTCCGCAAGGTTCGCGAAGCTCGCGGCGAGCTTCTTCATGCACAAGGATTCGAGTAGCGTCCAGTCTCGCTGCGAGTTCTCTCGGCAACCAAGAAGCGCGCCTTTAAGTTTCGCGTTGCGCATTGCAAGGCTTCGAGGTTCATCCTGTTTCCCTTTCCTTCCCGTAAGCAGAGTCGAGCACCACAGCTGGCCACAAGTTGCTCAACCATTCCGATAGGAGACTCCCCGAGATCACTTCTCTTCTCCCCAAAACGAAACTTGTGACACCAAGTTAAGTCACTCGACTCGAGGACTGCGGAGAGAAGAGGCTGATCTGCCTTCCGAGACTCTTTGGCTCGAGAAGAGAAAAGGGCGAACGGCGCTTCGCTCCTAGTCCATTAAAAAGTAATTTTTAGGTTGAGCTGTTTTTAAAAAATGTAACTATTTTGTTGAAAATTATTTCGTTTTTATATTAAGAATTATTTTTTTTAAACTAACAAGGTAAATATTTAATTTTTGATTTAAATTGATATTTCTATTAAAATATATATTTTCTGGTAAATTGTCTTTCCGGCTTTAAAATTCAAAAATTTTGTTAAAAATTAATATATTTTGTTGAAAGCTCGTATTATTTTGGTAGATCATTAATATTTTGCTGGAAAATTCATTTCTTTGGTTAAAAATTTAACTATTTTGTTCGAAAAATATCTTCTTATAGTTGAAAATTCAACGACTTGGTTAAAAGTTGAACTTGTCCATTAAAAATTCATATTTCTAAGACTTAAATTGATCTTTGGGTTTGGCTCTTTTGTTGCAAAGTCAATTCCTCGATTTAGTTGAAAATTAATTTTTTTAAACATTTAACAATTTTTTATCTGAAAATTGCACTTTGCCATTTTTGTCATAAACGTATCCTTTATATGTTTAAAATTCAATTAATTGGTAGAAAATTCATTTACTTTGTTGAAAATTATCTTTTTGGTGGGAAATTAATTTTATTGATTTTTTGACATCGCTTTTTTATTAAAAATTCAATTGTTAAGGTCTAAATTATTCTATTTTGATTAAGGATTTAATAATATGGTAGACAATTAAAGTAGGATTCGTTTGCAAATGAACTTTTCCGTTAAAAATCCATATTTTTTGTTTTAATTAAACTATTTGATCTATTTTTTTTTAATCATATTTTTTTAACATTTACCTCTTTAGCCTAAAATTCAACTTTTTTTTGTTGAAAATTCGTTTTTTTTTTATATTAAAAATTACTTTCTTCTGTGAGGCTTTCAACTTATCTATTATTAATTAGAAATTGATCCTTTATAAGTTGATTATTCAACTATTCGGTAGAAAATTCATGGAGTTTGTTAAAAATTCGTGTTTTTGGTAAGAAAACTAATCTTTGTTGAAAATTCATTATATATTTCGACTTCAAATCTTAGGAATTTAAAGTGTTTCATATTGCATTCAAATCAAATTGAATGTGAGTTTTAAATAAGAACTTATACGGGGGGTCTTATTAGCTGCAAGGCATAACGTAAGATACAAGTTTGAAATAATAAAAGACCCTGTGATCCTCTTCGTGACCTTCTTACCTAAAAACCAGCTGATGTGTACAATGTAAAAATTATTTCGAAACTATTTATGAAAAAATGAATCACCTTTCTTAAACCCTTAAAACCCCTAATTGGATATTTTTTCTTTGTTATTATAAACTTTAAAAAAAAATGATTTAAAGAAATAAATCAAATAAAAAATTTTTTTCAATCCCTGGTGGGAAATTTTGTACAAGTACGAAAAATTATAAATATTTTTACAAAAAAACACCAATGAATATAATAATTTTTAAAATACTAAGAAATTCAGGTGGCTGTTTTCATCAAGCAAACAAATTTCCGGTCATTTCCCGGTTCGTAAAATATTATTGAATTCTTTTTAGTTCTTTGGAATTATTTCCTTTTCTATTTTTTTGCAATATCCTTAATTGTTGAGATGCACCCCTATAAGCCTTATATTTCTTTTGAATTTTGTTGGATTCTTCGATTCTTTGAGTTATTTATAAACTATTTGGATTTCTTTGAAGTTGTGAATTTTGATGAGCATAAGAATTGCAAGTGGTTAACTGTCCTCAAACTTTTAAAATTAAATTTTTATTTAATTAACATGTATCATTTTTCTAAATTTTTAATTAAAAATATAATTTCTACTTCGATACAGTTCAAGATTTTTTTTTTGAAAAATCTGTCTTTTGTCCTTCTATTTTTTGGTTTTTCTATAAGACTTTCTGGACTTGTAGAAATAAAACCACTTTGGTTTCATTGAAAGTATTATATTTAATCAAAAATTAAATTTTTAGGTCTTACTTATTTCGAAACAATGAAACTGAAATAAGATTTATTATACAATAGAAAAATCTAGAAGGTATTACAAGGACAAACTTCGTGTCTTTAAAATAAAATATTATTCAGTGACATATTAATGACAGAATATTGGAAAAATTTAAACAACTATTGTTATGTGTACTGAAATTTCAGTACCAATTACTGGACTTTTTTCGGTACGCTGTCAGTTTGAATTTCACCCTATGAAATGATTTTATTGAAATCCAAATTTATTGAAATCCTAATAATTAATAAAGTAAAAAATGTATCTTCGATGGCAAAAAAAATATATAAATTTTAATAAGTACAAACATACAATTTGAAAGTAATTCTGGCTTTTATTATTATTTATCTGGAAAATATGCAGGCAAAATATTTTGTTGTGATTCAAGAAAAAATGCGTTATAAAATGTTGAATACCTTAAATTGAATAATTGACTAAATGAAATGTAAAATTTTATTGTAACGTTTCAGATCTGTGCAAGTCACAGTTTAGTTACTGATTTTATGAATAATTAAGTTGTGAGAAAAAAGATTTTACGTTTTAAATAATCAAAGAAAAAAATAGAATTTCAATATAACTTTGATAAATAATTAAGTAAGTAGTGAAAACCTTAAACTTTTCCTCGGAATTAAATATAAATTGTCAATTCGGCACTACAGCCAAGTGTAAATATTACTTCAGTTATACCTTAATTATGCGAAAAAATAATAAAATATTTTAGGATTTAAAAATATACGTAGCAGAAATTTATACAGCAAAGTATTCGAACCTTCAATTGAGTATTTTTGTCAAATTATATTTTTTTAATTTAACTTAATTCTGAATTAAACTAAATTTTATTTACTTTTTAGATTTATCTTAATTTCATTTAAATTTTAAATTTAGTTTTAAAACATGATTTTTGAAGTTTCACTGAAAATCTAAAGTACGAAAAGAATTTAAAAAAAATTTATTTAATATCTCGAAAATTTCCCTTTTTTAAAAAGAAAGCGTAAAAGAAATTAATTTTCCCGAGTCAGCTATAGATATGGTTGGCGAAGGCAAGCGCGAGAATCTAGAAACAGAAAATCACCGGCACGTTCGATTTAGCTTTCAATGTGCTCCTTGGTCCCACCCCTCCTGTAAACATAGGCAGAGGACGTGGTTGCCATAGAAGCGGTAAAAAGTTGAAGAGGATAGCACCTCGATGCATGCAAAAATGTAGTTATATATATATCGTTCTCCCACTCCGACGTCCCGTGCCGCATCTAGGCTTATAATATCTTTGACCACTCGTGCATAAAAAACACTAGCGGTGGAGCGGAGTTTGATGTATTTTTACCATTCAATAATGAAAAATAAATCACAAAATCGTGTAAAGTTTTGCAAATAAATGCATTTAAAGAAATGTAAAATGACGGGAACTTACAAAACTAAATAAAAAAAGTTTGAAAATTATAAATATTATCAATATTATTTCGCCGGTGCTCATAAAAAAACTTTTTAACTTATAAAAAACCTTTTTCAAACACCCCGTGAAAAAAAATGGAAAAAACCTTATTCCTATAAGTGCCGTGAAAAGAGACCTTGCTCATGAAAAAAACCTTGAAAAAAACCTTATTTGTGAAAAAACCGTGAAAAAAGGCCGTATTCGTTAAAAGTATTATTAAACTGTTTTATCCCAAGAAAAAGACTATAAAGAACTATAAATAAATATCATGTTAAAATCGTGTGTTTTACGCTGTCAGTTGCTTATTGTCTGGGTTGAAATGTTGTTTATACATGCATACATCTGGCTGGGCCAGATAGGTTGGACGGAAATAATGAAAACTCACTGCCATTTTCTAAACTTGTTTATATATTTAAACAATCATAAATATTATAAATGATAAATTTTCAATCATAATGAAAGACGCTCTTTTAAACTTTGATTATGCAGTAACAAAAATCTTTATCTTATGAATATTTTAACTAATCGAGTTTTGCTTAACAATATTTATGAACCTAACAATATTTATGAACTTTGGTTCAGTCAAATAATTAATATGTAAATTATTATATTCTCTGTTTACTATTGCAATAATTGTGTTTACTAAAATATGTTTTTTATTACGGTCATTAAATGATGCGGGGTTTTTTTCACAGTATTTATGCAACAGTTTTTTTCATGGAGTTATGATAAGAAGTGTTTTTTCACAGCGATATAATTAATCGATCAAACGAACTTCTCTGAAGCGAAGATCGATCGAAATTATATGAGAGCATCTTTATAAAAGATTATACTATTAACCATGTAGTTATCTCTAAGTTCAGCTAGAGTGCATAACACTTTTAGAGTAAAGAAAAACGAAACATCAGGGGGCCCACCATAGGCGCACAGCCCTGATCTCCCTCCTCTTTATATTTTTAGAGGTAGGTAAGCTAGCACTTATCTGGTTGAAGAAAAAGTTGATGACCCTGTCCAACGTGTGGAGATAAGGTGGGAGTGATAAAAAAAAGAGATTCATTTAGTCATAAAATGAAATTTTTTGTTTTGGTGTGGGGGCATAATCTTTTCGAACGATGCTCTCATATAATTTCGATCAAACTTCGCTTCAGAGAAGTTCGTTTGATCGATTAATTATATTTTGAGCCACGTTCTCAAGATTATACTATTAATCATGTAGAGGTTTAGAGAGAGAGGGTCGTAACTTTTTCTTTTTCGCATGTCTCATTGAATGTCCCGTAAATATTGTGGTATCTATCCCACTTTTTTTTTTAGTATATGCTTGATCCATCTACGTATTGTTTTACTTGACACAGCTTTATGTGGTTTTTTAGTAGTAATAAACAGTTTATCAATTTTTCCACGGGAGTTTGACGAAGTTTGCATATATTCAATTAACGAAGCGCGACACACAATTCTGGTTTCGATCTAAGGAAAGGTACAATGAAGACCGATTGTTCCCTACCTGGGGCAGATGTCTTCATGAGATCCTGTATTCTTATTTCTATTTCATTAGTTCTGATCGCAATATTTTTAGCTGAATGCTTGCTATGGTCTGAGCTCTCTGGGCTGTACATAATGAGAGTAAAACTACTGGTTTTATTGTCAGGGTAGCGAAAGGCAGCGAACGTAGAGGAGACATTTTTTCCCGGTAATTTAATACAATAGATACGTCCCACGTATAAGAATATTTTGGGAAGGCAGGTTTTAATTTAAATGTACCCTTCAAGGAATCTAGATATTAGTGGATCTTCTATTTTATTAGGAGATATCAACGAAATGACAAACCTACATGAGTTTGAGGTACCGTAAGAGGCACCGTTCTTGAACTTCTCCGGTAAGAATTTTAGGATAGAGTTGTTTTTTGGATCGAAGAAGTCGATTCTTTGCCTGGTGCAGAATATGTTCCACTGATTTAAGACTACCTCATATTGATTCATAGAAGCTTTATATAAAGAAGCAATGACTATCTATTGATTCAGACGGAGTTCCTCTCCTTAGGAATGCTTCGATGATAGCCTGCCTACCATGAATTCTAATGTTTCTCCCTTGGATGAGGCTTCTTCCTACAAAGAGATAATAACAATAAACGGTAAGGTTTCAGAATCAGTGGTTCACTGACTAACAAGTCAAAGAAAGGAGGAAACCACGTTTGGTTTGGCCAATTTGGGACCACCACAATTCCGGATGAACTTTCCCTCTTAATCTTGTTTAGAACCAGTTTAAAGTAAAGGCATCTATTTATAATGCCGTAGAGTCTGGGAAACGTGAACAAAAGTTGACGCACTTTCTGCTCTTGTAAGTAGCAAAACAAATCGATATCCACGTTACCAAAACCTGGATAATCTTTTTAAAAGCAAAATTTGCCATTTCCCATTCCGTATCATCATTATTTAATCTGGATAGAGCGTCTAAATTCGACGTTCTCTTTGGATGGTATAGAAGACGCGAATAAGAAAATGTTTTTGCGTTCCGCCCAATACCAGATTTTCTTGGCCAGAGCGTGAAGGGTAGTAAATTTGGTTCCCCCATTTTGTTTATATAGGCGATCGCTGTTGTGTTATAGATACACAGCAGTATTTAGCAATTTTGGATATCGTTTGCAAGGTTCTCTAATGCAATTTTCACTACGAATAATTCTTTATAGTTTATGTGCCATAGCTTTTGATTCTCGTCCCAGACTCCGTGCACGTTACGAGGGTAGTTCAATAAGTCCTTAGAATGAAGTATAAAAACAATTTTTTTTGGGTAAATTTTTTTTTATTTTTCAACATAATCTCCTTGGAGCTCTAT
>NC_046666.1:110522621-110565335 GCF_010883055.1 Belonocnema kinseyi | reverse complement strand
ATCTAGTCGGGAGTGGTGCTGACTGAAAACAGATGATTTGGAGCGATTCGCGCGCCATCTGTTGGTCATTCTAAGGACTTATTGAACTACCCTCGTACATTCCGTTGTCCATTATATGCATTTAATGGATTTTATTAAATCTGCACTACCGATATCATTTCATCTGCTTAACTCTTCAATCGTTCCTAAAATATCCTTAGAAGAGATTATGTCTAAAGCTTGAATTTTTACCCTTACTGAATTAAGTTTTCTCAAAAAGTTCTTTGTTTCGAGCTAACTTTCTTTCGATTTCTACCGATTCTTTATCATCTTCAGATATGTCGTCGGTAATCCTTTCGTGCCTATCGCCCTATCTGCCTCTATAATTCTCTACATAGGATCCTATACAGGTTCCTGTTTAGGATCCTATACATGGTGTCCCAGGCTCAAGTGTCCGCACGTACATAGCTCTATAAAAATAAAATAAAATATATCGAAACTTCCTTTTCCAAAAATCAGTTGAAGTTTTAGTTTTTGAGTTATAAGTAAGATATTTAAGGTGGACCTATCAGGAGTATGGTATAAATAGGCGTGCGTCCACGAGCGGGAGTCCAATGTAGTGTATTGTTTGTTGTTCTCCCATCGCTAACCCCACCTCGGTGCTCTCCTCAATAACACTACGTTCGACTCCCGCTCACGTACGCATTTCTGTATATACCGCGCTCCTGATTGGTCCAGCCTAAATATTTTATAACTCGAAAACTACAATTTCAACTGATTTTGGGAAAAGGAATTTTCTATTTTATTTTTATACAGCTATATAAGTCCGGACACTTGAGTCTGGGACACCCTGTATAGGTTTCTGCATTAAACCCTGTACAGATGTGCAGTAGTTTTTCTTCAAACGTAAAAAATAAGATTAAATTTTTTTTTAATTTATAAAAACAAGGAAATAAGAATTAGTATGATTCAATTTGTATGCATATTATGAATTGCAATTATATAAATTTACTAAAATGATACATGTTTTAACGCAGTTTAGAATATAATTTTAAGCAAAATAAGAAACAAATATTAAAAAATTCATGATAAATAAAATTTGTGCCTTATTTTGCAATATCTGAATAAGCAATCCCAGACAGAGTTACATAAAAAACGTATTAGATTTGATATAAACGTGTTGTGTATAATGCAGAAAAGTTGACATTTTGGACAAAATCGAGTGCGAAGCACGAGATACGTGATGAGATTGTGTTCGTTATAGCCGAAACAGCTTCAACAAAAGAGAGTTCACAATCAAAAAATTACAGTTGTCGGTCCGTTGACCTTTGATTTTAAAAGGTTTGTGCTCGAATGCGGGAGAAATGCAATGATCGAGTGCGGAGTGCGATAGCCATCAGTCGCGTGCCGTAGGTGCGCTCAAACTCTCGCGTTAAGCTCTTTTAACAAAAGAGAGTTCACCATCAGAAAATTACAGTGGTGAATGTTTTGTATCTTAATTTGAAATGTTTTGCGCAAGAATGTGTGAAAGTAGAAAGACCGAGCGCGTAGCGCGAGGTAAATACATCGAGCGCGAAGCACGAGAAGCAACAGTCCCTCGCCGGAGGCGTGCTCAAATTCGCGAGCGAAGCGAGCTGCGCGTAACCCGCACGATGAGAATGTGCCCGTGTAGCGGGCAGATTTTTAAAAAAATAATTCCTTTTCTGACGTACGTTTTAAAACAGTAATTGCATCACATGACTTATTTGACGAACAAAGAAAGCTATTTCATTAAAAATATACCATGAAAATCAGAAAACACGGGCCTTATTTATTTAATTCTTACCATGTCCCGTACCGGCACCGTACCATACTCTTCTCTCGTTGTAAAAATAAATATTATAAAACCAAATTTTAGAACCAAGAGTTTCTCCGTTTTGTGTTCTAAATTAATTTGTTTAGTTACATGTTAAGTTAGTTAATTAAGCTTGTAACGAAATTTTTAAACGAAATAAATAATTTACTAACCCGTTACATGGAAGCTCAACGTGGTTGTGTACCTTTTTCTCTTTTTGTGATATGAAAATGTATTAAACGAAGAACAGATCGAACGTTTGGTGTCTTACACCAGGCGTCTGTCGAGTTGCCACTGGAAAATCAGACTTATTGTTTCAATAATAAAAAAAAAAGAAAAGATTATTTGGATTGATATAGTTAGTTAAATCCCGACCACTCAGTAGAGGGAAATCTTGGAGGCAGTTTCTGAGCAATGTTGACTTATGATTTAACAGTAAAGATACAAGTGGTTGATAATCATATTGTACCTTTATTCGAAAAAGTATGTTTTTTTAAAAAAAAAGAAAAAGGAAACTGGAGATGCGCAGTATCACAATACACTAGGCGCAAAGAAATATATCAGACATCTTAATTTAAGTTCTGAAGGGACGGACTTAAAGATTAAGCGCGAAAGGAAGACGGCAGACATCTTAACTTGATTTCTAAGTTTTGAAGAAAATGACTTCAAATTCAAATACTGAACATTGCAATTACACTGATTTGAAAGACTACGACAGTTAAAGACTGAAATCTAATTAAATTAACCCATTGTAAACGATCTCGGTATAAACTAATTAAGTTAAAGATTTTTCTTTTTTAAGAAAATCAATGGCCGATCTTATATAACATTACGCATGATGCCGAGGCGAAAAGCAAAACTAGCACTCACCTGATTTCCAGTTCGCGTTCTTTATTCAGGAGGCTCTCCTTATTGTTTCTTTCCTAGCAAACGAGATTGATCGAGCAAATCCAATTTCCTTTTCAAAAATTCCAGAGTGTAAACGTTTTAATCTCTTTCCTACGAGGTACTCTAAGGAGCGGTTACAAGAGAACTTAGTAGCGGAAGAACGATACCTCGCGTCCACGCAGGAAAAGACCCGAAAGGACTTCGTCGTTCTATCTAGTGGTTCATCCGGGAGACTCAGACGGCAGACTCCATGGTACATACCTAGTATGTATGGTAAGCAGTCAGGTAACAGCTGACGTTGTTTAACAGCTTTAGAGGCATGAGAGGATGTCCTAATGAAAAAGAATCTCGTTGAGTGTTCCAAGTTTAGATTGATCTTTGTTTGATCAGTGTTACGGTATTCTAGAATCCAGTCAATCCTTCTGCTCACTTCAACGACACACAGGGGGGTAAAGTGATATTTTTGGTGTCAAAATTCATTATCTTTTGACAGAAGTAACATAAAAGAATAAATCATATTGGAAGTTGCAGATGACTACCTGCAGAATACAGGAAAAATTGAGAGAATTTAAAGAAAAAACATTTTTAACTTGAAAAATCGATGTCAAAATTGACGGTTTTTATTTGAAATTTAGCTGATCGATCATAATGAGCGCTTAGGTATTAACTTTTATGTGCTACACATTTTTTAAAATAGATTTTTGCATGATATTCGAAAACTTTAAGGTCTAAATTATTTCTACACAATGAAATTTCACCATTCCTCGTAATTAAAGGAATTTGGGGTGGCTAATTTCGAATCAGAAGTCAAAATGTTAAAATTTAAAATGGGGAATAAAATATGGCGGACAAATATCCTAAAATAAAGCCAAAATGTTTAATAATTACTACTCGGGGTTTTCGAGGTCGCTGATTTCAAATATGAGGTCAAAATCACACAATTAAATATGTAAAATCCAATATGGCAGACAAAAATCCTTATAAAAAACCGATATGACTTAATAGTTACGACTTGCGGGTTTTTGGACTCGCGGATTTCGAATATGAAGTAAACATGTAAAAACTCAAAATAATGGATTCAATGTGGACAAAAATTGCAAAACAAAACCGATTTGACTGAAAATGTCTACGTCTTAGAATTTTAGAGCTGGTATTAAAAATCGTAAAGCATTTGATTGAGATGTCTGAAGATTCAAACTTTGAATAAAATTGTACGTCAGTATATAGCTAGGCAAAACGCAATTGAACTAATTCTGGTAGTATCAAATAACCGGCTTAAGACGATGTCAATGTACCGTGGTATACCTGCACTCTCTGCAACCTTTTTCTTTTGTTCAGCGCTGGTCTGGATCTCGAGGCGCTCTGGCTCTCAACCGGCGCCTTCTTCATTATGTTACAGGGGGGGTACATTTAAATGGAATAGTGTATGGACTTAGTTGCGCCCTACATGGAGGTGCGGGTTTCTTTTTTTTATGATTTACACAAATTTTTAGCCATTTGCATACTTTTTTTAAAGGCACATAATCTTTTAGAAACTGATTTCTTTAACTGAAACTGAAACTATTTTATTTTCTGCTTTATATTTATCGCTTTTAATTTAAAATTAATCTATTTTATTCCAAATTTGTCTTCTGGTAAAAAATTATTTTTTGTTGTTGAAAATTCATTTATTTGGTTGAAAATTACTGTTCTTTTTAAAGTGAAAATCAATTTTTCAATCCAAAAATTTAAACAATTTTTTAATCAAAAGTGTCTTGTATTAAGGAATTCCATTTAAATGTACCCCTGTAGCATAATGCTGAAGGCGTTGGTTGAGAGCCACAGCGCTTCGAGATCCAGATCAGCCCTGAACAATTGAAAAAGGTCACTGAGAAGGCAGGAAGGCTGCGGTACCTTGAGATCGTCTTAAGCCAAATAACCTTTATGTCACACCTACATATAAATTATAATTGCTTGATAGACCTGTATTCGATTTATATAGACTCTACCTATCATCTTTATTCTTGTAGTCTTTACGTGAATGTGAATGCATATTTCTTGACGCCTTTTCAGCGGTATTTAATTCGCCCAGGATTCTCAAAAAGACAATTCTTAAGTCCAAGCCAGATAATTCATGCGTAAAATTAAATTAAAGTAATATGAGTGTGTGTGTGTGTGTTAAATGGTCTTACGGCTCTTTAATAAATTTTTGGACATCTGGACAAATTTTTGGGTTTCCGCTTGCTTTTAATCTATCATTCAATGATGCTAAAGAGACTTTTTTTATCAGTAGAATAGACTGCGCAATTAAAAACATCAAGTATTCTTTTATACTACATTGTCGCGCATGTGAAATCATGTTTCTCCGATAAAATTTATGTTATGATTCATTTGCATCTTCAGAAAAGTAAATCATTGGCAACGGAAACTGCCTGGAAATATCGCAACCGTGTCTTAAAAGTTTGTGCAAAGAAGCGTTCATTCTTGCCCACGGGTAAAGCTCATAATGTAGAACATACGTCTTATGGTAAAAATTTTCCAACTCATCAAGTTTTAAAAACTGTTTGCATTTAAACGAAGTCAATATTGTTGCAATGTTATTACAAGCACGACACTGATCTCTAAAGGATTTAAACTGTCTTACTTAAGAGTGGGATTGACACCGATTCATTCAGTGCATACAGTACACGTCAGGCGTCAACCTCAGCGGCAATTAGACATGACATCCATATTGATGTCATTAGAAAAACTGTAGGCTGGATGTATAAATCCGAAATTGTTACTAAGTTTGACAGGCGTGCCATCGTGTCAAATAAAAGCGTTTTCCTTAGCCATCCTAAATTAGAATTAGTTATAAGATATTAAAATGTTGTTGCAAATTTTCTTTCTTCATGTTTTTGTCTTTTTTTAAAAAATACATATTAATTTACAGAAATTATAAATCGTAAGAAACTTTAAATAGCTGTATTATGATCTGGAGTAAGAAGCGCGAAGTACAATTATAAGATTAAACGAACTTACCTATAAGTAAAGTTCTGTGATAATTGTACGAAACGCCTCTTTCGAAAATATCAGTTACGTCCCAGACGTTGTTGTTCCCAATTCCTAACTCTTTATAATTAGGACCCTGTTTTCTCTGGTACGTTAAAAATTTTAAAGAACTGAAGCAATTGAGTAAGATTGCAGGCTTGCACAGCTCCACTCACTACTACAAACTCACGGATGGTTGCGCTTGCCGCAGTTTTCTTGCGGGAATAGAAGCGAGAAACACGGAGATTGGAACACGACGAATGACTGTGCATTTGTGAGTGGATAAGCAGATTTTCGCAAGACACCTTTCACTACCGAATAGGCTCGACTTCTATCGCTCGCCCTGTAAAATCCTAGTTTTGAGCGTTAGTTCCTTTTTCGCGTGGCACATCACATATAATATTATTTATTTATTTGTAAATCTTTCTCAAATTTGTTACATCTAAATTGGTCACGATTTGTTAGATGTACAATATTTTGAAACGAAATAGTCGTTCGTTCCATTGTGTATCACGGCGTCACACAAAATACAGTTTAATACATAATATTATTTTTGCTCTTTATGTTAACTTTGCGTTTTAATTATTATTATGCATATATGATAATCTGAAATAGTAATTCTAATGTAAGAAGCATATGTATTCGATATCACTGATAGTTTCAGAGTTTTACAAACCGGAGTTGTGGCTTCATCTGAATTTAGCATTACTAAATGTTTTGGTCTGAAATTTCCCGGCAAAAATTTTGTTTTTGCGGCATATATAAGAACTAAATAAGCACCAAATTCCTGCGCAAAGGAAAATATGATACCAATAATAATTTTTCGTGTTTCATATACCAGTGTCAGCTGAAGCTAGCACAACTACTCTTTTCTGGTATGAACAAAATTTCCGGATTTCGCGCATAGCATAGATCGAGAGCACTTAATTGAGTCTAAATTCTTGTTAGGACTTCAGTTGAAGCTAGCATGAATACATGTTTTTAACCAAAATTACCGGCCAGAACATTTTTTTTACAACACAAATTAGCAATAAATTATGGCATAGTGCGCATATCGATATGACAATGTTGTAATTCCAGCTTCTGGGATCTCTTAAATGATATTTTAGATGATATTTTACCTGGATCAGGCGATTCGAGCCCGAGTTCATGTAACTTCCCGAGCAAACAAAAAATCGACCAACTCATTTTAATTAAAAACAGTGTTGATTTGACGGCGAGGACCGCCCTTGGAACTGGCGACACGTTCTCCTCTGCTCGTAATTTTGTCCCATCCAACAGAATTCACCAGAGACAATCGGTCGGGACGACCTAGCGACTTCTTTGGAAGAGAAGCGAAATTCCTACCCTCAAAATAGATCCACACCTCCCATGTACTGTCTGGATGTGATTGATGTTACTATTTGACGCAACCCCCTCTCTAAATTGTACAAGTGTAGGTTATGGTTGGTCGGATAAAAATTCTGTTAACTAGGATTCCATATTTAGGGTTTAGACTCGAGTGTCTATTAATAATAGGGCTTAAACGCGAGATAACCCCGAGAGCTTTCCCTTTAGTTTCATGGATATGCTGCTTCCAATTAAGACGTTTATGATGTTGACCCCCTAGGTATTTTACGGAATTATTCCATTCTACTGGTTCATTAAACATTTTTGGCGAATCTAATTTGACAGGCTTTCTGACTGAGAAAAGAATTTATTCTGAATTTGCTACATAAATTTTTATTCTCCAAAGCTTAGTCCATGCCTCAATGATTTCAAGAGCTTTGTTAAGTAATTTTAAGATTTTCGGAACTGACCAAGAGGAAGTGAATACTGCGGTGTCGTCTGCATATATTCCAATTGTAACTTCAGGGACCTCAGGGATATCTTTCACGGAGATAATAAAGAATACCCGACCTAAGATAAGATTTTCTTCGATTGAAATTTAAGCTAATGGCTTCGGTAAGGTTGAGCATCATGTGCTGCGTAGAGTGACCTTTTCGAAAACTATTGTTGTGGTTCAAGAATGCTGTTTTCCTCGAGATGATAGTTTACGCGAGTAGGATGATATGGATCCTTGCCTTTTTTCTGAAAAACCAATATGTGAGTTATTTACCATGAGTTAGGAAAGTAGCTTAGTTGAATGCAAGCATTGAAGATATTAGCGAGGAGTGTGAGACAAAAAATCGGAAGTTTTTGAGAATTAACTTTGAAATTGAATCAGGCCCGGGAGCTTTATTATTTTCAGTAGTTTTAATTTGTTTTGTCAATTCCTTATGGGTCATTTTCTTGAAATTATCGGTGCTTGGGATTCTAAGAAAATCGGAGACAATTTGTTTACCAATGGTGATAGTGTCATGATTGTAGAAGTTACTTTTGGAAATTGCAAAGTCAATAAGGTCAGATTTATGTTTGGTGTTGTGAGGGAAAAAAAGTATGCGAATCTGGTGCTGAGATTGACAGATTCTTATGATTTATAAATTGAAATAATTGTTTGCCAATTTTGTTAGTTGTTCTGCTATTCCATATGGATTCCCGTGAATTTTTATTTGTATGACAGTAGCTTCGAGGACTTCAAGTTCAGGAATTCTTAATTCATGGTGATAAATATTTTCTTGATTTAAGATCGCGGTACCTCTATTTCTGATATTTCTATTCAATTTATAGCCACGAATTAGATTAACGCGTAGGGATTCGCGTAGTGAAGTTTCGCTGAGCAAGCAAATGGTAATATTATTTTGTAGAGGTATATGGCTAATTCATGTCTTTTTTAAGAATACCCTGAGCATTCCAAAAAATTATTTTTCGGCCTGCTGGTCTTAAAAAATGGACTTGCTTTCACTTCCATTTTTTTCACAGAATATTCTTACAACTATTTCTTACAAATACCATCCATCCACACCTTATAACTAATCCGCTCGCTTCTGTATCCTAACCTTCCTCGCTGCGCCTCGCCTCGCACGCATGTCTCACTTTCCTCGGTATGCCTACTTCCTCTCCTATTTACAATCCTTCTTTCTCCATTCCTCTTCCTCCTTCCTTCTCTTCTTCTCCATCTTACCCAGCACCCCCTTCACCCATGCTACTGCCATTTTGCCCCCCCCCCCTCACATGTATCAATATCTCCATGCTTATTCCACTCCTTTCCACCTCTTCACATTCCTCCAACCAGTGCTCAACTTTTGTACCCCCCTTCCCGCACAATTCACACATTCTCTTCTCTCTAGAAAGCCAGAACCTATTGAAATTCTCCATGCAACCGCATCTCATTCTCGCTATAAGTTTAGGACTTCCTTGCTCTCCTTTCTCTCACAAATATTGCAGTCTCCCTTGGCATAATTTACACATAGTTCCCGTTAAACCTTGACTCTTATTCTCTCCTCTTCTGCCTTCTCTTTCTCCATGCCATTTTTTTAGCCAACTCATATACCTTCCTTCGCTCTACTCCCTTTTATAATCCTTAAACTCGTTCTTCCTGTTTCCCTCCTGACAATATAGTTCGGCGTATTCCTTGCAAACCCCAGTATAACTTTGTTAATATTCCTCCCCCGCCCCCTCCCCAATAATGCCTGTGGTGAAGTTTGTAGTTCTTTTTAAGAGATTTACCAGATTTGTTTTGATAACTTGAGAGGGTGTGTTTTTATTGTGTGTGGTTTCTAGAATAGTTTTATTCTGGGTAGCATGGATTTTCGTAGCGATTGGTGCTTTAACTCGAATATTAGTAATTTTATGTGTTTTGTATGTCTGCATAGTTTGAGGCTTTATCGCGCATGTATGTGATGTAGCGGCAGCGACTGTGCTGTAGAGTGGTAATGTTTGCGGTGGCGGAGCACTATCTAGAGGGGTGTGTTCGCTTGTAGAATTTTCATTTAGTGTGATCTCTTTAGTTGGTTTATTGGGAGCATTTTCCTATTGCAAATTGTGTGTTTTTGATTTTTTAATAGCGGGGTTTTTTTTTGCTTTTTTAAAATCAGAGCAACTTCTGTAATTAGCGGGGTGGTCCCCAGCACAGTTAGCGCAAGTTGCCGGTGTTTTACTTGTTTTTTTGCACGTAAAAGTTTTGATGCGCACCCCCGCACTTCACACATCGTGGAGTGGCGTAGCACATTGCAGAGACATGGTGGAATCTTTGACACTTGAAGCACTGTGCGGTTTCCTTGGAGTTGACATATGGTTCGACCTTAATTCTGATGTACGCAATGAATTGCAGTTTAAATAGCTCTTTCGCTTGGGGCGTGTTGGGAACCGTTACCAGAAGCATTGGCAAGGCTTTCTTAGATTGTCTGTTTCTCATACGAGCAACCGACGTAATTTTGAATCCTTCCTCATTGAGTTCGAAGAGAACTTTTTCTTCCGGGTACGCGACTGGGATATTTCTCATTACGAGTCGATTAGGGAGCAGGTCAATTCTTTTGTAAAGGTAGTACTGAAAGTCTTGCTGCTCTAAATTTGAAATGATTTTACGATAATCTTCGATATAAGATACGCGAACAGAATAGATGTTTGATCCGATACTGCACACTATTGCTTCATGGTACCTAGACTTTTAATAATTTATGAAGGACTGTATAACGATGATTCCCCTCATGTACAATAACATTGATTGGCGGTATTTTTCCCGGTGCTATAGTTGGATTTGATTTTTGCCACTCTGCTAATTGATCAATCGTGTACGGACATCTCTCCTGATTGGCGCGTTGCTCACCCAAGGCAGCAGATTGGTAATAATTTGTGAAATTGCTAGTCGGTTCTACCTTCTTCATGTCTAACATTAAATTATGGTTAACATTGAAATATTATCTACAATACCTATCCCTATCCATACTACGTTTAATAATACAATATAATGTTTAGACACCCTCAATGATCAATTTTAATATATAATTCCATTAATAATTAGTAACCATTATTATTGATATTATTAATAATCAATAATTGCTATCATTCATGATACTAATATCATACCTGTATCACGCCCAAACGCAATATAATGATCAAATGCTTTCAATTATTGATTTAGTTACAATTCTTATTAATATTATTAAAAATCAATCCTTGTTATCGCGCATGATACATGTATTTAATTCACATACTAAATATAATGTTTAAATTGTCTCAATCATCCATTTTAATCTATAATAACAATAATAATTGGTAACAATTATTAATAATATTAATAATAATTAGTAATTTTAATCCTCCATAGTATTGATATCATACCTACATGGTACATACATTATATTCGAACTGATAATTGCTATGATGGCGCATGCGCGAGTGATGGGGCACGCGCAATATGTGTGCTATTGGGGATGCACGTTCTAACTAACTGCTATGATGGCGCATGCGCGATTGATGGGGCGAGCGACATATTTGCCTTTGATGGCGCATGCATGAGTAATGGGGTGCGCGCGACATGTGTGCCATTGATGGTGCACGTTCGAACTAACTGCTATGATGGCGCATGTGCGAGTGATGAGAATTCTCAGCTCTCCCTTCTTTTTAAAATAAGGTGCATATCAATTCGCCCCCTTCTGGATAGAGCCTTGTTTTGTCGTTGGAATGGGATTATATGTTAATTATATCTATATACATTACGTTTGTAGGGCCTTGCGTCTCGATAATACATTGGACGGTGTCTTCGGAGTTTGTACAGCCCCTTGAAGTTTCCTGACTGATCGGGATCATATCTTGAAGACCCTGAGTTGTCGTCTGCTTCTCAGTTTGATGTGTGCAGCTACTCACCTACGCGGCTGGCAGGTTGTGTCTCAGCTGGAACCTGTGATCAGTGTGGCTGTTCGCCGGCATGGCTGGCAGATTGTGTCTCACTTGGAACCTGTGATGATTGCGGCTATTCGGCGGCACGGCTGGCATGTTGTGTCGCAGCTGGAACCTGTGATGAGTGCGACTGTTCGCCGGCATGGCTGGCAGGATGTGTCTCAGCTGGAAACTGGTGGACTCGGTTGAGCGTTGATGGGTGCGGTTGTTCAGCGAAACGACTGGCAGATTGTATCTCAGCAAGAACCTGTGATGAGTGCGGCTGTACGCCGGCACGTCTGGCAGGATTTGTCTCAGTTGGAACCTGGTGGGATCGGTTAAGAGATAAGGGGTGCGATTGTTCACCTACACGGCTGACAGGTTGTATTTCAGCTGGAACCTGTGATGAGTGCGGCTGTTCGCTGGCATGGCTGGCAGGTTGTATCTCAGCTGGAATCTGTGAAGAGTGCGGCTGTTTGCCGGGACGGCTGGCAGGTTGTGTCACGGACGGAACCTGTGATGAGTGCGGCGACTGTTCGCCGGTACGGCTGGCAGGTTGTATCTCAACTGGAACCTGGTTGCCTCGGTTGAGCGTTGAGGGGTGCGATTGTTCACCGACAAGGCTGGCAGGTTGTGTCTCAGCTGGAACCTGGTGGGCTCAGTTGAGAGATGAGGGGGGAGGTTGTTCACCGAAAAGTAAGTTCCCAGTGGCTTAGGGTGGTCGTAGGAATTTGTCTTGTTGTGGAGCAGGTCAAAGATCCTTCCCATGTACTTTTTGCTGTTGCCCGTTCTTCTGAATTTGGTAAACGTCTCCGTTTACGTTCTTCATGCTCTGGTATGGTCCTAATCGACGATCTTATTCCTGCTGACGATCTTCGGCTGGGTACTGGTGCGCGTGTGCGGGCTCTAGGACTGGAACTCGCCATTCTTCGCCATTCATGGTTCCTAGAAGTGATCTGAGACCTTTCCGGGTGTGAGGTGGTTTGACGCCGAGTATGGCCTGAATATGTTTAGGCTGAGGTAGATTTCCGTCCAAGGGGACGACGTGTCCTAGATATGGCAGGCTGGTTTGTCCCAGTTGGCACTTCTGAGATGAATACGTTAATCCGTAGAGTTGAAGCCTTTCAAATACGAGGGACAGGGGGAGGAGATGCTGTTCCCAATGTTCTGAATATACTATGATGTCATCTAAGTAGGCGATGGCGATCTGCCCCAGTGGTCTGCTAGCACATATCGCATCAAGTTCTGAAAGGTGCCGGGTGCGTCTTGTAAGCCAAACGGCATGACCCTAAACTGATACTGTCCTCCACTGGGCGTAGTGAAGGACGTGTATTTACGGGCGTCTTGGTCTAGAGGGATTTGCCATTAGCTGCATTTTAGGTCCAGTGTTGTAAAGACTTCTGCGTAACCGAGGTCATTAAGAATTACATGAATCCTGGGCAGACATTGAGGGGCATCTATCGTCTGTTTGTTGATTCTTCTTTATTATATGGAGAAACGATAATTACCGTCCTTTTTCCTGGCGACTTGGATGGCTGAACTATATGGTGAGGAGGTGGATTCGATCATAGCGTCGGCTAACATATTGCGGACCTCTATGTCGAGCCATCTTCGGTGTTCTTCTGAGTAGCGTGTGGGCGGCTCTCGGAATGGGGTGGCATTGGAGAGATGAAATTCATGTTGCACCACCATGATCTGCCAGACGGGTCCCCCTTGGTGAAAGATCGTGGCATACAGTTTTGTAATGTTCAAGAACCTTTCATTATATTCTTCGGGAAAGTTGTGGCTTAGTTTTGGTAGAGATACTTCTGTAGATAACTGTCTGGACTCTGGCATAAGGTAGACCCGAGTTCGCTGCCGAGCTCCAAGGTATATGCAACCGAGACTGGTCATACACAACTCGGTGTTGCTGGAACCATGGTAGTCCTAAGAAGACTTCACCGGATAGATGTGGGCTGACGAGAAGAACGCCCGGTTATGGTGCTCCGCAAATCTCGGGGGCCCGTTTTATGGAACCTATCAGTTGCAGAACGGATCGTGGGGCGGTTAGTTGAGCATACGGTAGTCTTGGCAGTTGGTCGTCGCTCAATAACTTTGAGTGGATGAAGTTATCGGAAGAACATGAATCAACGTAGGCAATGACTTCCTTATCTACAAAGCTCACGCGGACGCTGGTGAGTCTACGGGGGGTGGCGCTTGTCACGTCTATTGTTGGGGTATTGGGGCGGAGGTTGCACAGGCGGCCCCGTCGTTCACCGTTCTGCATCAGTTTCGCTGATTGTTGTACCTGGATGCTTGGAAAGCAGGGCAATATCGGTGAAACTGGAAGTCCGGGCAATAGTTGCACCTATTTTTTCAAAAAAATGTCCAAATAAATGAACGAATGGAATTGCCAGATCTATATTTTAGGAAAAATGGTTAATTCGACTCATTTATCCACTCAAAATATTTGGTGCATTTTGTTTCAATAGAAAAAAAATTATCCTTAAAAAATGGGGTGGCCCTATAAATATGGGACACACTGTATAATTATTTGTTTTCAACGTAAGTTTCCTAAACTTACGTTTCTACGATTTGTGTTTCTTTAGGCGTTCAAGCTTTGTATGATGATTTTTGACGAAGAAGGGGAAGGGTGCACAATATATTCAAAATAGCGTAACGTAGTTTTTGAATGACCCCTTCTCGAAAAGCAGAATCCGTTTCTTATAAAAATTGTTTTTTTTCAGAGCTTTTTAAATAGAATACTTCCTAGAAATTAAAAATGCGACGAAAATTAAAAACCCTTCAAATGACGGACTTAAACGAAACTTTATATAATTCTTTTTTAAACTTCAATTCGTTTGTTCATTTTCATTATCATTAACTTTTAAATTTATTTTGAAAATTTTTTAAACATAACAAAATTCTTTAAAAGACTTGAATTGCATTGCAATTATTGTGTAGCGGATCCACGGTCCCTTGAAGAAAGAGCCTCTGATTGTAGAAAATGAGAATAAAACATTCAAGGAGTTCAGTATGACACTGAGGTAGCCGTCTTCGCCCTGCTAGTAATATTGCCATTACAACGCGTGCCTACATCCTCGACCTGTCTTCACCATTTACTTGTGTCATACTTTAAAAGAAAAGCTAAATATTTTTATCCAGACATAAAAATTTGAAAATATATTATAGAAATATGAATGAGCAATGGTAAGAAATTTTATCTCGAAAACATCCATTAAGTGATTCAAATTGAATATGAAAGTTAAGATCATTAATTACTGATTTATCAGTATCCGGCCCACATCCATAAGCGTATGGATGATGATCTTGTACATTATGTTCATAAAGGTATCCCCGACGTCATTGCAAAAGTCACTGTATTGGGGTTTTTTCAAAGCAAATTTGTTCCCCTGATTTACTGATTTGCAAATGTATTTTAATCATTTCTTTATTCACATGCTTGCAAGTGTGTCACTCTCTTTAAGTATCGAACATAATTATTATATCTTTGTTTGCATTTATCGTTCACCTGAATCATGCAATTAGTTATATGCGAATAATTTGTTTCTGTTTAGATAAATCAGGAGTTTCGGAATGGATATCTGAATTTGAAAAAGACACTTATTTCCAGACAGATTAAAATGGATTACGGGAATAGTATTGGGGCTGTAGCCTGCCCAGTTTGTACTCTTTTTCTACGTGAAGGAATCAGCTTACAAAAACATTTAGATACCCATCCTAAAGAGCAGGTAATCGAGGCTCTCATCAAAGCTAGTGTCTCATCCACAAATCAGCTACAAGATTCGTCAGATCAATCACCATCATCACCAAACCAAATTGCCAGTCAGCCTCAAGTGAATTCAGCTTCTCATGTGCCCTCGCAATCTCCATATCCTGTTGGGCCACTTTTTGAATGTCCGTCAACTTTAAATGCAGTACTCTCCCCGCCACAGTTTGCCTCGTTCAGTTACCAACAATTTGTCAACAATGGAACTGTTATGATACCTCAATACGCCATGGCACCGCAAAATAATCCTATGATGCAAATGCTTTATTCTCCTTATGGCATGTATCATCAGCAGCCTGTTCCTACCGTTCAAATGATATCACCTGTAACTCCCGCCGCTTCTACAACAGCGTCTGGCACAACAATTCCTGCTAGTAGATTTAAATCTACAAATATAACTTCAGTCAATGATTCTTTTATAAAAATGAATCCGGCAGAAAAGTCTTATACTTGCTCTGAAATCAGACCTTTGTTACCAGAAGTTTTACAAGAAGATGAAACGCAAGTATTGCTTCCTAATACAGATGTAACTGTATCTTTGCGTTCACCTGCATCAAAGGAACGATCAACCCGTTATGATCAGATTATCGATAATCGATCGAGCCTGGAGCGCCGAGAGCATCAAACACAAATTTTTAATGAGGAACAGAGAAATGACGGATCATCTTCAGATCAAGAAAATTATCAGAATATTGTAACTCATGAAACAATAAATGATCAAAGTGACAGAATACACTTAAATATAATAAGCAAAGAAACGCCGACACGTGAATCAGTAATTGCAGAAAAAATCCCTAGTGTTTCGAAATTATCCAAAGATTGCAGCAGTGCCATTAACGGAAATTTATTGGATAAAATGGAACAAGAAGCCGAAAAGAAACAAGAACAAACAAAAAATCGCGAATTGAATGAACAAGAAGAGGGGAAACAGGTTGTACGATCACGGGTATCAGTAACCAGTGAAAGCGATCGAAATGTGAGTCAGCCTGAAGTGGAACAACTGGAACATCTTTTAATAACTATTATAGGGTCAGAATATGAGGATGTCAATGGAGTACATTCTGATAATTCTCCTAATGTCCAAAAAATTATCAAATCGAAGGAAACATTTCAGAAAAATGGAAACCAAAGTGATAATGATTGTTCTCCAACAAACTCCGTCTTGAATAAATCATTTTCTATGTCAGGAGATAACTTCACAGTTAACGTAAATTCTAATAAAACTTATCACTGCAAAAATAGCGTATCAGCACCCACTTCTCCTACTTTTTTAAAAAAATATAAATCACATTCACGTTTGTCATTGAGATCTGACTTTGGATCCAATGAAAATGTTTCCATGTATCCTCTTGGTTTCGAGGCAGCGGTTTTGCATAATTACGCTTTTTCTAAAAATGAAAATGAAATTGAAGACGATGATACTGAAATGGAGCAAATATCTTCTAATGTCTTAGGAAGGCAGTATCATGAAGTTGAAGAGGTGCGTGCTAGGTCTCATACGCCTTCTTCCAACACTAGCAGTAATTCTGTTATACGAGTGCGCACTGATCTTAGTAAATCTGGTTCACCAGTATCTGACCATTTTCTTCATGATGTTGACATGGATCATATGATTTGTAACAAAGAAAGTTGTAATCAAAGCGATCCGTCTTTAGAAAAAAATATTGTTAGTTCGGAGACTCAAGAAGTGAAAGAAAACACTAATGAAGATACAGTTCTATCCAGAAACTGTCCTGAAAGGTTAAAAGCTAAATGTGAAAAACGAACTTCTTCGGACACTCAGATTCTCAGCATCCATAATCAGCAGGTGTCTAAAATGTCTGAAAATGTTACAATCGAAGCAGTTACTACATCTGGACATGAACTTTCGAAAGTACCAGACTCGACTGAGCCAACAACGAGTATGAATTTCAGAAATGATGAAGACAGCGAAATCGTCGTTGAAAAACCGACAGCAGAACTTTTTCATATAAGCGAAGATGCACACAGTGGCTCTATGAATGTTTTCGAATTTGATGGTTTACAAATATTAGTACCTAGTACATTTATAAGTGAATCTTCTGAAAAAGCAATTAGTGGGACGAGTCAGCAATCTTTGTCTAGTAATGAGGGTGGAATTGGAGCCGATGAAGAGATAAAAAGTATCAATATGCGAGCAGATGAAAGCATGCCACCTAGAGGTGAATTATCGGAGCAAGAAAGTAACGAATGTACAGACCAATCTACATGGCAGGTTAGTTATTTTATTCTTTTTATTTTTTCACGAAACTTTTGAATATGCATTAGCGATACCAGCGCCCTAAAGCTTCATGAAAGAAAGTGTGGCGCGGCATCAGTGGAGAGGTTTCTTGTTGATGGTTCCTGATCTGTGAACTCTAGGATGGCGTCAATGAAGCACACCGTGAGACGCAGGCTTTCCCCATTGATCACTTCAATGACTTCAGCAGGAGCAGGAGCAGGCTCCGGCGGTTGAAACCTAGCGACTGTCGACCATGGGACAGTCGCTCTGCTACATCCCCCAGATACGGCTTCCGCTTTTTCATACCGTCTCGTTTCACGGGTATATGAACCTCTTCTACCGCATCTTTGGGGCGCGCTATAAGTGTTGCTAGTAAGTTGTTGTTGCACCTATTTTTCGATGTTAATATTTCTAATTCGGCTACAAGGTGGCGCCGCCTAATGGATCTTCATTGATCAGCTAGATGTTGTTTAGTTACTCTGTGGGTCAGCTCGGAACGAAGACCCATGAAAAGACGATGTTGTTCGCCCCTTATGGGACCTCCCCGTGCAGTTGCCCGAAAGTCACATCTGATCACTGCTCAATTTATTTCTGGCGTTCACTTGACTCCCTTTTTGGTCTACGCACCCTGGAGTTGCTGGCAAAGTGCGTTCTTAACCTCAGAACTTATTCGCTCTTTAGTCCTTTTAGGGAGGAGGGTACCGTCTATTATCTGATGCCTTCGTTCTTTCAGGTTGTCTTGGGTTACTGTTCTCATTCTCGGGAAATTCACTACTTATGATGGGTTTGAAAAGTGATGCGCTGCCGTGGCATTTCTGTGAAATTGGTCGGCTGGGATCTCCCAACCAACATATTCGTTAAAGGTATGAGAGGAAAGCTCAAGCCCTACTGTGACACCACCGCGAGAACACATTCGATATATACAAAGTGACCCATTTTAATCTATAGATACAAATATCTTCTAAACTACCCCATCTACACAAAAACGGGTTAGACAAAAGTTGACTAGAACACAGGGGGGCCATTTAACTTCACCATTGATTTGGACCTTGAGGTCAATTTTCAAGGTCACTTCAACGTCAAGATGGTTAAAAAAATGGAAACCTCTATTTTTGAATGAGGATTTGAATAGAGCGAAAAATTTAACTTTTAAAATGTACTACAGAAATTTTGTTTTTGGGACCTTGCAGAGATAAAAAATCAAACACAAATGTAAAAAAACGATCAGATGGCCTTTTTCTGATTTACCGTGGTTTCCTGGGTCATTTATTACAAAGGCATATTATTTAAAAAGCGCTGAGCTTTTTTTTAATTCACTGGTTTCTTGAGCAATCTTAAAAAGTTAATTAAAACACCTTGTAAGCGCTTTTAAAATAATTGACCTTGATATGACCTGCTACAGGTCCCGCTACGATTCCGCAGTCTAAAATAGGGATTTCTATTTTAAAAAATCGTCTTGATATTTAAATGACCTTGAACATTGACCTGAAGGTCAATTTTATTTTTTACGGCTCCAAGGTCCCAAACATAAGAGTTCCATAGTACATTTTTTACGCTAATTTTCCGTTTTATTTAAATCCGCAGTAAAAAATAGGGGCTTTCACTTTAAAAAAATGACCACGGATTAAGTTGGACGGGACAACATTCGCCCCCTGGATACATTCCTAGAGTACCCTGCTGACTCTTAAATGCTCAAGATGCAAATTTCGGTTAAGTGAACAAGCCATGTCGATGGTGTTCATTTTCCACCTTTTTCTTCTCGCAACACGATGTCTGGTCGATTGGTTCAGATGTAATGTTCCGCATGGATGGTAACATCCCAATATAAGGTGTAATCTTCGTTTTATAGAACGGATATTGGAATGTATCTATAGAAAAGCATTCATTCTGTTAAGAGTCGTATGTTTAGGCAAGTTGTTGATGTATAATGCCCGCCACATCATTATGTTTGTGAGTATATTCTCTCTGAGCCGTTACGCCGTTACGCATTGACCATCAAGTGTTGAACTGCGTTCAACACTTTTCCTTAGATTACGGGCTTTAGCCGCGGATGAACCTACGCTGCAGACGGCACAGTTAGAGATGAAGGTTTCACCTTTGGATACTTTTTAGAGTTACGAACCTTTGTGCAATGTTATGAATAACAGTGTTGATGCATCTGACTCGCGATGGACTGAGTCTGACACTGGCAATCCGGCATTTTGTTAAGTTGGCTAAGAAATTAAGCTTTCATACCCATAAGGCAGCTACCTGTAAGTCTTTCTTCCTCTTTTGTCGTGGTACTACCATCGGCTGGTGCCGAGAATTAAATCACGTAAATTATCTTGTTCTTTAGATCTTGGAGGACAATATAAACATCTTCATGGAACAAGTCAGGGAGAGGAGTATTGGTTTCAGCTAATTTGTACAGCCTAAGAAAGACTATTTGGTGGATTTTTGATGTCCTAGTTCTCATGTTGACACTATTGGCTACCTGCAAAAGTGTTTTTGGTGGAACGGTTAGTATGTTCGCTGGAGGACATTGCTCTTGTTCTTGACAAAGAGCTTCATATCCTCCTTTGTGCAAACAAGACACCTAATATCTTAATACTAAGACATTTGATAAGCATATTCCGGGTACATATTGATCCAACGTTCATGTAACCTCTGCATGCATCCTCTAAACGCCGGTGACATTCCTTGCCATCAGGTAAGGATGTCCCTCCTGAGTTGGTTCGACCATTTAAAACGATGTTCTTGCGTTTGTCCGGGGCAATTGCCTGGTCGTACCTTCGTTTCGGTCCTATTGCAATTTCCAACTGAGCCATGGCCTCCATACGAGAAAGGCCTATTGTGGGTGGCACTGCGCTATACTGGTGACGTAACCGCGTAATTTGTTGCACTGGGGAGTTAGACCAATGCAACGTGGCTGACAGCAAGAGCCGAAGCTCTCGCGCGATTGAGTTGCCATATCCCTGTTATATATATTTTTCTAAACTTTTTTTCCAGTGATCCCGATTTTTCATCAGAGTCACGGACTAAGTCAAGTGACTGACGAGATCAGGATGTTATAAGCTATTTTAACATGATGAAATGTTTTGTGATGATTTTGTATAGATAAATATATATTCTCTATAGATTATAGAGATGTGACCTTGCTGCCGAAATTATATACGATATATATGACAATAGTATTAGAGATATTACAGACAGAAGTAGAGGAAAAAAGATTCGTGCTAAATTATATTACAAATAAAAAGATTACAAGAGAAAAACGGAGAATGACAGTAATGTTTGAGGATTTGAGGGTGGCATTTGATTTATGGGACATGGAGGAGATAGATAAACCTATGAGAAAAAGGACATCTTCCGGGCCCAGAGGTCTTTTGTAATGAAATTTTAAGTACCTTAATGCAAAGGGAAGAGGTCTATTGCAACATTTGTCGATAGTTGAAGAGTTTAACTACGATTTAAGACGTTTAGCATGACACTGGGACTATAAGCTTATTTTGAGCACTTTTTTTTTAATTGAGTTGGGTCCTTAGGACCAAAGTGTGGCCAGCACGTTCAAAAGTTATTTTTGGAGTAAATTTTTATTTTAGCGTATATTGACTTCAGATTAAATAATAAAGTCTAGAAAGTATATTTGTCAATCTCAAAAGTTTTTTAAAAGACACCTTTTTAAAACGATTATTTTTGATGGAGTGACGAGATACGGTTTCACGCCGTGCTGTTTGTCAAGAGCACAGCGCCTCCATGTGTAATGATTGTAGTAACATACAACAAAAGGAAGATCACTTTATTTTGTCTTAATTTCATGCCTACTATGTTTAATTTCAAGAATTCATCAATATTTTGCAAAATTATTTATTATAACCAGTAAGACAATAGAGTATTGCGACAAAAACCCATGATTTATTTTTTCCCTTTTTGCCGTCATTAATTCCTCAAAATAAATATACTTTTTGAATAATCCACTGAACTACTATTCCTTTTTTTAATAGTAGATCTGGAGAAGACGTAACTAAAAAACATTTTTTCAAGTATACTTAAATGTAAACATATTCAATTTTCATTATAGCGATTTTTGTCGCCTGGTTAAGGTGGGAACATACAAATATATACACCGGCATATGCGGATGTTGTAAAGTTGTTAGCGGAGTATGCGCAACAAATTTTGGGTTTAATTACGGAGGTATAAAATATTTGCATGGGAAAAACTGAAATCATTTCACGAAATGGGAACATAGGATGCACATTATGTAAAGACATTAGGGGGACATTAGGGACAGGCTCGAGAACTCCGGTTTATATGATAAGAGAAGTGGCTCAAAGGAATGAGTAGAACCGCTGTTATACTTAAAATCGGCCGCGAGCCTTGCAGGTAACAACAGTGACATCTGGATATTTTCTTAGAGCTACCATCTGCCAAACCACAATTTTTTCGTCGCTTGCTTTCTGATGGTCGGGAAAGTTTCTTTCAATGCGACAGATGTTTCGTAAAACCGCTTTCTGAGCTGCTGCCAGTACCCTACTGACTCCTAAATGTTTAAAATGTTCAAGGCATCTTGCGTGGACATTGCCTGTAGCCGAAATCGCAATAGGATGAATAGGTGCATGATTCGCATCCCTCCAAATGGTCTTTATTTCATGCCTTAACTCGGTATTCATGCCTTACCCTCGGATAACGATGTCAGTTCGATTGGCTCGGCCAAGTTCAGTTCGAATATGTCGATTCGATCGGCCCGTCGCTCGAATGTAGAAAACCGAAATTCGACGCGCGCTATCGTCGGTTCAAATTTTTCGATTCGATCGAAACTTCGCACTTGCCTCAACATCAGTGGAAATTATTCGAAAATAACGCAGGACTACAAAATATTTTCGGGAGTTTACATAGAGTTGACTAGATGTACTACATGTTTTTTGGGTCGCTAAATACGAATCCATCCTCAAAATGACTCCAGAATGTCAGGATTTTGGTTAAATAAAAAAATTTTCTTTAAATATATTTGGATAGTTATAACAATTCTCTCACTTGAAATATTAAATATAACATTTTTAGAGAAGAATAAAAATTTTTTTGTTATTATTTGATTAAAATCGTCACGTAGCTCGAACTTTTTCCCGCATTTATCACTGCGCGTCGATCGAATATCGAAAATCCGACATTCGATCCGTGCTGTGGTCTAATCGGTTTTTTCGATTCGATCGGCCTGTCGATTGAATGTCGAAAATCCAATTGCAACTGACAAACGGCATTTTAAGTCTCTAATTCATAATTCTGATTCTAAAAATCTAAACCGATGCATATAGAATGCAGATTGAAGATCCAGTGATAAATGAAGACACTGTGTCAATCTCCTGTTTAATATTGCACTGTAAAAGAAATCTATTGAATTTTACATCTCTGGTGGATGTAAATAAAAGGACGCTCGTGTATCGCAGTAACTTTACGAATCTGTTGTGATATTCCAATTCGGCCGATAATTTTACACTCGAAAATGTAAAATTCATTATGTGAAAGAATAAAATAAAATAAAATTTAACAGGGCGACAGGTTTTGAACACTCGAAGCTCAAACTTCGTAGAATTTCATGGAGATTGAAGAAACACAAACCGGACACGTTACCACTTACCTAAAACACATAAGATACTATGGGAATTTTTTTGATGTTTAAATATTCCGTAACAAAAATATGAAATAAACGTTTTGAATAACCGCATTTTTTCCGTTCCAATAGCAGAACTTGTAAATGGCAAAATAGGAATAGCTCGAATTCGGTCTATTTTTGTTTGCAAGCTGTCAATTTCCTCACATTAAGAATAAAAATGCTCCAAAATTGAAGGATGAAGGCATTGATAAACAACGAACACGAGAAACGCTTTCGTATTCACATATTATATGATTAATTATTCTAAATTTTAAATTAATTATAAATAAAAATTTTTACAGTTTCCTCCAGGGTAAAATTAAAGATCTTTGGTCAAATTAAAAATCTCGATGTAATTTTCAGTCATAGGAAAGTAATTTTACCGATGCATAGTATTTTTACACGCTGCGACTGAATTTTCCCTTATGAATGTAAAGTTCGTACGAGGGAATGTGTAATTTTATTTTTATCGAGTGTGTAATATTACACTGCTGTTCGAGGGTCCTTTTATTTACATCGCTAGAGGATGTAATTTCACATACTTTTGTAAAATCACACAGTGAAGTGTGTGATATTTACAATGATACAATATGTAATTTTCCGAAACTTTGTAATTTTACACAAATCTTTTTTTACAGTGTGCGCGACCAATATATACCTGTATATATCATGTTCAAATCTATAGAATGTTTTTTACAGACTTTACAGGTTTTTTATATTTATTTTGTTATTTAATATTCTCAAGCCGAAATTATAATACTGTGTTATTACTTATTACCCTAGCTTTATTTAAATTTTTTCATCAAATAATAGGTTAGAAAAAATTTGTTTCCTAAACTTCTAGCATTTGGATAAATATTTTTGGAATGATAAACTTCAGTTCACATAAAATTATAATATTTTTATAGGACCCCGCACTAAATGTATGGGAAAATCACTTTCAGTGGATTTAGATGAAACTTCGTAATTTTTAAGATTATAAGTGCCGGATGAAATATTCGTAAAAAAAATCCAAAAAAATGGACAGTTTTAGCACTATGCGGCGCTAAACGCTCAAGATCAGTGAATAAAGTGAATTACAACAGATTTTGTTACAAAAGCGATGTCAACATAGAAATCACGGTTCAGATCGTGGTCTGTCATATTTTTGCCTACACCGTTGACTCATATAGCGCGCTTCTCAAAACCATCAAATGCTAAGCGCCCAAGATTTTAACTTGACTAATTAATCACTTCTTTAAAGGCAGAAATGGTACCCAAAATAACATTAGTAACTAGTGCGCACATACCGATAATAACATTCTACCCTTCGCAAGAGGGTTGAACGCTAAGCGCTCTAGATCAGCGAATAAAACCAATCCTAGTAACTTAAGCGACAAAAGTGATGTCACTATAAGAATCACGCATCAGAAAGTAGTCTGTAATATGTTTAGCCAAACCAATGAGTTATATTGCGCGCTTCTCGAAACGATCATACGCTAAGTGCTCAAGATTTGAACTTGTCTAATTAATTACTTTTTTAAAGACAGAAATGGTATCCAAAGTAACATTAGTAACTAGTGCGCACATCGATGATAACATTGTACCCTTCGCCAAAGCGCCCATGATCAGCAAATAGAACTAATCCTAGTAGCTTTAGCGACACAAGCGATATGTTTATACGAAACACGCATCAAAGAGTGGTCAGTAACATGTTTAGCCAAACCAATGACAATATGAGTCAACACCGTTGACTCATATAGCATGCTTTTCAGAACGGGCAAACGCTAAGCTCAGAAGATTTGAATTTTACTAAGAAATCACTTTTTCAAAGGCCTTTAACAAAAGAAATGACAGACAAACATACCGTCGTCGATGGAAATAATGAGTGAATGCTGCATGATGAACGACTGTCCCTTTTTAAAGCAAAAAGCGAACGACTTCAGAATGAGCGACGAACTGAAAGTAGGCCTAATGATTTTAAAAAAGTTGAAACCTCGGCATTCACTTATTATTATATTAAACATATATTAAACAGCATTCACTTATTATTTCTATTGACGATGGTATGCTTGTCATTTCTTTTGTGAAAGGTCTCGAGAGCGGATAGTGATTTTATTGGTAAGCTTAGGGGAAAAAATTCCTATCTGTTTCCTTCTGTATTAATTGTGTTGTATTTCTTATTCCCTTTTTGTGTTTAGTTTCTTGTGTTTATTTGTTTTATTTTCTTGTTTCTGAATTTTTCTTTCGTTTTATTAATACATTCCTCTGCCTTTCAAGACCATAAGAGCTTGTTTCTCTTATGATTTAAAAAATGGCATTCAGAGTTCGAGTTAATTGCTATGTGTGCGATAGAGTCTATCAACCAGGACAAATGGCTCGAATTGATGGAAATAATAATCCTGATAGGCAAAACATTGCAATTTTTAGACGCCTTCAACTTCGAAGACCACCACTTGAAGTCGCCGATGAGAGTAGGTTATGTCTCAATTGCAATCAATCGATTCACAATGAGATAGAGGAGCTCCAACGTGAACCAGACTGTTTAAGACTGAATGTTCTTACACAAACAGGCAGGCAAACTTGCATGTTCTGTAATGCTGATGTTAATACTCCGAGGCTTTCAATTGAATGTAGAGTTAACGCTTTTATTGTCATGGACATTTTCATTCCAGAAGAAACAAGAGCATGCTTAAATCATTTGGATGAACATGGTTTCATCTCAGGCCCCTTGCTTCCTGGGCTACAAGCGATTAATAGACCGTATAGGATTCCGGGACAGCAGATACTTCTGTTTTTGCAGCAACTTCGTAACGAAGCAAATGTTTATGCAGCCGCGGCGTTTCATAATGAGGATAGTTTCACTGACGAAGAGTTTGCAGCTATTGCTCCTGTAACAAAGGAACAATTTAGAGAATTGTATGCATTTTGTGATCCTATTCCGCAGTTACATGGACATGGTGCCAGATACGTGAGGAAAAAAGATCTGCTGTCTTTCCTTTGCAAAATGCGTCAAGGTCTTTTTGATGAATTTCTAAAAGTGATTTTTCATTATTCGAGCCGGCAAGCTACAAGCATTGCCATTTCTACTGTAAGAGAGTCTTTAATGCAGCGGTTTGTGCCTGGTAACATTGGATTTAATGCGATAAGCAGAGAGGAATTCATTGAAAGACACGTTACATCATTCGCCAATGAACTTTATAATCCATAACCAGAAATTCCCAGAGCTGTTGCTATCATCGATGGAACTTATGCTTATATGCAGAAGAGCAGTAACTTTCGCGTACTTCGACAGTCATTCTTGCAAACATAAAGGACGTCACTTGGTAAAACCTGCTCTCATTGTTGCTCCAGATGGATACATACTTGAAATACAAGGACCATATTTTTCTGACTCGCGAAACAATGACGCACAAATGCTCATTAACGAATTTGAAAGAGATATAGAAGGTAAGAGAGAATTTTTCGACATTGGTGATATTTTTATAGAGGACCGTGGTTGTAGACATGCCCAACCACTTTTAGAACGCTTAGGAATTGTGTCCAAGATACCACCATTTCTCCAACAAGGACAGAGTCAATTGGTAACGGAAGAAGCAAACGAAGCTCGGCTAATAACGAAATCTAGATGGATAATGGAATCCAGAAATGGCCACATAAAGTCCATTTTCAAGCTCTTCGAGAAAACCATTCCGATAACTCATGTACACAATCTAAGGGACTCCTTTCGTATTGCTGGTGCCATAATTAATCGATACCATCCTGTTATCGAGATGTAAAGCGCTACAGCAGAGCTTGCAAGAGAATATATAGCGAGAGTTCGTGAGCCAAATATTGTGCAAGCGCGCGTAGAAGTGGACAATATGCGCTACGGAAATGCAAATTGGAATCGCCTGCATGAACTTCAAGTACCACAATTTCCTCGCCTTACATTGGAAGAAATACGCGACATAACAATTGGCGTGTATCAAGTAGAACTTGCCCCATCTTACGTTCAAGACAAGCTCCAACGAGAAGGAGATAAGTTTCAACTAGATACGCGACTTAATGAACCTGGTTTGATCAGAGTACGAGTATTTTCTCGTTTCCGAAATGCGACTAGGTACCAGCTGTGGGTAGCGTTCAATGAGATCGATGACATAGGACCAGACAATAACGGAACGCTTCTCGGTTATTAGTGCACATGTAAGTCAGGGGCCAGAACTCTTGGCACTTGGGCACATATTGCAAGCGTTTTATGGTTCCTGGGTAATGCACGTCACCAGCAACACGTAAAGTATCCTCAAACTTCCTTGCTACAAAGGATTCTAGACGCTGATAATAGAGGTGAACAAGCGAACCCGAATCAAGAGCCAGAAATAGTTTAATATTTCGCAAAAGCTACTGGGATTGGTTCTATTCGCTGATCATGGGTGCTTAGCATTCGGCCCTTTTGCGCAGGGTACACTGTTATTATCGGAATGTGCGCACTAGTTACTAATGTTACTTTGGGTACCATTTCTGCCTTTAAAGAAGTGAATAATTAGTCAAGTTAGAATCTTGGGCGCTTACATTTGATGGTTTTTGAGAAGCGCGCTATATGAGTCAACAGTATAGGCGAAAATATGACAGACCACGATCTGAACCGTGATTTCTATGTTGACATCGCTTTTGTAACTAAATCTATTTTAATTCGTTCTATTCACTGATCATGAGCGCTTAGCGTTCGGTACTCTTGAGAACAGTACAATGTAATTATCGGAATGTACGCACTATTTACTAATGTTACTTTGGGTACCATTTCTACCTTTAAAAAAGTGATGAATTAGTTAAGTTAAAATCTTGGGCGCTTAGCGTTTGATCGTTTTGAGAAGCGCGCTATATGAGTCAACGGTGAAGGCGAAAATATGACAGACCACGATCTGAACCGTGATTTCTATGTTGACATCGCTTTTGTAACGAAATCTGTTGTAATTCGTTTTATTCACTGATCTTGAGCGCTTAGCGCCGCATAGCGTTTAAACTGTCCATTTTTTGGATTTTTTTACGGATATTTCATCCGGCACTTATAACCTTAAAAATTACAAAGTTTCAGCTAAATCCATCGAAAGCCATTTTCCCATACATTTAGTGCGGGGTCCTTTCTTTTTTGAATATAATTTAAATATTAAAAATTCGAAAAATATTATCGTTTTTCAATTAGTCGCTTACAAAGTTCAACTTGTCTGTATTGGGCCTTACCATTCATATCCTTATATTAGGTTTGCAATGAAGTTAAATGAAATTGGTCAATTATAATCCAGGGAATTTAAATTCAAGTCGGAAATTCAAAACTTGAAAATGTTAAAGCTAAAGATTTATTCACTTGAAGTATTCAAAACTAAACGACAACCAAAAAAGCCAAAATTAAACTCTTCCGAACTAAAAATTTTTCAACTCTTCCAAATAAAAGCTTACAAATTTTGATATTCAAAAACTCGTTTTTCAATCGTTTAATAATGAACATGTTTTAAAATGGAATCCTTCTAATTTCAATAGGTTTTATTTTAAGAGTTTCATAATAAACTTCATCTTAGAATAAAATATTCAAAATGGTAAAATATTATATTCGCCAAATTGTAATTGTACAAATTAAATGGTAAGGGCTGATAAGGGCCCCTAACTTTCATTATTTATTAACCAGCTAAAATAAAATATTTTAAAATATATAAAACAAATATCGCCACTTTTATCTTTAGAAAAAATTGCCGATTTAAACATTTATTCAAAATTTATTAAATTGTCGCGAAAAATGGTGTGAATATAAAATTTATATCACTTGTTCGTAATACAACATTAAAAATTTTGAAAAAGAAAAAAAAATAAAATGTTGAAAATTCAATTTAAAATTTTCTTCGATTTTCAGCTGCATGAAATTGGATTTTTAAATTCTGGTTTCTTGGTTGAAATTTTAAAGTTTTTCTTTATTAAAAATTTAACTGTCCTATATTTGAAAGTTGGTCTCAGCTTTCCATAGAGTGGTAGAAAAGCGTTACGACATCCCATGTATTGATAGAAAAAGCTTTACGCTAGCTCTACTGTGTCAAGGCAAGTTCGATGCATCTGTTTACATTATAGATGTAAACATTCCTAGCTATTAAGTTAAAGCGATCGTGTTGAATTCAAGTGGAGTTCATTTATGTTTTTTAAAAACATTTATTTAATCTTCAAACATTGTAATTATTTAAACAATCTTCGTAAATAGCTATTTTTTAAAGAATGCGTTTAATTTATTATGTTGCTTTGTGAATTTACAAGAACTATTAATTATTTAAACAATTTTAATTTAAAAATTAAGAGTTCGACCTTTTTTCTACAAGTCAATTTGTTTACGGAGTCAACTAACTCTTTTCTATGTTGCTTTGCAAATTTACAAGAACTAATAATTATTTAAATAATTTCGATCAAAAAATTAAAAGTGACTTTTTCTACGAGTCAATTTTTTTACAAAGTCAATTAAGAATGTCTATCCGATGACTCTGTTGTATGTTGCTTTGCAAATTTACAAGAACTATTAATTATTTAAAAAATTTTAATTAAAAATTAGAAGTTTGGCCTTTTTCTACAAGTCAATTGGTTTTCGGATTCAACTAAGAATGTTTATCCGATGACTTTTCTATATTGCTTTGCAAATTTACAAGAACTATTAATTGTTTAAACAATTTCGATTAAAAAAATCAGAATTTCACCTTTATCCTATGAGTCAATTTGTTTTCGAAATCAACTAACAATGTCCATTCGATGACTCTTTTGTATGTTGCGTTGTAAAGTTAAAAGAACTATTAATTATTGAAAGATTTCAATTGAAAAATGAAGAGTTTGGTTTTCTTTATACGAGTAGGCTCCATTTTTTAATATAATTAACTAAGAATATCTTTCCTATGGTTTTTTTCTCTGATGCTTTGAAAAGTTACAATTAATAATTATTTAAAAAATGTTTATCAACTTTCGATGATCATTTAACACGTTACTTTGTAAATTTATAATAATTATTAATCAATTAACCAATTTTCATAAATATATTGAGAGTTGGGGTATCATTTAATTAATAAACAGAATTTGTTTACGAAGTTAACTAAGATTGTATTTGCAATGACTCTTTTCAAAGTTATTTGTTAAATTTACCAGGATTAATAATTATTTAAAGAACTTTCATAAAAAAATTTAGAATTGGTTACAATGCGGCTACATACGAGTTTATTCTGCATCGTGAGAAGGTACCCATGCAAAGCCGTGTACAAATAGAATTTATTAAAGTAAAAATGATTATCGTCGTATTTTATTGAACTTCATTCCCCGATAAATTAATTACAAGTAAATTAGTGGGTTGCGCGCGTAGTGCGCGTATGACCTTCTAGTTTTGTAGAAAATTCGTCTTTTTGGCTTAAAACTTCAACAATCTGATTGCAATTGTCTTTCATTCATGCCTGCAAATTTTTATTTGTTGAAAATTCACGAATTTTGATAGGAAATTGAACTATTGGGTTGAAAATAAACTTTTCTTGTTAAATAATCATATTTTTCAGATGTAATTCAACTGCTTTGTAGAAAATTCGTATTTTTGGCTTTAAACTTTTGAGATTTTTTCATGAATACGCAGTTTTTAATTTAGATGTACAGAGTATATGATGAAAATGTATATCTTCTCAAATAATAGAATGCAAAATTACAAATAAGTATAAAAGAAATATTAATCATTTATCGCTGAAACTTTTATTTTATTAAGTTTGTCACATGTGAAAATAATATGTATAAGAATTCGCAGAATATGTATTCAAGATTTAAAAAATCTTTATTTTTTAGAAATATACATTTTTCCAAATTGCAAACGTTACTAAATTAAAGAGAAATTATTTTTGATAATTATTTAATCTATTTTCAAATTTCCATTTTTGACTAAATTATTTATGGAAACTAACGACTTGTTTTGGTTTCTTAATGGACTATGGTCACCTAATTGAAAGAAAGTATGTAAAAAAGTAAATCAGTGATTCAATTTAAGGCGCATCGAATATAGGATTCTCCGACGCACGGGCCATTCGAATCGAAAAACCGATCAGAGCGTAGCACAGATCGAATATTGGATTTTCGACATTCGATCGACGGGTCGATCGAATTAAAAAATTCGAACTTTCGACAGCGCGCGTTGAAGTTCGGCTTTCCACATTCTAGCGACGGGCCGATCAAATCGAAAAATTCGAAACGAGCGTGGCACGAATCGAATTCGGTTTTTCAACAATCGATCGGTGGTTTGATCGAATCAAAAATACTATATTCAATCCGACAAAATGCACACGTGTAATCCCAATATAATATATAATCTTCGCTTTCTAAAAGGGGCTTTGGAATGTATCTATAGAAAGGATTCCATTCTTTTAAGAATCCTAGGTTTAGGGCAAGTTATTGATGTATAATACTCGCTGAATCATTATGTTTGTGCGTATATTTTCTCCGAGCCATTACGCGAGAGCTATCAATAATGTGCTGTGGCCGTGCTGTGCATGCTGTGGCCCCCAGCGGTTTGTCCAGGGGCGCCCTGACGATCCTCGAGAAGCGACAAGCGTTTCAAAATCTTTAATACACTCTCCATTATTATTCATGGGTTTTTGTGTTCTTCTTAGTCCCTCTCCTCTTCGTTTGCTGCCTATCTGGCATGGAAAACTCTGTCAGTAGCATTGCTATCGCCAATATAGCCGTCAAAGTCACGAGAGGAAAGCTTAAGCCCTACTGGGACACCAACGCTAGAACACCTTTCTAATTTTTATTATTATTATTAATTATATGTGACGTGCGTCGAAGACAGGGGTCTTACTCCGAAAAGTGAGATTTTTCAGGGTGAGCGGTCGAACTTGACCCGATAGACGTGACTTTTAGGAGAGGGGGAAGACTTACAAAATATTCCTTCCCCACTTACCAATGCATTCTCACAGAAAGAGATAGATCGTAAACGCGGCTCACGGACGAAGTATAGATGAGACGCGTACATCTGTTGGTAAGTGGTGGAAGGTGTTTCACGGAATCTTGAGGTTCCGAGCGAAAGCCCGATTTCCCGGATACATAACAGCTAATTTATTAACAATAGTAACGCTCGAAACTTTTTTTCTATGGTTTCATTAAAAAGAGTAGCTCAAAAGCTATCGAAGCGTGTAAAAACCTCGATTTCTATTTTTTTTTAGTAAGCCCCCTTTCTTCGGTGCACGTCAGATATTAGTTATACCTTAATCGTAGAATGCATCAGTCTGAATCAAATTGTGTATCAAAAAGGACAAACTTGAAAGAATTTTATAATTTAAATTAGTGACATTACTGCGCTAAAATGTCATTCATGTACCACGTGAACTATTTCTTAACACTTTATGACCTCCCGGCCCTCCCTTATGGACAAACGTGGACTTTTAACTCCTTTCCCTTAGTTCCTAGTTTATGTTCTTCTGAAAAGAAGATCGGAGATTTAGGCGAACGCGTGCCGACGTTCACTTTGGCCCGACATCCTCGGCCGCCCTTGTGAACAATCGTGGCCTTTGGTATACCTACATGTCTCTCAAAGGATCCCGCACAATTGGTCAGTACAGCCAATAAAGGCAAGACATGTTATTAGTCCAGCCAGTTAAGACAAGAATATAAATCAGTCCACCAAACAAAAGGAAGACATGTTATTAGTCCAGCCGGTTAAGACAAGACTATAGATCAGTCCAACCAACAATGGCAAGAGATGTTATTAGTCATAAGACGCTCAATCTCATTGTCATTTGTTTCTGAATTTCATGCTGTTGTAAAACATAAGACGATCACTCATATTGTCATTTGTTTCTAAATTCCATGCAGTTGTGAAACATAAGACGACCACTCATATTTTAATTTATTTCTGAATTTCATGCAGTTGCGAAACATAAGACGATCACGCGCATTTGTCATTTGTTTCTGAATTTCATGCAGTTGTGAAACATAAGACGATCACTCATATTGTCATTTGTTTCTGAAATTCGATGTTTCCACTTTTTCATCCTTTGTACTCATCTCAGAAAATGCTTGCTTCCATTTGTTCTCATTCCTTAATATAGACTACTTCGAAATAGATACATCGTGCAACAGATAGACTACTTCAGAATAGATACATCGTACAATAGATACATGCGTCTACATTGCATATGTTAAACAGTGGATGTACATGTAAGTTTTTATGCTTACATAATACGTTTACATAATACTGGCTGAATCAATACTAACATAGCAGGACGAAATATAATGCAATCTTGTGTATGTGATATATATTAGAACCTCGCGCAATGGCGCGTATTTCTGAAGAACTGGATGCGCAAAAGTGTCAGATCGCAATTCTTCGTCGTGGTAATCTCAATCATCCTCCTCAAGAGACACAAGATAATACTCGTATATGTGTAAATTGCAATCGAAGTATTCACGCGGAAATACGTGAAGTAGAACAGAATGAATAATGTTTAAGATAAATGTAATTGAGCACAAGAGGGATGGTTCTTGCATATTTTGCAATCGGTTGGAAGATTTTGTAAGACTTTCTGTCGAGTGCCGAGTTAATATTTTTATTATAAAAAATATGTACGTCCCCGAATCAGCTCGCTGCTGTTTTCAGCATTTCGACACTAAAGGCTTTATACCGTAAATTGTATTAGACGGGTTACAAATCGTAAATAGGCCTTATCGTTTATTTGGCACAGAACTGCAGAATTTCTTGCAGAGTTTACGTCAATCAGCCAGAATTGATAAGCCTGATTTTGACAATGAAGAAAGCTTTTCAGAAGATGAATTCAGAGCCATAAGTCCAATAACACGTGATCAGTTTAGAGAGCTGTACACATATTGTGATTCTGTGCCTGAACCTAGTGGTAACGTTCGTTATGTGACAAAAAAGGATCTCCTGACATTTTTATGTAAAATGCGTCAAAACTTATCCGATGATTTTTTAAAAGTCATTTTTCGATTTAGTAGTAGGCAAGCTGTTAGTCTGACTATTGCTACCGTGCGAAGATCACTGATGTTACGTTATTTTCCTCAAAATATTGGATTAAACGCAATTACAAGAAAGCAATACATGGATTTTAATGACCTTAATGAGCCTGTTGCAATTGCATACATCGATGGAACTTATGTAAACGAATTTCAAATGGATGCTGCAGGTCTTCGAGAATGGTTTCAAAATAGGGATATATTCATGGTAGATCGTGGCTACAGAGATGTTTTTACCTTTATTCGAAAATTTGAGCATTGATCATAAAATGCCCGCCCTTCTACAACTAGGTCAACATCAACTTGATACTCAAGCTGAAAATGACTCTAGAATAATTACAACGAAAAGGTGGATAGTAGAGGTGCGCAATGGTCATGTAAAATCCGTTTTTTAAACCTTTGAAGAAACTGTTTCCATGAACCATGCCATCAACATCGGAGCCTTTTACCGAATTGCCGGCGCGATTCTTGATAAATATCGAAAGCCAATCTCTATAGAGGGAGCAACTGCTGAAGTAGCGGAAAGAATGTTAGAAAAGTCGCGTACACCTAATGTTATTCCAGCTAGAGTTAAAATAGACAAACTTCACACGAGGAACGCGCGGTGGGTTCAATTAAACGTTAATCATTTACCCTACTTTCCAAGACACGATTTCAATTATTTGATGGACCTTAATATGGGAATATATCAACTAAAGCTTGCACCTACTTACATACAAGACAAACTTCAAAGATAACGGGCTGAACAGTTTCAAATAGAGAAATAAAGAACCTATCGAACATATCTTAGGGTATTATTTCACATGTAAAACTGGAGTTAGAACCCTTGGTTCATGTGCCCACATTGCGGCCATATTATGGTATTTAGGATATGCACAACATCAGCTGCAGCGGATCAAATATCCTACGACAGCATTGCGTGAAAATGTCATTGATGCAGGTCACAGACATTAATAATCCAGTAGCGAAGCCTGCTTGTATAAAAAGCCCAGCGTAGACAAGTTTTTATTAACTGACTGAACTAATAATATGTCTTGAATTTTTGGTTGGACTGATCTATAGTCTTGTCTTAACCGGCTGGACTAAGAACATGTCTTGCCTCTGTTGGTTGGACTGCTTTATAGTCTTGTCTTCACCGACTGGACTAATAACATGTCTTTGTTGGCTGGACTGATTTATAGTCATGTCTTAACCGACTGGATTAATAACATGTCTTGCCTTTGTTGGTTGGACTTACATGTAGTCTTGTCTTAATTATCTAGCCTAGAAAATATTTTTGGTAGCCCAGAATGTCTTTTGCCTTGGTTATTTTGAAAACTCTTCACATTGCCAGGGTAGGCCCATAACATTGCCTTTAATAGCTGGACTGGCTTTTCCAATAATTGGACTGATCTACAGTCTTTTGTTGATTGACTGAACTGTCTTCCACCTTTAATATTTTGAACAGTATTTACATTGCCAGGGCAGCACCACGATTTCGCCTATTATTACCAGGATAGCGTCATTCTGAAAACCAAACGAAAATTAAAATTTGAAGTCAAACAAAGCGTAGTAGGGAAAAATAGTCAAGAGAAGAAAAACGTAACTTTTTCAAGGCCCTACAAGATGTCTAAACAGAACCTTAAAAATGTCTGCAAATTTGTTATGAATTACTTTTTTATAGGATAAGGAGTTTTGTTTATTTGTGAAAAAATTAAAAATAAAAAAATGAATTTCTGTACAAACGATACATGCTACCGAAAAGAGCTTTCTCCTCAGAAAGAGCTTTAACAAAAGAGAGTTTACAAGCACAAAATTATATTTCTGGACCCGTTGGCCTTTGATTTTAAAAGACCTGTACACAAATATTGGAGATATACAAAGACCGAGCGGGAAGTACGAGAACCACCAGTCGCTCGCCCAAGGTGCGCTCAAACTCTCGAGGAAGCTCATTTAACAAAAGAGAATTTACTATCACAAATATTTAGTGGTGTATGTTTTTATTTTTATTTTTAAAAGGTCTGTGCAAGAATATGGGAAGAATACAAATGCCGAGCGCGTAGTGTACAAGGTACATACATAATCGAGCTCGAAGCGCATGATAAATGCATAACCGAGCGTAAAGTCGCTCGATCGAGGCGCGCTCAAACTTGCGAGCCGCGCGGGGCGCGCAGGCAGACTTTGCCCGCGCAGATAAATAAATAAAGTAACTAAAAGCACTAGAGATTTTTTATTCTTCTACTGACGTATGAAATCACTTTGATAGGAGTACAAGAAGCGTGCATAAGATGAATATGTCTTTGAATTAATTTTAAGGGATGTTTTAACATCCCTTAAACTTTAAAACCATGCAAATGGCATTCCTTAATAAACAAAACACAAGAGAGGTTCTGATTAGAATATTAGGTTAAGAAATGACTTCAAGCTAAGTACAAGATACGGTTTTCTTACTATGATATATCTCTGAATTTACTTCAAGGTTTGGTTTATTATCCCTTGAACATTGAATGCGGAATATCGACGATTCATAATATCTAACATTTAAGACATTTCCTACCTTAATATTCTAATCAGAACATTTCTTGTCTTTTTGTTCATTAAGGAATGTCATTTTCCTGGACTGAATATTTAAGGGATGTTAAAACGTCCCTCAACATTATTTTAAAGACATATTCTTCCTATGCACACTTCCTCTACCTATTTGCAAGTGATTTTATATCGCGTAGCAGTGTAATAAAAAGTTTCTAATGATTTTAGTTACTGACAAATGATGATTTTCATACTTGGATGTTTAGGGTATAAAAACACCCCCAAAACATGCTTTATGCCCAAAAAAATCCATATATTTCTAATCCGTGGGTGCGAAACTCTTGCTTGTGCACTTATTTACGTGTATCATTAAATGGAAATTTGTTCATTTTTCCTATCGTACACGTTTCGTAATTTAAAGTAGACTCATCAAAGATCGCATTTTGTAATTGTTTATTTTATTGGAATTTAGTTTATAACGACTTAAGATATGCAATTAATGCATAACCTAACCTCACATGCCTAAGTACAGCTTTATGGTTTCTAAGAAATGTATTTAATCTCAAAATAATATTTTTCGCAGAATTCTACCATCCGCAAATCTTTAATAGCACAAAAATTTATATCTTAAATTATTGTGTCCAAGTTTGAATGCTCGTATACTATTTTCATTTTCATGTTTGTTCAATAAGTTTTCTTCTATTTTCTACCTTTCTTCTGAAATGAGATTTTTATTAGAGCCTACTGGATTTTGAACCTTGGTAACAGTTTCATCACCTGCTTTATTTATATTTTGTTTATTAATTTCTAGTTTTTCCACATGTTCTAAAATCTCACGTGCCGTTACAGTTCTCTTATATCTCGGTTCGTTTTTGTCGTTCATTTCTACCGTCGTTAAATTGAAAAAAATTGCTTGTTATTATCCTTTACTTTATTTTCTTCCAAACTACCTTATTTATTTGGAATTTAATAATTGAGTAGGGCCGAGCATAAACTGCCGTTATAGAGGATTCTTTCGAAATTGGGTAAACATTATCAATCCTAATTCGAAGTCCTAATTCAGCAAATCTATGTTATGATAATAAATTTTCAGAAAGAGATTTTGCGTGTATTATATTATCTAGTTGAAGTGTTATATTATCGTTTAATTATTTAATTAAATGCAATTAACTTAAATTTAATTAATTTAAATTTAAGCAATTTAAATTTAATTTAATTGACTTATATTTGTTTTTACTTACAAAAAATGTAATATCATTATTTCTGTTATTCCTGAAAGAGTGTCTGAAAGATTCCTGGATTCGGCAAAATATGCCTCCACTAAAAAATTGTCGAGTTTGACCATCTTTTGAACAACACAAATACATAATTATTTAAGCCAATATATTTTTTATTGAATTTGGCACTTATCTATAGGCATGACACTAAGCTGAGATAATATTATAACTATGTGCTTATTGGTGATTTCAAAACTCGAAAAATGTTCCCATGATTTCGAATTTGGGAGGTTCTTCTGCGAAGCAAATCAACGTCCACCTTCACTAATGTCTCATTTTGTATTCTTACAGATTTATATCGGACAAGAAACATCACGTATGTCAACATCATATGATCTTATGGCTCGCGAAACATGGGATGAATCAGAAGGTTCGGATAATGAGATAGGAGGATCTCTTTTGGATAGCCGATCCTTAGCAACACATTTTACGTCTAGTCTGTTTTTAGATCGCGATAGAAAGACGCCCACGCGGCGAATTTTCAAATGCTCACTCTGCACTGAGGTGTTTGAATGTCCCAAGGAACGTAGAGTTCATAGTACAACTATCCACAAAGATGCTGGTCCTAGTAATAGTAGAGATCCTGCTCAGCAGACTGAAATTAAAGATATTAAATTATTGGATGGACGTATGAATATGTTCGAAGACATTTTCGTAGCAGGATTACATGTTCAACAAACATATCATCAACCATTGTTACATCAGCTTCAACCACCACAACAACTAGATCTAGGAAAACCTGAAAATGATAAAAAGGTTGATAATTTAAGAATTCCCACCTCAATGGACATTACTTGCAATATTTGTAATCAAAGTTTTACCGGTGAAAAGTCGTTACAAGTTCATCAGAGAAGGATGCATATTAAAGAATCTGTAAAGCGCGTGCGGGAAAATTCCAAGTGCCAGATTTGTAATCAGGAATTTCCTTCGGTTATTTTATTCAATGCGCATTTAAAAATCCATCCTTTAGAATGCGGTCAGTGTGGTAAATATTTCTATAGAAAGCAAAATTTCAAATTGCACGTAAAACGCCACCTTGGAATAAAACCCTTTCCATGTTCAGTATGTGACAAAGCTTTTCTTACGAAGCAAAAGCTTGATGAACACACCAATGGACACACTGGTAATGCCCCCGTCAAATGCAATTTATGTAATGAAACCTTTCGAAGGTACTCGAATTTAACTCAACATAAAAATAGACATCACTTGCACGTGAAAAAAAAGTTAAAGGATTATATATGTCACTGTGGAGAAGTATTTCATACAAAGAAGAAACTCGCTTGGCATAAAGAGACACATGATGAAAAACCAAAAGCTTGTACATATTGTAATGAAAGGTTCATTCACATGGCTAGCCTAACTCGTCACATGCGACGTGCTCACAATCGAAGATTTGTTCCTGATGCTCAAAGGGAAAGTGAAAATGTAGAGTGTCCGATATGTAAATGCATTTACTTGAGGTCCTCTTTAGCTGTACATATGAGAGTGCATAATGGAGAAAAGCCATATGATTGTCAAGTTTGCTCTAAATCTTTTAGTACGAAATGGAATTTGCAACTACACAAATGGACTCATGCTGCAAGAAGTACGAAACCATTTAAATGCAATCAATGCAGTGCTGCCTTCTACCGACATAGTGACTACACAGCACACATGAATTCTCATAGAAATGTACGGCCTTACACGTGCAATTATTGTGGAGCTCAGTTTATACGAAAATACAATTGTATCAGGCATGTCAAGGAACACGAAGAAAATAAAGCTTACACATGTCACCATTGTAACAAAACTTTTCATAGATCGTATTACCTCAAAGAACATTTGCGTGTACATACGGGTGCAAAACCATATTCGTGTCATATTTGTGGTAAACTGAGTAGCACTAAATCGAATCATAATAAGCATGTGAGAATTCATCACGCGCGAGAGCCTGTAAATACCGAAAATTAATCTGCTTCGTATGAATGTTGATATTAATTTTTTAAGCAGCTTTAAAAAATATATGCCTCTTAAAAACTCTAGTAAAATAAAATTGACTTATTGTCAAGTGTGCCTGTACGGCGAAAATTAAATATAATTAAACCATTACATTTTCAATGGAGAGGTTTTCTCTTATTTAATTTACCTTACATGTTTTGATACGATGTATAAAAAATAATGAATAAATCCAAAAACTACCTTTAAGGAAGCAGAATTTATTGGTCGGAAACAGTTTCAGTTTTTCAGTATTATACTAAAGTTAAATAACAAATTTTAGTTTGGGCCGCACTAATTTGTTGTCGATTAATAAGACTTACTGATCTTGAAGGTGAAAGAAGTTTGATTAAAATGGATCCAAAATCGGATTTCATAGGAAGTTTCTGCAACATTTATAGGTTCAAAATCTAAAAGAATCAAAATCGCAGCTGATCCTTTCGCGAGTTGTCGACATTTTATCAATTTAAATGATGTAAAAATAATATTACTCTATGTGACATAATTTTACATGTTCAAACGATAGGAAATTATTAATAAAAACTACTTTCAATATCTCTGTCGATATTTCTGGATAATTGATAAACAATATTGTATTTAAATATGCAGTGATGAAAATTCAATCATTGCTTTGCGTAGCCTTGATGAATAAGATTCGTAATTTAAGGAATATATTTTATAGCTATTTCAGAACTTCAAAAACTTGTGGCGATTTTTGACCAGCAGTAGAAAAATGTAGCTTATTGTTTTTTTAATTCATAAAATCGTCACCGTGAGCTTTGGAATCAACCTTTTTCTTCACAATATTAGTCACAATTTGTATCTGTTCTTTCTCCAAGAGTTTTTTTTATGTTTTCGCTCAAATTTTCTTCAACATTTTTGCAAATTTTATTCTTATCCTTACCGATTTCCTTAAAAAATGTCCGTATAGCCGAATGAAGTTTTTGGACTGTTCATTTTTGACTGTCGGAACTTGAAATGATTTTCTTTTGAAGATCCATGGCCATAAAGTCCATCGGATGTATCAGTTACGATATGTGATATTTTATTTTTAACTTTTGCCTTTCACGAATGTAAAGTGACCTTTGAACATGCCAGTCAAACGTATTTAACAGTTACATACATCTTTTGTACTAGTATCTTTTGGCATTACTATATCTTCGTAGTTCAGCGTAACTGGTAAGGGTTTTTAAAGACCTTTTTCAGCATAAACTAGTGCGAGATAATGAGTCCTGAAAATGCCTATAGGAAATTTGTCACTATTTATGCCGAAAGCCGTTTTTTATCCGTTTTTATGCATTTTTGTTGAGCTGTTCATTTTTCTCATTTATGAGGAATTTCCCACGCTGAATTTTCCCAAAACGTATTTTTTGTTGCACATGGGACACATACTTGTCATTGTGAGAAAATTTATATGCTGGATGATTTATTTTGTAAACTATCGTTATACAGAAAGCAAAAGCTTGACTGAAAAATTTTGCGAAAACGATCAGCTGGGATTTCGATTCTTTCAGATTTCGAACTTATAAATTATGTAGAAACGTCCTACGAAACCCGATTCTATATCCATTTTAGTCAGACTTCTTTCACCTCCACGAACAGTGTGAAGGTCCGACATTATTCACTTTGGATTCACATGTATAAAAAACACTACGAAAAAAGTTAGTGGTCTATCCGAACCAAAGTCAAATTTACAAAAGTCCGAGATTTCTGTCAGTATATAACATTTAATTAAACACCTTTCCTCTTTGCCCCTCAGTTCTCGGGTGACTAAACTAGATTAAGAAATCTTCCGTAACACATTCATGTTAGAGAATTTTCCAACTCCAAGATTGTTAAATCATCTCTTCAAAGTTGAAAAATTAATTAAATAACTGAAACAAGTGCAGCCTCTATTGCTACAATTTCAACTCATGAGTACTCTACTTTTCACGCAAAGATAGATATCAGCTTACGGGCTTGGAATACTATAATTTTGCTAGCACTTTTCTCACAAAATTCACCGAACAATTTAATCAATTTTATTAAAATTTCAATATGGTTAATTTGCCTTCGAAAGACAAATACCTAGAGAATCATTATCTTATTTTTTAAGCCTTTCACAACTTTTTCAATACGAATGTCTTGAGTACGTGGCGAATTGTCTGATTAGTCAGTTAATACTCAAAATGTAACGTATTTAATAAAAATATTTATTGCATTTGAATTTAAATATATTCAAAAACGGCCAGAGGTTGGAGACAAGACTGAATATGGGCTTAGCTGGCACGATGGGTTGAGAAGAAAGTCTGCTCTCGATTTTAACGATACGCAAGTTCGGTAATAATACCAGTTTCTTTTCCAAAAACAATACACACTTCGAATTTTTTAAATTTAATTTAGGTAATTTGATGCTGACCAAATTCCAACAAGGCACTGGACCCTGACGTATCCTTTACCCGATCATACCCGGATCTTATTCGAAAGTTAGAGCCAGCAATGAGATACTATCAAACACCGAAGTGTGTTTCTACGCTGTTCCTACCTGATTTTTATAAGACTCTTGCCTCTAATGTGCAATCTATCCGGTTTCTATATAAAAATTAGAACCAGATATTAGATAATGTCTAAAACCAAATTTTGTTTCTACATGGTTCCTATCTTACTCCGACAAGACATTTGACACTGCTGTATAGTATGCCACCTGGTACATAAAAATTAATTCTATTCACATTAATCATATAGGGTATTTAAAAGATGTACATTGCATTACATTGTACATTGCAAATAACGGTAGTTTATGGTATTCGCTTCCAGCGAAATCGCGGTAAAATTTCAGCCATAACCACGTCTCACAACCGTGAGATAGGTGGTTACAGTCTGTAAAGGAATCAATACGACGATCCAGC
>NC_046666.1:110509691-110522521 GCF_010883055.1 Belonocnema kinseyi | reverse complement strand
CAGAAGGTTTTGATACAATCTGGTCCCGGTGCGGAATATTTCTTCATCCCTCTTAATACTTTTTTCACCTCCTCGGTAGTGATGGGTGGGCATTCTTTATCATGTGTTATCAGGGCAACACATAACTCCTTGAAGCTATTTATATTTTCTGAGTCTTCGTCCAGTCTATGTTGAACTTCGTAGACTTCTCTCCAAAATACTTCGACCTCTTCTGGTTTGGGTGGGTGTTCGACAGTAACTGGAGGGTCTTGGAAGAGTCGAGATGGGTCAGAGAGAAACTGTTGATTTTCTCTGACCGAAAATATATACGTCCAATGTCCTTTATCGGGTCGGAAACATAATCAAAAATTTTTGGCTCGATCGTATGCTTTATCGGGTATTTTGCGACTTATTGGGTCTGACCCGATAATTTACAGAGGTGTAACAACCCTTATCAGGTCGCGACGCAATAAAGGCCATTGCATCGTTTATGCTAATAAAATACGTTTAAACAATTTACATGCGCCCAATATTATTATATATGGTATTATTTATGCAATGTACATCTTTTAAATATCCTATATGATTAATGTGAATAGAATTAATTTTTATGTACTGGGTGGCCAAATAGTGAAATTCGTCATCCATATATAGCATCAAAATAAACGAACATATCAACAAACTTCCGGTGGTGAAGAACATCGGTAAATATAAGCCACACAATAGAACAGAAAATTAAGGCTAATGACTGCGTTTAACATGAAAATAAGCATAAAATGATGACGACCCGATAATGGACAAGAGACAAATTATAAAGTATTGTCTATTGGCATTTGTCGGGTCGAATGGTTGATTTATAAAAATAATTCCAACGAAATCAAAATATTCCATCTATAATTTTAGACACATTGGGAGATTTGCAGTTGATACTGCTAAATATCACGAAATAAAACAGTGGTCTGTCGAAGCTAGCAAATAGAAATAATGCACCCGGCCCGATAATAGCCAATCCGCAAAAACTATGTTCCTAATAAAACACATTACGTCAACGTACATTAACTGTCAATCGTATAACATTTTTTTACCATGTTGCGTTAGTTAATTTTTTCGTTAAAATTAATTAAACATTATTGTTAACCCACCCTAAATCTACAGGATTCGAAATCTTAAAAGAATTTCAGGATCCATCAAAGTTTTCTATATTCTCTGCAAGCTTCTGCAATATATATGTGAAAACAAATTAAAACTCTTATCGTTAACAGAACGTGGCCTTCTTTGAATCATAAAAATAATGCCTATTCAATAAAAATATTCCATGTTCTCTTTTAGACTCTTTGGGAGTTTTCTAATTGAAGATGCTTAGTATTTCGAATAAACCTATGGCCTATTGATGTTAATAAATCGCACTAAACTATCCGACCCTATAATAACCAATCCACAAATATTACGTCCCTGATAAGACCACGTCGATGTATATTTAATAAACATATGCTATACTCCTACCAAGTTGCGTCAGTTAATTTGTTTTTGATTTATACAGTTGCTTTTAAATTCGCTTTCAAATCTTCACTTTTAAATATTCTTTCGAACTAATATTTCTAAATTTTTCTCCATAGTGAGAGTATTTGGGAAATAAATTCCAAACCTTGAGCTGACGAGAATTTGGTTTTATTTTACTGATAAAAATAGAACATACTGAATCAAAATATTACCTGTATTCTTCTAGACATTTTGAGATCCTCCAGATTAAAAGTGCTTATCTGCCATACTTCCAATTCAGTCTTTCTCCTTATTTATAAAAAAGTTAAAAACCTCTATTAGAAAAATCTTTAAAATACAATACTTAAAATCTAATTTCAAAGGAATTAAATAAATTAATAAAACTTAAATGATGAAGCAAGGTAGGAAAATAGTATATGATTATCAAATGTACGTCGACCTAGTGGGTTTTATCAGGGGCGTAATTTTTGTGGATTGGCTATTATCGGGTCGTACAGATAATTAAAATTGTTTAATATCAACAGGCAACTCGTTTGCTTAAAATATGAAGCAGTTTTAATTGTAACTATTTACAAGAGCCTGGAAGAAAAGGTGATATACTTTTATTCAGCAGGCGTTATATTTATAATACAACCAATGCCAAATTCTGTTCACGCCAAAAGTTTTAATATGTGTTCACAGATGCATCGCAAACGTTTGTAAAGACTGTAGGACATTTAAATGGATCCCGGCATGCTTTTCGGATTTCTAATCTTGCATATTAGGGAAATAATGATTGGTCTTTAATTATAAAATATAAAAAATAACGCATAGCCAAAATGTCAGAATTTCAGAAAATTTGAAAAAAAATCAAGATTAAGAAACGGTATAAAAAGATTATTAATCAACTGGAAAGTAATTCGCTAATGCAACATGGTAGGAAAATGGTGTATGATTTTCAATTAAGGGCATGCTCTTCGGTGCCCACGTGATCAAACTTGTCCCCGGTTATGACCATTTTTTTGGAGTTCACTGTGTCCACACGGATTGAAATATCGTGTTTAAAATTTAACAGATTAAATAAAAGGCACAAAAGAACTTTTGTATACATCAATGTGCTTATAATTTTAAAGAAAGTTTATTTATAAATTGAGGACATAGGATATTACCATTCGAGTTATAGAACTTTGCAGATAATGTTTGGTTTGATGCATTTCAGATTTTTTGATTCGCGTATATTGAACCCTGACACAAATTATGGACTAAATCGTCTAAACCTTGAAAAAAATTAATATAAGCAATAAAATTTGCACATTCGTTACAAATCAACAAATAAGTATTTGCACACACGTAACCTATCATTGTTTTTTGAGCATTTTTAGCGATTTCTAGCGGAGAAAAAAACTTTGACGTCGATAAAGTCGAGATCAAGTGACTGATCGTCGGATTCGCCTTGTCTTTCGCCCCCGGGCGAAATTTTATTTTTATTCTTAGAATTGTTTCACAGCGTACAAAAAATCCACAAGAATATATAACCATTAGAAAATTTTAATTATTTTCTGAAGATGCACATTTCTCAAGATGGGACTTGGACGGACTTTCGATTATGCCATTCTAAGATCATCCTCGATTTTTTTAAATCGAGGCATCTACTTTATCGACGTTATAAGTTTTCTTCCTATTCCTATAGTATTTCACTAGAAAACTTTCTTCGTAATTATAAACATTTTGATATATACAAACGCTCCTTAGTGCTTTCGGTATAACTTCCTAAATCCTGAACACGTATCTCCATCCGAGTGGACGTAGTGAGGACCGAAAAAATGAAAACCATTTCATCCTCCAAACAAAATTTTTATAAATGAACTTAGTCACGTGACCTCGACTTTATCGACGTTCAAAGTTTCTTTTTCTCTCCGCTAGAAGTAGCTAAAAATGCTTCAAAAATAATGATAGATTACGTGTATGCAGATACTTATTTGTTGATTTGCAACGAAAGTGCAAATCTTATTACTTACATTATTTTTTTTAAGGTTTAGACGATTTAGTCCCAAATTGGTGTCAGTGCTCAATATACGCGAACCAAAAAATCCAAAATGCATCAAACCAAAAATTATCTGCAAAGTTCTATAATTCGAATGGTAATATCCTATTTCGTCGATTTATAAATAAACTTTCTTTAAAACTATAAACATATTGATGTATACAAACGTTCTTTAGTCCTTTTTATTCAATCTGTCAAATTTTAAACACGATATCTCAATCCGTGTGGACACAGTGAACACAAAAAAATGCTCATATCCGGGGACTAGTTTGGTCACGTGGTCACAAAGAGTATGCCCGTATCGAGTTGATTAATTACATTTGTTACATTTTTTATATATTTTTTTATATATGTTACATTTTTGTTCGAAATATTAATCAGTTTCAGTTATAACTCTCCCACAGATTCTGGAACAAAAGATAAAACATTTTTATTCAGTCAACGTTACTTTTGTGAATCACCCAATGCCACATTCTGTTCACCACGAAAGTTTTAATTTGTTTCTACATATACATCGCAGACGGTTGCTAAGGTTATAAAAAATTTTAAATTATCCTTAAATTCTTTTAAGATTTCAAATCCTGCCGAATTTCAAAATCATGATTGCTCCTTATTTATAAAATACAAAAAACTTCTACATTAACAAAATATTTCCAAATTTCAAAAATATTGCAAAGAGTTGGAAATTTAGAAGCGGTTTAGAAAAATTGTGAATACCTTAAAACAACTTAACTAACTCAATTTCATATAAAGTAGCATATTATTATTTAATATACATCGACATAATGGTTTTTATTAAAAGCGTAATTTTTGTGGATTGACTATCATCGGCCAGCATAAATTGATTGAATCTGTTAACATCAACAGACCAGAGTTTAGTTCGAAGGCTTAAGCAGTTTCAACTATAAATGTTTCAATTTGTCTACAAGAATAGATGAAATATTTTGATTCAGGTGGTATTATTTTTATGTTCAAAGAATGTCACGTTCTATTTACGTCAAGAGTTTGCATTTGTGTTCTAAGGTATATCACTGACGCTTCAAAATTTGTATGGGAATCGCAAGAACTTCTAAAAATTCTGTTAAAGTTTTCGGAAATTATATGCATCATACGACATCACTTTCGCATTGAGTTGAATAAGTTAATTTGTTTTTTAGTTATTCAAAATCTTTGTCAAATCACTTATAAATCTTTAACTCTTCTCAAACTTTCTAAAGTCTGAAGACTTTTTGCATGTGGGAATTGCTCATTTTTCATGAATACTGAAAAATTATAATCTTGTAGAGCTGTGTTTAGAAGCTTCAGTAGTAGATTAGGATATTGTTACAATTAACTACAACCTACGCAAGGTTGTACTCTGTACTCTGAAAAGAAAATCTAGTAGAATACAGCAAACATTTTGCTTTAGATTGATTCATTTTATTATTTACATAAACCAAAATTCTAGTCACTCCAACATAATGAATTGCTGTTCCCAGATACATTGCATAAGATGCAAAGGTTTCAGAAAATCACAAGGAATCTCAAAATATTCATGAAGATATCTGAATTATCTCCCAAACTTGAAACTATATCTTTTTCTTATTTATAAAAAATTTAGAAATCTCCATTCAAAAAATCTTTGAATTATAAGATTTAAGCTCTAATTAAAAAGCAATTGGATAATTGCTCTTTATGCTCCTTATGCTGCAGATATTTTCGAAATCTTTTTTAAGATTCTATAACAGTTCTTTTAAACTCGTCGAGCGCGTATTTGATATATCTGGGATGAAAATTTAAACTCTTGACGTAAATAGAATGTGGCAGGAGTTGATAAATAAAAATAATGTCTACTGAATCAAAATATTTCATCTATTCAATTAGACACTTTGGGAGATTTACATTTGAAGCAGCTTAATATTTTGACTAAAAATGTTGTCTATTGGTCCTATCTAATCGAGTTAATTTATCCGACCTAATAATAGCAATACACAATAATTGTATACCTAATAAAAGTCATTACGTCGATCTACATGCGATAATTATATGCAATTTTCCTGGCAAGTTGCATTAGATAATTTGTTTCTAATTCATTAAAAATCGTTCTAACCAGCCTCCAATTCTTCAATTCTTTGTGAGCACTATGTAATTTGAACACCTTTTCAAAGCGAGTGCTTCTCATTTTTTATAAATAAAAACCCACTGGGCACCACCTTTGGCTACGTCTTCACGACATCGTTACTTATGATATCGTAAGGTTTTCGTAATGATGTCGAAAATATGTCGCCAAATTTTGTGCCAACTGGGAGCAATAAAGATTCTGATTGGCTCGAGGGTAAGAAATCTTAGGAGTAAATTAGAATACATTGAAATTTTCTGCAATCTTCGGAAATCGTGTTCGATGTACCTGAAACAATAAGTTTAATCTCTTCACGTGACTATTATATAACATTCGTTAAATCATAAAAATAATAACAGCAACTGAATTAAAATATATCATCTATTCTTTTAGAGACTTTAAAGGTTTTATAGTTGAAAATGATTAATACTTTGAACAAAACTGCGGTCTATTGATGCTATTGAATTGAGTCAATTTCTCCGAACCGATAATAGCCAATACACAAAAATAGTATACCTAATAAAACTCATTACGTCGATGTACATTTGGTAATCATATACAATTTTCCTATCAAGTTGCGTTAGATCATTTGTTTTTAATTAATTAAAAATCGTTCTAACCAGCCTCACAATCTTCAATTCTTTGCGAGAATGTTTGTAACTTTATATTTGGTGTTACTTAATATTTAGAACAAAAATTTTTTCTGTTAATGTTAACAAATCTCATTTATTTATCCCACCCGATAATAGTCAATACTCAAAAATTGTATACCTAATAAAAGTCATTACGTCGATGTGCATGCGATAATTGTATGGAATTTTCCTGTCAAGTTGTACCTGAAACAGTAAGTTTAATCTCTTCACGTGACTATAATACAACATTCGTTAAATCATAAAAATAATATCAGCAACTGAATCATAATATTTCATCTATTCTTTTAGAGACTTTAAAGGTTTTATAGTTGAAACTGTTTAATATTTGGAATAAAACTATGGCTTTTGTTAATGCTAAAGTGACAAATTAAGTAATCCCACAAGATAATAACTAATCCACAAAAATTAGTTCCCTGGTAAGACTCATTACGTCTATGTACATTTCAGAATCATATGCAATTTTCCTACCAAGTCGCGTCATTAAATTTTTTTAAATTTATTCAATTCCCTTTAAATTCGCTTCTAAATATTTACTTTTAAAGATTTTTTAAATGGAGACTTCTAATATCTTCTAAAGAAGGAGAAAGCATTTTTTTCAAGTTTTGCAGATTATTCGGATCTTTTCAGGGATATTCTGAGATTTTATTGAAATTTTCTAAAATTTTCGCAGGATCGTGATAAGTATCTTAGAACATAAATTCTAACTCTTGATGAGACTAGAATCTAGGTTTATTTGAATAATAAAAATAAAACAAACTGAATAAAAATATTTAATGTATTATCTTAGATTCTTTTAAGAGCTTTCAGGTTGAAACTAATTAATATTTTAAACAAAACTGTGGTCATTTGATGCTAAAAATCCTGTTAGTGGGATCGCACATACTAGCAAAGTGTTTAGTTGATTACAAGATTATCCCATTCTACTTCTGGAGAATTAGTAATTAACAGCCATTCAAAATCATAATTGCTTCTTATTTATAAAAAGTGAGAAATTCTCAAATTTCAATAAATAAAAACAAACTTACTTATCTGACTAGTTTGAAAATAATCTTAAATATTGCAGCTATTTCCCAAATCTTCAAAAGAATTTTTAAATTCTCAAGCAATTCTCTTAAAGTCCTCGAACGCGCATGCGATCTGTCTGAGAAGAAAATTCAAACTCTTAACTTGACCAGAATGTGGCACTAGTTGGTAAAAAAAAAAATAATGTTAATTAAATCAAAATATTTAATCTATTCATTTATACACTTTGGGAGATTTACAGTTGAAAGAGCACAGAAATAGTATACCTAATAAGACCAATTACGCCGATGTACATTTGGTAAACATATACCATTTTCGTGTCAAGTTGCGTTAGATCACTTTTTTTAATTCATTAAAAATCATTCTATTCAGCCTCTAAATCTTCAATTCTGTGCAACAATATTGTCAGCGTTATATTTGGTGCTGCTTAATATTTAGAACAAAAATTTGTTCTATTAATGTTCAAAAATGTAATTAATCTATCCCACCCGATAATAGCCAATTCACAAAAATTTTATACCTAATGAAACCCGTTACGTCAATGTACATTTGGTAACCATATACAATTTTCCTGTCGAATTGCGTTAGATCATTTGTTTTTAATTAATTAAAAATCGTTCTGACCAGCCTCTAAATCTTCAATTCTTTGCGAGAATATTGGCAACTTTGTATTTGGTGCTGCTTAATATTTGGAACAAAAATTAATTCTGTCAATGTTAACAAATTTCATTAATCTATCCCACCCCACAATAGCCAATACGCAAAAATTGTATACCTAATAAAACCCATTACGTCGATGTACATTTGGTAACCATATGCAATTTACCTGTGAAGTTATGTTAGATCATTTGTTTTTAATTCATTAAAAATCTTTAAATTTATCTGCTATAGCATCAGAGATTGTACCTTACCGACAGTAGATCAACCCTCCAAACCATGAAGGCAGAAAATCTACACAATATCGACCAAGTTAAGAATCTTCAATATCAGAAAATGCGCAACGTCTTAATAAGACTAGATGGAAAATAATATTTTCAAATTGAAATTATTTCTTGAAAAAAAGACCCTACTCCGTCTTCACTCCATTGGGAATCGAACCACAAAACTTCTGATTTCCTGTCAGGTGCTTTTCCAATTAAGCTATTAGAAGGATCAGATTAAGAACTTTTAATTCAAGACAATACCGCTAATTTTTAGCTAGGTGTTAATGGTACAAGTAATTATTTTTTTAATTTATCTGCTATATCATCAGACATTGATCAGAAGTTTTGTGGTTCGATTCCCAATGGAGTGAAGATGGAGTAGGATCTTTTTGTCAAGAAATAATTTTAATTCATTAAAAATGTTTCTAACCAGCCTCTAAATCTTCAATTCTTTGCGAGAATATTAGCAACTTTATATTTGGTGCTGCTTAATATTTAGAACAAAAATTGGTTCTGTTGATGTTGAAAAGTACCATTAATCTATCCCACCCGATAATAGCCAATACGCAAAAATTGTATTCAAAATGGGAGGAAGGAAGGAGAACAATGAGAAGGGTGTGTAATATTCGAGAAGGGGTTATGGAGTGGCAGGACATAGAGTTAGAGCTATTAGTTAAACAAGGAGAAGAGAGATGGACAGAGATTTTAGATTCGACTTACAATATATGGTATATGATGGTCAAAGGGTTGACGGAACCAGAAGCCCTGGAAGCTCGCTCATTTTAAAAATTAATGTCACTACTGTTACTATTGCTTATCCTAAGTAATGCGAAAGAGTAGAATATAAGTAGTAGTTAAGATAGACTAAGGATGAAATTGTAAACATATGTGCAGGGAGCGGAGGACCTCAAACCCGTAAAAGGAAGAGATTAAATACATACATATATACATTAAAAATCGTTCTAACCAGCCTCTAAAGCTTCAATTCTTTGCGAGAATATTGGCCACTTTATATTTGGTGCTGCTTATTATTTAGAACAAAAATTAATTCTGTCAATGTTAACAAATCTCATTAATCTACCCCACCCGATAATAGCCAATACGCAAAAATGGTATACCTAATAAAACCTGTTACGTCGACGTACATTTGGTAACCATATACAACTTTTCTGTCAAGTTGCGTTAGATCATTTGCTTCTAATTAATTAAAAATCGTTCTGACCAGCCTCTAAATCTTCAATTCTTTGCGAGAATATAGGCAACTTTATATTTGGTGCTGCTTAATACTTAGAACAAGAATTAATTCTGTCAATGTTAACAAATCTCATTAATCTATCCCACCCGCCAATAGCCAATACGCAAAAATTGTATACCTAATAAAATCCATAACGTCGACGTACATTTGGTAACCATATAACATTTTTGTGTCAAGTTGCGTGAGATCATTTGTTCTTAATTTATTAAAAATCGTTCTAACCAGCCTCTAAATCTTCAATTCTTTGTAAAAATATTGGAAACTTTATATTTGGTGCTACTTAATATTTAGAACAATAATTTGTTCTTTTAATGTTAACAAATCTCTTTAATCTATCTCCCCCGATAATAGCCAATACACAAAAATTATTGCCCTATTAAAACTCATTACGTCGATGTAAATTTTATAATCATATACCATTATTCTGTGATGTAATTAAAAAGTAACTGTCTCGTATTACGGAACTTTCCGTAAAATGAACCGTCGAAGAATAGCGCTCGGTTTAGTACTACGCACAATTATGTAATGATAGATAATTCGGATTAAAAATCGTTCTAAGTTGCCTCTAAAGCTTCAATTATTTACGAACTTTCTGAAATTTGAATATTTTTTTAATGTGGGTGTTTACGATATTTTATATATAAGGAGCAATCCTGATTTTGGAGTTCGACAAGATTTGAAATTTCAGAAGTAACTATGATTTATAGGAATTTTCTACATTTTTCGCAACCGTTGGCGATGTATCTGAAAACACAAATACATTCTTGACGCGACTGAAACGTGGCATGGGTTGAATCATAAAATAAATTCCAACAATACTGGGTCCGATATATTTGAGTTTTATGTGTGTGAGTCAACTGATGATAGTCTTTTTGAGGATATAACGCTCTCAGTGAAGTTCTTAATTTCGACATGGCGGCGGCACGTGATAATGGATACTCGATTAACTAGAAGCCCTGGTAAAGGACAATTAATAAACTAAAGTACCTGATAAGGGACAATCAATAAAATTGAAGACCTGATAAGGCACAATAAGAAAACTGAAGAACCTGATAAAGGACAATCAATAAACTAACAAACCTGATAAGCACCATTAGGAAAATATTTGGTATATCGGGTGGCTTCTTGTATTATGATATCTAATGATAATACGATCAAAAGCTACGGAAGGAGGATGGAACAGGTGTACAAAAGGTATACTTGCTACAAGCTTTTGCCTTCATAAGAGAAATTGAGTTTCAATTAAGACAAAGTCGCAGAAACCATGTTGGACCCGATAAAGGTCATTACACGGTATTTTGGCTTTTTCTTTGAAAATATTTGATTGATAGTTCAAAGATTTAATACAGTAACATATACGACCTTCCTGAATACGATGGAGCCAAAAATTTTGGATTATGTTTCCAACCCGATAAAGGACATTGGACGTATATATATGTATATATATACACGCACACACACATAAGTATTTTCAAAAGGGGGCCCTTTTTCAGAACTAAAATGTTTAGAGAATATTTCTCTCCACTAGCATTCGGTCTTAGCCGCTCTCATAGCAGGTTGGAAACATTAAAACTCCCTTTTTCCCATAAGAAGCTAAGCCTAATGAGAGACAGTAAAACTGTACTGCACAGCTTCTTAAGCCCGGGCACAGGACACAATCCTGAGCAACTCGTCTAGTATTTCAATATAATTTACAACTGAGGATAATATTCTCTTTCCAAAAGTCAAGAAAAGGTTGATTTTTATAAACAGGAAAAATTTGGCTAAATTTAAACTCACTGAGTATTTATCAGGGTCAATATTTTAATCACACGAGCAAAATATCTCGAGAAATCGCTCCGAAGAAAGCTGACTCGTACGAGCAAAAACGTAAAGTTTCTGTTAAAAGAGTTTGCTTTTTACAAAGATCTCTTTCTTTGCGGAGAAGAATTTTAGGCTTAGAAAATTTTTGCTTTAATTTAGAGACGCTTCCCACTGAAGGAAAGGTGCAAGACTAGTTGACGGAAATAAAATCTCCCGTTACTCCTGATGTACTCCCAAAGAAACATGCAAGTTACCTTGTAAGACTTCCAACTACCCATTCTGGACCGCGCGGCTCTTTTCATGGACCGCATCCTTCTTTCGACTCCCACACTCGACGGGAAAATCCATGGTGGGAGACTGTAGAATCTGCGCTTCTCTATTTTCTGACACATTTTTGTGTGGCCCTTCTGATAGTAACAACAATTTGGCCATTCCCTACCGAAAAGAATCTTTGAGTATATACTAAAAATTCTTTAGGTCAAAGAATCTCAGAGAAATTCTCCGCAGGCACTCAGATAGATATTTTTAAAGGTCCAGGAAGCTCGTTTAAATGGTCTGAAGGCTTTCAAATATCCTTTCCGATATTGAAATAAGAATACGATCATAAATAACAATCAGAGAGGCTATCGCAATAGAGTAGCCGACACTCAAGGGTCCTTTGTTAAGCTTTCTAATTAAAATTTAGAAGTAGATTTTTTTAATTTCATAGTTAACAGCCTAAAACATAATAATTCGGAATCTGTGGGTTTCGATGCCTTCAGATATCTAACTTTTTTTTTACTGCTTAAAATTGGAATTAATAAAACTTTTCTCGTAAATGGAATGAGATACGCCAAAAAAGACAACATTTTTGAATTCAACTAGACAATTGTATATCAGTATATAAGTTATAATTATAAATAAGTATAATGAGAAAATTCATCAATTAAAAAAAAGTGTTAATAATTTGAAGAGAAATTTAAAAAGGTAGAGCGGATTAGCCACGACCAACCACTGTAAATAACTCTGCCCGCCCGGTACGTGACGAATACAAAAGGAACATTATATTACCGTCGCACCACCCTCAAAAGGATCACTAAAAGGATCTTAAAAAGGACCCAAATCTCTCAAACTATCTCCGAGACTATTTTGTTTCAAATCGGCTTTGTTTATAGACTCATATGGGCCAGGCTATTTCGCTAAAGAAAACTCAGATATTTCTTTCGTTAGGGTTGCTCCTGTGGTCATGCGAGGGTAGTTCAATAAGTCCTTAGAATGAAGTATAAAAACAATTTTTGTTGGGTAAATTTTTTTTTATTTTTCAACATAATCTCCTTGGAGCTCTATACACTTGGTCAATCGCTTTTCAAGTTTTTTCAATCCTTCAAAAAAGTGCGTTTTCGGAAGTTCCTCAAAATAAGCACTTACAGAGGCAATGACGTCTTCGTTGTCTGGAAATCTCTGTCCACCGAGCATGTGTGAACTCGGGCGCTGTCGTGATGAAAGAGAATTTTTTTTCTCGCCAAATGTGGTCGTTTTTTTAAATTTCTTCTTTCAGCTGCTCTAATAATGATGCATAATATTCACCAGTGAT
>NC_046666.1:110491194-110509591 GCF_010883055.1 Belonocnema kinseyi | reverse complement strand
TTCAAAAAGCTTGTTCCTGAATAAATTAACTCTTATTGTTTCCGATTTCGTTCTGTCACTCAGGGTAATTTTCTGTGAAAAATATTGATTTACAAAGAATATATGTCAAACAATAGAATGGATTTCTTCGCTCGAGATGCAAACGTAAATTGTACTATAGTAAACACAACTGGAAAAATTTAGACGAAAGCCAAATTTGGTAAAGAAAACAAACCTTTGTCGACCTATAAATACTAATTTTATTCCCTGAAAGATTTTAAAAAAATCTCTTCGAAACACTTTAATTGCAAATATTTAATTGCAGAAAAATATTTGTTATAAAAATAAAAATAGTACAATTTTTACATAAAATTCTTAAAATAAAAAAATCGGTGTGTCAAACCACAATCCGATCCGACTATTCTTTCAAAAGTTATCCGATATACAGGCAACCACAACCACAATAACGACGACGTAGACGCCAGAGACAGACAGATACCGATGTAAAAACTTATTTTTCTGACTCAAGGAGCCTCAAAACGTCGAAATTTAATGAAATTCACGAAAATCATTTTTCGCATAAAACTCTTCTCATTATGGATAAGAATGTGATAAAATAATCATGGGGCCTTGAAAAAGTAGCGTTTTTCGCCTCTTGACTTTTTTCCATATCAAGCTTTTTTTACTTCAAATGTCCATTTTCGTTTGGTTTTTTGGATTTTGAAAATCTTTTAACTTCGGTAAGTTTGATTTTATTTAAAAAAGTTGTCAGGATAAATTGTTCATATTTTTTGTACCATAAATAGCTATAGATAAAATTTTCAAATTTTGAAAAAAAGTGATCTCAAAAATTTTGAAAAAACTTCAACTTTTTGGATTTTTATCAAAAATGACTGTTTAACGAACTCGATCTTTCTTTTTGGTCCCTCGAACAGTGTGTCAAAGCCCAATCCAATCGGACCAGTTTTTCGAAAATTATCCGGTATACAAACAACAACCACGACGCCGGACATACAACGAAAAAGTTATTTTTCATAAAAAACTAATACCTTCTCATTTTTGATGAGAATTTAGAAATTATCAACAAGATTTGTAGAAAATCTTTCAAAGAAAAAAATTATTGTCCCGTAAGTTACAACCGAAAAATTATAATTTCAAAAAAATAAAAGTTGTTTTAAATATTAAGCTAGACTCGCGACCGGGACAAATCAGAAAATGAAAGTAAATTTGAAAATTGAACTGCAGTTTGAGTATTAAAAAATAAAGAGTGATTGATTTTACAAGGTGATTTTAGATCTGTTCAAAATGATATAATTTACATATTTTAATGTTAAAATTTGAACTAATTTAATTGCAAAGCCTTAGTAGTGACACAAGTGTAAAGTTCGATTTAATGGCTTCTTAAATGAACGCCTTTATTCAATTTCAAAATCTTTTTGAAGTATTATTTCAGTATAAAATATTCCATTTTTAATCTATTTGGTTTGGAAATAAAAATTTTCAATAGTAAAAAATTTGAAAATGAATTGTCACAATTTCATAGTGACAAATTTAATCTTGAAATGTTACGATTATAATTGTTTAATTTTTTAATTTGTATTTCGAAGGTAAAAGTATTTCATTTTGATTCTTAAAGAACAGTTAAATAAGCATTAATTTAGAAAAAAAATCAAATAAGCTGGGAATCAGTCGAAAAGACATTTAAAAGTTCCGAAAAATTTTTTTAATAATTTAAAAAGATTTGAAATAATTTAAAAGAAAATAAATACTTTTGATAATTTTGAAATGTTTTCAAATGTTGACTTTTTATTTTGAAAAATTACATAATTTTAAGAGGAGTTATAAAAATATGGGACCACTGACAAAAATTCCGAAAGGGATGAATGAAAAATCCCAAAAAATGAAATCTCCGGCACCTGAATAATAATTTTATAAAAATTGTATTTAAAAAATACATTAAAAAACACGTGTACTTTGAAAGAAAAAAATATTCTGCCTAAATTTTCTTCGTACCTACATAATAACATTTTTGAAACAAACTATGCAGGATTCAATTCAACAACGATTTATATCAAAATTTATTTTTATTATTTTTTTTTATTAATAAAAAATTCGATTTTTCAGAACTTTTTTATGTTTTTTTCAAATACTATGCACATTTTCATACAAATTTTTTCATCTAGAAATATATATTCGATTATTGTATTTTCGATAAATAAATAATATTTAATAAACAATTTTTTAAATTGTTTAAATTCAAGAATTTTCTAGTTCGGATATTTTATGATTCAGGTATTTTCTTTGGGGATTTTTAAAATTCGGTAATATCTTATTTTCTGGAATTTTATTTATTTTATTTTTCGTGAATTTTCAAATCCGACTTTTATATTTCGGGAATTTTATTATTGGTTATTTTTCAATGTACGTATTTTACAGTGTCAGGAATTTTATTTTTTGGGATTATTCAGTCGCTTTTTCCGAAAAATAAAATTCCCACATCACTGTAAAAATTCCGAAATTATAATATTGCAATGTTATAATTTCGGAATTTTTACAGTGATGTGGGAATTTTATTTTTAATTTTCCAATTCGGGACTTTTATATTTCGACAATACATTGTCGAAATATAAAAGTCCCGAATTGGAAAATTCTCGAAAATTTACAATCTTACCGAATTTAGGAATTGCCGACAGAAAATTTCCGAATTATACAATATCCGGGCTAGACAACTCTCTAATTTGAACAATTAAAAAATAGTTAGTTAAAAAATTTTTTTTTAATAGAATATAAAATATTTTTACCGAGGAAAAAACTTTTTTAATGTTTAAAGTTTCTAAAAATGATTGTTTGAATTAAAAATAACAATAATTGAACAAATGTATTTTTGGATAAAAAAAGTTGTTTGAAAATGTCCATTTTATTCTTGTACATTACAGAAAACGCTCGCAAAAATAAAATTGTTATTTAAAAAAATTAAAATAAAAGTCGCGTTAAATCAGCCTGCATTGAATCCTGCAAAGTTTGTTTCATTTGAAGCTCACGTGTTTTAAATTTATGTTTGTATCACATTTTTATACAATTATTGTTATTTTAAATTAAAACAATAATTCAAAAAAATTAAACATTAAACCAAATTTCTATAATAAAAATATTTGATTATTGTATTTTTAATAAATAAATAATATTGACCACACAAATGTTTTCTCAATTTCTGCACTTCGGGAATTTTCTAGTTTGTATATTTTATCATTAGACAGCATTCGGCCTGGAGTTTTATTATTCGGGAATTTTCAAATTCGATAATATTGTAAACTGTCCAGAATTTCATTATTATAGAATTTTTTAATTCGGGATTTTCAGGTTTCAGCATTTTGCTATTTCGGGGAGTTTACAGTGTCGAAAATATTTCAAAAATTTAAAAAGATTTATAAACTTGTAAAAAAGCTCGAAGATTTTGAGGCATTTAAAACTCCTGAAAAACTTAAATAATAATTTGAATTATATATATATATATATTTCGAGTCAGCTGTATTAATTATAATGATTTAAAGTTTATTTTAAAATATATTTTATGGAATATGATATTTTTTATGAATGTGCCAGTGAAATTCTGTTCGTCTAGTTTTGTTTGCCAATGCGTAACGTAATCTGGCTTGGAACTGTCGTCTTAACATCTAAAAACCGAAAGAACAATTTTCCTATCACTTGGAATTATAATTATATTTTTATAAAAACTTTAGAATATATAATAATTAAGAAATTCGAAAATACATACGACAATTTGATTAGACGAATAGTCTAAAAAAGTCCGTTGAAATTGCAGACCACAAAATTAAAAATAAAAAAATAAATAATATCAAGGAACTATATATAGACAATATATAGAATGAAAATTATAATTAATAATTTTAGAATTAGTGGAAAATATATGAAACCGTAATATAAATTACTCATCGACTTGCATTTGTGGTATTTATTAAAAGAACCAAGTTTTGCAAAGTTATAAATATAAAAATGTTTTAATTGGCAATTTACTTTCAATCCAAATGGTTCTTGTCCAAGCTAAATTTACCATCAGTGCGCCTCGAAGATGTGCCGAGAGTTGCTTACAGCGCTCCAAGTCTATATTTATGACGGGCAACTAAGCCCGCACCGCATCTACGTTTATAATATCTTTGCTCATGGTATCGCTATCGAAGAATTATATTTGTGTCAGATTGTACTGACCCTCTATCTTCTGGTCACTCTCATCCTGCATGATGCTAATGGCCGGTTTTCCGTCTAAATATGGGAACGTGAACATTTTTGTGTATAAATCGATCATAGTCTTCCCTAGTAAAAATGACAGTTAGGTATCAGTAGAAGCCGTTTAGAAAGCGCATAGGATGCAGATAGTATCTTATATGGGCCTAATTGGTTTTCAATAGGCTTCTTATTTTAATTTGGTTTCTAGCCGGTCTTATTCGGTACTTATGTTTTTTTGTAAAATTTTTCTAATAGGATCTAAGTGGATACAATGAGGTATTTTTTTTACTTGAAATTACTAAGTATAAACGTGTTTTTCTAATAGGTTCTATTAGGTATTTTATTGGATTTCATTACGAAGTTACCTGGATTGAAATTCTAAGTAATGTGTTTTAAGCGGATCTATGAGGTGCCTATTAGGATTTGATTTATTCAAAATGCTACAAGTACGAAAATGCCACCCTAACATGTTCTATGAGGTATTTTATTGGATCTTCAGAATTAAATTATTCGTAAAAATTCGAAGTGATGTCTTTTAAGCAGGTCTAATAGGTACCTATTGAGATCTGCTTTTTTCGTATAGTGCTCGAAATACAAATTTGCTTCCCTGACAGTCCTATTAGATATCTTAGTAGGATCTTGGAAACGAATTAATAGGATTATCTGTCAAAGAAATATATTTTAAGCGGCTCCATTAGGTACCTATTAGGATCTGCTTTATTTCAAGTGCTACATATACGATATTTCTTCCCTAACAGGTTCCATTAGATACTTGAGAAGACTTTCGAAATAAAATTATTCGGATTAAAATTCAAAGAAATATATTTTATGCGGCTCTATTAGCCACTTATTAGGATCTGGTTTGTTCCAAGTACTAAAAGTACGAAATTGATCTTCTAACGGTTCTATTAGGTACTTTAGTGGTATGTTGGAATCATGAATCGGTTTCCAATTCGAAGTGATGTGTTTTATGTGGCTCTATAAGGTGCCTATTAGGATCGGCTTTGTTCCAAATGCTCCAAGTACGAAGTTGCTTTTCTAACAGATCCTAGTAGCATTTCAGTAGCCTGTTGGAATCAAATTAATCGGATTAAAATTCGAAGAAATATATTTAGAGCGGCTCTGTTAGGTCCCTATTAGGATCGACTTTATTCGAAGTGCTAGGAGTACGGTATTGCTACCCGAATGGGTTGTATTAAGTACTTTAGTTGTATGTTGGAATAATTGATTATTAGATTAAAATTTTAAGTGAAGTGTTTCAAGTATCTCTAGTAGGAATCTATTAGGATCCGTTTTACTTCAAATGCTACAAGTACGAAATTGCTTTCCTAACAGGTTCTATTAGGTACTTGAGTAGACCTTCGGAATCAAATTATTCGGATTAAAGTCCGAAGTGATGTGTTTTAAGTGGCTCTAATAGGTACATATTGGGTTCTGCTTCATTGCAAGTGCTACAAGTACGAAACTGCCTTCCTTAAAGGTTCTATTAGATATTGTATTGGACATCCGAACTGAAATTATTCGGCTTAAAGTTCGAAGTGATGTGTTTTAAGCGGGTCTAATAGGTACCTATTCTGCCGCACAAACTAAAAAGATACGTAAGTGACATTGCCGCTTAGAGTGCTTCTCTTAAACTTGGCAATGAAGAAGTCGACCTAAACGGCAATGTCACTTATGTATCTTTTTAGTTTGTACGGCAGTATTGGGTTATGCTTTATTCATATAGTGCTCGAAGTACGAAATCGCTTCCCTGGCAGGGTTTATTAGGTATTTTATTGGACCTTCGGAATGGAATTATTCAGCTTCAAATTCGAAGCGATGTGTTATAGGAAGCTCTAATAGGTTCCTATTGGGATCTGCTTTAATCAAAGTGCTAGAAGTACTTCTCTCAAAGGTACTATTAGGTGTTTGAGAAAATGCCGGAATTAAATTAATTGGTTAAAAATTCCTACTTAATAAAATAAACTATTGAATTGCTATAAAAAGTAATATATTTTCGCAAAAAATAGTTTGTACAGTGAACATTAACTATGTGTAGAACAAAATTTGATTTAGGAAAAAAACAGTAATTTCCAGTGTGTGAGTCTTCATGTACATATTTCCTTATTCGTACGTTTTTTAACCATTTCTCTATTGAATTTCAACTGTATTTGGTAACGCAGATATGTAAGTATTGTCGCCACACTGTATGAGAACATCTCCATAGGCTTCTTTATCGTATAGCATTAAATTTAAAACTTCTACAAATTGTTTGGTTTCAAGGCGAAAAACACTATTGTTAGATTTATGCGGCATATCATACTCTTTAGTATGAATTACCATATTCGAAAAGATGCATCCACTAAAGCAAAGGAGCGTCTTATCATCATATGAAGGTAAGGTAGGATCAATTGAACCTTTACCTATTAAAACAACGTCGTCAGTGCGGCAAAAAGATGAAACTTCCTGTCTTGAAAAAAGTGAATTACAATATGCGAGAAGTGTAGGCGATTCAACTAATTCCGATACAAGGCTTTGATATATATTTGCTTGCAATGTATTCTTCGACATTTGTTCATAGACGCCCATCGATCCATGCACACGCCACTTTAAAAAGTAAATGGCATTTTCGAAAGGAAAAGTTGATCCTGACCAAAGCGGACCACAACACCTGACGCATTGAACCAAATGCTTTACAGTCTGAACATTAAATGTCACAAATCTGTCGCCGTATAGAATTTCAAATATACAGACAAATTGGAAAAGATTGTGTTCCGTTTCCCGTAACTCTTCTTCGGCTATATTCGTCTGCAGCAACGTGAAAATACTCTTTACAAATAAAGCGAAGTGCTGTAGAGCGTAATCATCGAGAATTCCACTCAGGCATGGAATGGAGTAAAATAATAACCAGCTACGCCATTCTGAGGCTTTCTACTTACATTTCTCTGTTGTCAATGGTAGCACGAGTCTGTAAATTTCATGGGGCGGGGTCATTTTAATCAAACGTTCGTTTATTTCGTACTGCTGCTTCTGTGTGAGTCGTATCGGACTTGACGACATTTATTGACGAAACTTTCTTTTTTCTTCTCTTCCTTGTTTTCGATCCATAGGCCTCTTCTTCTTCCACATTTTCATCATTACTTTGTTCTGATAAAATTTCTTGCATTATCTCTGCATCTGTGTCGTGTCCTTCTTTTTCTTCCTCGGTCATAGCTTCTTCTTCTCCTTGTGGCGATACTGGCAGTTTTCCTTCTTTTTGTTCTTCAAGTACTTTTAATATAGATTTCATATCTTTCAAATGATCCTTATGAGATCGCAAAAGCGGTTCTTTTTCCTCCATTAAGAATCGCATGCATCCAAACTTATGTACACCGACGGATTTGCACCATGAGCATCCAACGTAACCGTTGAATTGAACTCTGTTCTGTAAGACGGGACGAGCGACGCTGTCGACGGTACAAACAAGAGGCCGAAGTAGAAAGCGGACCGGTTTTTCATCTATAGTCAACGTAAAGCCAGTAGTTCCCAAATCATTCAGTTGTTCAACAAACGATTTCATATACGTATTCATCATTTCCGCGGAAGCTTCTTTTATCCTAATCCACAAACCTGCTAATAACGGATGGCGAAATCGCACATTTGCGGGCATTTGGTTAATAATTACTAGCTTCGGCCAAAATGAATCCTTTGAGCTTTCATTCACAGGTGCTCCATCAGTGTTTAAAATGGAGGTTAGCAGAATGCAATCGTCGGACACATCTGCACTTAAGTTTCTATACAGCAATCCATCATGGACATCTCGGATAACTCCATCCATACGTGGTTTCGATTTCTGTAAATTGCTGAACAAACTATCCTTCACAGTTTGCATTTTTAGGAGCGATGCAATTTGATACTTAATGTCAATTGATAGAAAATAGTTAGGCGATCTCATTGAAAGAGAATTTTTCTTCAAGCACTTTTGACAGGTTATCTTGTGTTTTTTAAATTTCTTTTTTACCATGGGCTTTTCCAATTCTTGACAGCATACTTCGCAACAAAAATGATATTTTATTACATCTTCAGGCGGATCAAATATTTTCGACAAAAAATAATCGCATTTACGTTGAAGGAATCTGTATCGGTGACTGAGTTATTACCCGAATTCTTTGATTTTGATGAACCTGAAGGAGCTATTTCAGTTTGTGTTTGAGGCATCTGAAGTTCATCAATTTCATCGCTTGAAGAATTAGAAGCATCTAAACAATTGAAATTGGGCAAATTCTTCGATGTTGATGAACCTGAAGGGGCTGATTCAGGTTGCGTTCGAGGCATCTGAAGTTTACCCATTTCATCGCCTGAAGAATCAGGAGCATCTGAAGAATTAGAAACATCTGAAGAATCAGACAACTCGAGAGAATTCACCATTCTACTGGGCAGTTCTTCAAGAACCATTGTTCTTCTTTCCAGTGGGGGACATTTTGAATATGGCGGCAGAAATTTCGTCGTAGCACACTTGAAAAATGTGCCTGTAAAAAGATATTTAAATAAAAGTTCAGATGATTTCAATTACAATATATAAATATGAGGAAAAAAAATTTACTTGTACGACTGGTAACTGAAGAAGCCGAAGAAGAAGAGGAAGTGACAAAAGAACACGATTGTGCACTCTGTTCTCCCGTTGAACGCGATTGTATAGGAATATCATCAATGACACTAGAGCTGCTCTACAGAAATATTAAACCGTTCAGCGTGATCTACATCCATAGGTTCATTTAATGAATCCGAAATAAGTCGTGATAATTCTGCAAAGAAATGTTTTGTGTTATTAAGTATTTGAATATAAATCATAATAATGAATGAAGACTTTTGAAAACTTCATAAAATTGTTGTAACAGGCTCGGTTACGCACTAATGTGCATTTAAACCGACATTATTCGTGCTCAATTTTTGTAAATGCATCTAATTGAAATCAATGGGGATTCATTAAATGTACTTTTTGTAAAGTAAAAAATGGATTTTCTAACAGGATTTATTAGGCAAAAGGATGGATGGCAACATGATGGTAACATTGCCACAGGATCTGTTGAAAAGTCGGAATTAATTTAATTGAATTAAAATTCGTAAAAATCTTTTGTAACCACTGTTTTTCAAAATTCTAAAAAGAGAACGTAAATTGAGAAGGTTCGTTCAAAAACCATATTTCACTCTGAATTCTTAAGAATCTGCGCACATTTTTTCCCTTTGCATCACAACGCTTGAGCCGTTCGATTTTTAATTTCCCTGCTATACAGACACTGCTCATCATTGTCATTGAAACTTAACTTTTTTTAAGGTGACGCGATACTTTACTTTTGCACATTTTTTCAATATTCCATGGACAAATGATTGCCATGACTACACTTAATTATATTATACTTAGCTTTACCAGATATGGGACTGAAAACTTTTTTTTTATTTAAAAAATAAAAAAATTCAATAATGCATAAAACCGGGTCATTTTTACAATTTAAAATTTTGTAGATACTTGAAATATTTTTTACTGCTTATTTATATATTTAAATTACTTTTTACCTCTTATCTATTTTAAATAGAAATACCGTACTTCACTCTAGAATTTTGAATTCACGCACGTCACTTTAATGACCAGTCGCTGCGACGAAAAGGAGTCTTGGCATCCTAATTGGTCGTCGTTCCGTCCGTTTTGATAGTCGTTCGGAGCAGAGACGACGCAAAAACACTCTAGCACAGCAAAGTGTAATATCTTTCACTGCAGTGTTGGAAATCATTTTTCCATAAAATATTGGAAAACAGCGAAAAAGTACAAAATAGCGTGAAGATAGTAGAGACGCTTAAACACACACCACTTTGAATTTTAATTTAAGAAATTTCATTTCGAAGGCGCAATAAAATACCTAATAGAACCTGTTACGGAAGCAATTGCATACTTCAGCACTTCAAATAAAGCAGATCTCAATAGGTACCTACTAGAGCCACTTAAATTTTAAATTACATAACTTCGAATTTTAATCCCATTAATTTGATTCCAACATGCCACTAAAATACCTAACAGGCCATCTTAGGGAAGCAGTTTCGTACTTTTAGCAATTAGAATTAGACAGAACCTAATAGCTACCTAATAGAATCGCTTAAAACATCACTACGAATTTTAATGCGGGTAATTTCATTCCAAAGATCCACTAAAATACCTAATGGAACCTGTTAAGCAAGCAATTTTTTACTTCCCGCTCTTCGAAAGAAGCAGATCCAAGTACTTAATTTTTAAATCATTATTTAGGTATTTTTTAAGTTTCTATATTTAAAATGTTGTTTAAAAAAACACAAACACTAGCAGTTTTTTTTTTAATTTAAAAAGTTTGTATTCATAAAAATTCTGTTATTTTAGAATTAATTCATTTAAGTTTGTTTATAAACTTTTAAGTTATTTCTAAATTCCGTTATTAAAAAACTTTAAACAAATATATTGTCATTTATACAATTGTGAAGAAAGACGGAGATTTTTTTTCAATCTTTTAGTTATTTTTTAATTTCATAGAACACAATTTTATTTTTAATAATGCCTTGAACTGATAGTTTTTCAATCTTTTAATTTTGTAACTATTTTAAAGGTTGTTCAGTTATCCATTCAAATTGTTTTTCTTATATATTTGTAGTTGTTTTTAGAATTATTTTTTAATTGTTTCAATTTTTAGAGTATTAAAAATATGTTTTTATCAGGGCCCCCAAGCTGGTGTGTATTTTACCGCGACAAACTTTTGGGTAAATAGTTCAAAGCCCTGTCGCTGAGGCGCTACATTCGCCATACACACAAAATTGTCACATAGGTTATAAATCACTGAAAGTAATTATTAAATATATTTTTGATGGTTTGGAAGCAGTAAAACCATTTTTTTAAACAAATTGAATCAATTTTGTAGAAACTGAATGTTCAATTTAACCAAGTATTCTCCAAAAATTAAGAAATATTTTTTGTTAAAATAGCACTGACATTATCATAACCCTTCATCCCTCGCATAAATTTCAAAAAAGGGCTGCCGATTTCTTCTGTAAGTTAATTAATTTTAATTTCATTGCGATTATGAATAAAGGAGTTAATAAAAACATATTCAATCAATATATTTCTTTGCGGTGTGGGCATAACAAGTAAGGATGTACATTTTATAAAATTCGCAATATCAGTTCTCTAAAAATTAAATACTATATTTAAAGACAATTTTATGGATATAAAAGAAGTTGTAAAATAATGTATTTTTATTGATTGCAAACAAGTAGCATTAATGAATTTAGTGTAGAAATCGTCAGCCTTTTGGAAATCGTACGTGAAAGATATATAGGGTTACGGTAACGCCAGTAATATTTTCGATATTTTTGTGACCTTTTAGAAAAAAATAAAGAGGTTGTGTGCGGCCTAGCTGGAGGCATCAATGACACAAAGTTTGTTTGGGTGTGTGGCGAATATAGCGCCTCAGAGACAGGGCTTTGAACTATCTACCTAAAACTTTGTCACGGTGAAATACACGTCAGCTTGGGGGCCTTGGTTTTTATTGATAAAACTGCGAATAATAGAAAAACAAGGAGCCTTTTAATTGTTTAATTTTGTAGCTATTTATTTTTTAACCTTTTCACTTTTAGGTACTTCAGTAGAAATTATAAGCGTAATGTAATTCCACTAACATTGGAATTACTGTTTTTTAAGCGGCTCTAATTATGCACATTCAGAAATACAAAGTGATTGTTTACAATAAAATCAATATATCGACAATAGTCTACGGATTTTTTTTTAGTTTCAAATGTTTCAGACGTAATTTAATTTCGTTTGACTAAGTAACATCAGTAATTATTATTGTTAATTATCATTGTCTTACAAATTTCTGAGAAGCAACTTTATTCTAACAAGTTACATGATTGCCAGTCAAAGAGCAAACTTACAATATTTTAACTTACCAACATTCACAGCAGCGTCTATTTGTTTTTGTCGTCGACGTTATGTTGCCGGATGGACAATTTTCCGGCCATCAGGAAAATAGCGTCGTGGCTTTCGCGGTTTTTTTGATGATTCACTCATAACTGAAAATTTAGTATACTGTGAACTTGATGTACTGTCAGGAATATCATCCTACATTTAGAGATTGACTTACTCGGTCAAAAATGTAATCCAACTTCTATATTATGATAAATAAAATTTTCCTCATGCTGATTATATAAACATAAAATAAAAATATACTCACTATAAAGATAACGGTTTCAAGCAATCACAGATGTATCGCTAAAGTTCACTTTATCCATAAATTGTTGTCACTTAAAATTTATATTATAAGTAAATTAGTGGCTTTTAGTGACAAAAATAGTCCGGTAATGGCAACACAACAGATAGTCTTACGCGCTTGGGCGCAAGCTCAACGTTTATTTCGCTCTCTGAAATTGTTTCAAATTTATAAATTGCAATTATTTGATCTGTATTTAATTTCACAGTCCTAACACTTCAAACTTTTACATGAATACACCTTCGGGTATTTTTGGATATGTGACCGTATACTTCATATCATTAATACTACATCGCATTATACCGATGATACTTAATTTTCTGGTACTACTTTTCGTACGCGAACGGCGCGGAAAGAAATGCACCAATCAGGTCGCAGAATAGTACGACGTGTCGGGCCATGCTTTCACACCGGTAAAACAAAGCAGCATCATATTTTGCTCTCCATGCGTTCACGTGCGCTTTTTGTCTTTTTCGGCACTCCGCGTGTGTGTGTTTTAATGTTAAAAGTGAAAAAAAATTTTGTGGAAAATGTCGTGGGTTTACGTAAAGTATTTTTACTCGTGTTTGAATAAAGAACAGAAGCACAATCGAAAAGAATGTGTTCACGTAGACAGAGTTCTCAACTATGAAGAAGCGAAAATAAAAAATCGCACTTTCCAGATTCAATGTGGCAATGACAACAATTATTGTCAGGCACAAATCGCCTTTTCTGCAGGTAAGAGTTGAAGATTCAACTAGTCGTTTAAAGTTACCTATTTTGTTTTAAAACTCAACTGTTTGGTTAAAAGTTAAACTAATTTGTTAAAAATTCGTTTTTTTCCTGGTTGAAAATTGTGTTACTTTGTCAAGAAATCTTTATTCTCGGTTCAAAATTCAACTATTTTGGTAGAAAAATAAACTATTTAGTTGAAAATAATGTTTTTATCGACAAATAAACGGTTTTGTAGAGAATTCGTCTTGTTGGCTTGAAAATTCAACAATTTATTTTACTTTTTCTCTTTCTTAACTGAAAAATCAGTCTTGGTTGAAGATGTAACCAATTGATCGAAAAATAAATTTTTTATCAGAAAATTAATATGTTTGGCTTAAGAATTCAAAAGTTTGTTGATATTTGTTTTCTTTCTTAATTAAAAAATCTGTGTTGTTGGAAAAATTCAACTTATTGGTTGAAATTTAAACTACTTTGTTAAAATTTAATTTTTTTGTTGAATATTTATCATTTTAGGCGAAAAATTAATTATATTGTTGAAAATTCATGTTTTTCTGGTTGAAAATGTTATTACTTTGTCCAAGTCTTCCTTTTTGGTTCAAAATTTAACTATTTTGATTGAAAACTTAATTATTTGTTTGAAAATAATTTTTTGTCCACAAATAAATTGTCTTGCAGGAAAGTCGTCTTCTTGGCTTGAAAATTGAAGAAGTTATTTATTTATTTTTTTAAACTAAAAAATCAGGTTTGAAAATTAAATTTATTGAAAATTCATATTCTTGGTTGGAAAATTCAACTGTTTTGTTTGTAGAAAAATCGTCTTTTTGGCTTGAAAATTCAATAATTTTGTTGAAATTATTTTTCTTTCTTATCTGAAAAATTAGTCTTACTTGCAGATTCATCTAGTCGTTTAAAATTTATCCATTTTATTTTAAAACTCAACTGCTTGGGTGAAAGTTAGACTCCTTTGTTTAAAATTAATTTCTTGGTTAAACCTTCACATTTAATTTGAAAATTCAACTGTCTAGTTCAAAGTTCGTTTTTTTTCAGGTTGAAAATGGTATTACTTTGTAAAGAAGTCTTTATTCTCGGTTCAAAAATCAACTATTTTGGTAGAAAACTAAACTATTTAGTTGAAAATAATGTTTTTATCGACAAATAAGCTGTTTTGTAGAAAATTCGTCTTGTTGGTTTGAATATTCAACAATTTATTTTACTTTTTCTCTTTCTTAACTGAAAAATCAGCTTTGGTTACATATGTAACTATTCGATCGAAAAATAAATTTTTTGTTTAAAAAATAATATTTTTGGCTTAGAAATTTGAAAGTTTGTTGAAATTTGTTTTCTTTCTTGATAACAAAATTTACATTGTAAAGAACTCTTGTTTCTCGATTCAAAATTCAACTATTTTGGTAGAAAACTTAACTATTAGCTTAAAAATAATTTTGTTGTTGATAAATAAACTGTTTTGTGGAAAGTTCGTGTTCTCGACTTGAAAATTCAACATTTGTACTTTTTTCCAAGGAGGGTAAATGTGTGGAGGGGAAATTTGGTGAAGTATGGGAGGGAAATTTCTCAAATGAGGTGGTTTTAACGACTTATTATTTTTTTTAAGAAAAATAATTTTTAAAAATTTTTTCATACAATTTTTTTTAAACCAAATTTTTTTCATAAACAATTAAAAAGGACAATTTTTTTAAATATAATTTAACTAAAGCAAAATTTGATACAGTTTTGTTTGATAAAATAAACAAATACATTGAAATTGAAATTGAAAATACAATGAAATTAGCCTCAATAGGCAACGAAATTCTCCCTTGTAGGCGCTCGACGCCTACTTTGACTAATTATTTACTTTCTGAACTGAAAAATCGTTCTTGGTTGAAAATGTAACTATTTGACCGAAAAATAAATTTTTGTTTGAGAATTAACATTTTAGGCCTGAAAATTAACTATTTTGTTTGAAATTCGTTTTTTTCTGGTTGAAAATGTCATTACTTTGTAAACAAATCTTCTGGCTCGGTTCAAAATGCAGCTATTTTGGTAGAAAACCTAATTATTCGGGTTACAATAATTTTGTTGTTAAATAAACTGTTTTGAAGAAAATTCGTCTTCTTGGCTTGAAAATTCAAAAATTTATTTTACTTTTTAGGTTTTCGCAGCCCCGTGCTGAAACCCTTATAGTTTCGGTCGGGTCTCCGTCCGTCCTTTCGTCGTACTTTTTTCAAAGGAGGGGACATGAGTGGAGAAAGAAGGTGGAAAAGTAGAGGAAGGAATGTATGCGATGGGGAGGTTTTAATTACTTAATTAATTTTTTAAAGAAAAATATGATCAGGAAATACTTTTAAATAAAATGTTTTAAACAAAATTTTTGTTTTCAAAAATTAAAAGCAATGTATGCATACAATTTTTTTATATAATTAAAAAAATGGTTTTCATACAATTTGTTAAAATTTAATTTGTTTGGTTTAAGATTGAATAATTTTTTTTTTGCTTTTTTCATAATTATTAAAATTTAGGACCATACCCACCTTTCTTAGTGCTTTTTGTTTATTATCCCAAATTTTCAACTCGATGTGGCGCTTCGTGTGAAAATAAGTTAAGAAATAAAAAAAGTGGCGGTAAGGTAACCGGTCTTTTCTACGTTTTTTTAAGGTAATTCAAAAAAATGGTAAACTCTTCAAGGAAGAGAAAGCTTTGATATTTTGATATTATTAAAAGATGAATTCTTTCATTAAGCATTGTTTCATTCTTGAGGCAAGCCGTTCACAATAAAATATTGTGAAATTTTGGAATAATTTACTTTAAACTTATTAAATGTTAAGTTATAGATGCTTTTGAATATTATTAAACCAAATTTCTGTTTTTTTAAACTCTTTTAAGTTGTTATATGATTAATCTTTGAACTATATTCAATTTGGAGCATATCGAAAATAAAAGCTTTCATTTGAAAATGATACTTTAAAATAGTACGATTGAAAGGGCCAAGGTCACACCAACCCTTGGCAAGTCGCATTGGGGCATCTCTCATCTAAAAAAAATTCAAGTCCACAAAAAATGAGCAAAAATGAGTAGGGGTAGCTTTCCGCCTCCACTTTTGCATAATTTTTTCCAACCTATGAAAGAAATAATTGTTTTAAGCCGAAAATACGATCTACGTCACTTATCAAGACCAATAAAGTTTCCTTGATATTGAAACATTTTTTTTATAGTTGGAAACAAATGAGTTTGCAGGAATAAAAATATATTTAAATTTTTTGATTTAAAAATTTCAAAATGAAAAAAAGATTCGCTGTAAATAATATATTTGTAGATTCCCCAGAGGATATAATGAAAATAATTACAGAAAAAAGAGCAAGTTTCACTCCGATACACTTGGTGAGGACTTCAAATTCTGATCTTGAGGCACTTAATTTTGATAAACAGAATAAAGAAACTGAGGATGGAAAGAAGGTAATGAATTTTAATCTATATTTAATTCCATTGAATATTATAGAGGCATTATACAATATTACAGACTTAAACTGAAATAGACTGAATAACTCAAGTTCCTTAAAAAGTCACCCAATACTTTTTACAGTCCCACACATTGCCAAATTTCAAAGAATTTATATGGACACATAATTACAAGGATTCCCCTAATAATTTAGAATAATTCTTAAGAATTCATGATAAGTTTCATATTATGCCAACGACTTCATTGTGAATTCCGTAGAATACTATAGAATTCCTATGAATTCGTGGTGAATTCTAGATAATTCTAGACGATTCTAATTTTGATCTAAATTCTTAGAAATTCTAAAGAAAATCAAGGTAAAATCCAAAGAATTATTAACAATTATAGTATATTTAAGTTTTTTTAAATTAGGTTGAGTTAACCATAACTTATAAAGTCAGCTTAACTGGACTTATATTAAATTCAACGAAACTTAACTTGATAAATATAAGCTGGGAGAAACTTTTCACGCCAGTACAATCTTATCAATAGACTGTGAGTAATTTATTCATTCTACATGTATGTCTTTTCAGACTTTTACATTTGTTTCCCCTTTCCCCACTTAATACTAAAATACAATATGTGTGAGTATCAATAAAATATAATGTTAACAATTCATTACTAATAACATGTTAATTCAAATAGAGTTTCAGTCCCCTTAGAACTACTATAACAACCCCGTATCCTTTTTTGTTCCTAATAATACATTGGCATCGCCTTTTAAGCAAGCATCACTAACTGTAAAGTCACAAAATTATATGCGGCGCCTATCACCCAAATATCTTCGACATCTAGTCCAGAAGTGAAGGAGGCTGATATTCTCATATTGAGGTTGCCCCAGCCCATAAGCCTTTTTTCGACAGTTTTTAGGGACTTGAATAATAGATTGAACTTGTAAAACAAAAATAGATATTAAACTGGGTATTCGCGAAGCTGGCACAGTACGCGATCGGACCAGTTCAGGGGTGGATACTCCTTGAGATCATTTCAAGATCATTCGTTTCTCCCCCCACCACCCTGTTTTTCTGTTATCTCTCTTCCCTTGTCCTCATCAGTTTCTCCCACTCCCTCACATATTTACAAAGTTCTGATACTGGCTCCCCCCCCCCCAAGATTGTCCAGATTGAGTTATTGCACCCGAGATCATTCCACCTTTCCCAATGATCTCTTAGAGCTGTTTTCGCTGTGTCACAGTTCAAAATATGTTCTAAGTTCTCTTGCAGTGACCCGCATAGCCTGTATTTATTTTACTTCTGAGTAACCTTTATTTCCCGCCTTTCCGATGTTACCACAGCGCATTCTTGCCCATATGACTTTGTCCCCCCAGGTTTTACTCTCGTCTTCCCAGTAGCTATAATCTCTCACCTCCCTGTCAATAAAATTATATCCCGGATTGAAACTGGATTTCTGGATTCTATCGATAAATAGACTGTGAGTAATAATCATTATTTTATAGAAGTGCGTCCCACATTCACCGGAGGAACCAAAGAAAAAAAATGCTCTTCACGCAAAAAAACTAAGCATCATTAAGAATGAGGTGGTAGTTCCATCGGTACACACTTTAAAACTTAAGAGACAAATGTCATTTTCTGAAGCCAAAGGAAGCACCACCTAGAGTACAGAAAAATAATCCAGAAAAGAAATCAAATGAGAAAATAGAGAAAATAAATACGCAGGAAAATAAATTGGAGGAAAAGTCAGAAGAGGGAAGCAGGAAGAAAAA
>NC_046666.1:110486066-110491094 GCF_010883055.1 Belonocnema kinseyi | reverse complement strand
ATTCATGCTGGAGGCGGAATTTGGTTACTAAAGCGTGATTACGATTTTGTAAAATTTAGAAAATCTAAACGGCCGGAAATGTTTATTAAAAATATAGCAGTACAAATTTTTTCTGAAGAAACCTTAAAACAATGCAGTGTCACGGGAGAATCCAGTAACGCATACAAAAACAGCGTGAAGAGGCCTTCTTTAGATATGAAAAAATTAAATGCTGTAAGAGGTAAGTTCATTTTTATACGTTCTTGATAATAATAGATAATCATTAAATTCATTAACTAATTCTGTTCGGATTGAAGCTCCTATGTTTCCTCTCGCTTTTCGCGTTGTTTTTATCTCTCAATTTTTGTTATTAGTTTGACAGTTTATTTGCATATGTCAGTTTCACATCTCTTAAAATTATCTTTCTGCTTGAAGCTGTTCCGTTATATGGAAATACTTTATTTTGATTTAGAATAACGTATTATTATATTTCAGATAAAAACTATTATTATTTTGATTTTAAATTTTAAACGAATTTAATTTAAATTTAATTTAAAACGCTTTTAACTTTGACTGAATCTCAATAAAACTTTGCAGAAGCAACAGATTCTCGATAAATTTTACAAAGTGTCCGAAATGTGGAATAGTTTACAATTTTTTCGCATTTAATCTAAGAAATGAAAATTCAGAAATTCAATGTATCGAAAATTCTTGAAATAATTTTTTGTATAGAGAACATTTTTATTGAAGAAAATAAAATATATTTTTATAAAATCGTATAGAAAACAAACTATTGGTTAAGTTTAATGAACCTAGACACTCTTTCTATATTGAATTGAAGTAAAAAAATCCTATTGAAATTTTTATTGAATAATGTTATACCATTTAATTGAATTAAAGAATAAATAAATTTAATTAATTATTTTAAAAATTATTCAAACAATTAATTAAATTTTCAATAATTTGTAAATGAACAATTTAAATTAAGTTAATTGAGCTTACCTATCTTTTTTTTAATTACAGCAAAATATGAAATCCCACCGAAAACATCTGTAATGCAAAAAATCTGTCAAATACAACTATTTGAATTTGTGAAATGAAAGTTCGGCAAATAATCTGAAAAAAAATGTTCATGATGAAATATATACAAAAACTTTTATTAAATACCCTACAGAAATTTCGAAATAAATTTTACGAAGCAATATATTAGACATGATAAAATATTGGCAGGATCGAAGTTAAATAAGTTTAATAAAAGATTACTGGGCATGGCAGATTTATGCTATAATATACTCCCACCCAGTTGTACAATGTCTAATTTGGCTATTTAAAATTCATTTTAAAATTGCTATAGGGTACTTTATCAAAAAGTTTCTTCATATATTTCATCATGAATATTTTTTCCCTAATTAATTAGACAACTTTGATTTCACAAATTTATATAGTTGTAATTAGCAAAGTTTTTCTTCGTATAATTTTAGGGTTTATTTGAAATAATCTATAGAAATTTAAAAAAATTCAAGGAAATTCAATAGAATTAATGTAAGTTCAAAAATATTTAAAGAAATTAAATACACTTCAACATATGTGAAAAGATAATTTTTTTAAATTTCGGGCGTTTTAAAATTTAGACCTAGTCTATTAAGTGATTTCCAAGTGATAAATAAAATTCATAGATATAATCTTCTTTTAGAAATTTCGGAGTACTGGATGCGTTTTCGGAAAATGTTAGAACACGACATAGTACAACATTCTGCTAACGTGGGCAGATATATTGGGCAAAAAATAGCGTGTTTGAATCGTGGTCCTAGAAAGAATCTCAAACGCAAAAACAAGCGAATAAATAACCAGGCAAAAAAGAAATCAAAAGAGGAGATTAGTTCTGAAGATGAAACGAGTCCAGATGATGAAAAAATTATGGAGCACGATCGTACACTGGAACATTTCAGCGGTGATGCGAAAAAGATCATTCAAGAAGATGATAAGGAACCCGAAAAAGATGATACAGATGAGTTTGACGATGAGGTAAGGAAATTTTCTTTTCAACTTCAACAAATTCCATTTTTAAATATTAAATGTTTTAATTTAAAATTGTCAAATTCTAGATGTTAAAATAAAAAATATATTAAACAGAAAAACTTTGATTTCTTCATTTGCAGATTTTCAATACTATTAATTAGGATTAAGGATACGAAGGAGCGGGTGCTAATCTGAAAAATTGCACCCGCTTCCAGCGAAATCGCGGTAAAATTTCAGCCACAACCACGTCTTACAACCGTGAGATAGGTGGTTAGAGTCTGTAAAGGAATCAAGACGACGATCCAGCAAAAGCCTCGTGCACCCTAAGAACAGGGAGTGACCCAAGGACAACCGCCTTCTGCATTTTTCCCGCAAGTGTTCTAGCATATTGTTGCCACGCAGGGATGCTTTTTAGGCTATTAGCAAGTGAAAGCTTGGCACCTCCAAGAGCGCCGATGATAAGGACGATCAGTTTAACAGAATATTCCGGGTACAATCGTTGCAACTCCCTTATAAGGTCTCGATACCTCTCTTTCTTTTCATTCTCCTCGGCTATGATGTTTTTGTCAGCTGGTGCCGAAAATTCGATAACGAACATGGTTCGCTTCTCGAAGTCAAGAAGAACCATGTCAGGCCTCGAGTGAGCAACAGAAACAATTGCTAAATGCTCGGGGTGTGCATGGCACGCCCTGCAGCTATTATCGGAATGTCTTGGCTCAAAATGTGTCGACGGTATGTTAAGGTGGAAATGACACCGTCTGGGCATGCAAAAATGAAACCCTCTGTACCAGACTTCAATCCGGGCGATTTAAGGAAAGCAAACGTTAGCTCACAAGACATTGACTGATGCTTCACATTTCTGTGGAAGATACCGTGCATCCTCTTATCGAGGAGCTGTTCACGAAAGTTTTTCTCTTGTGTTTTCTTAAACCGGGCTTTCAGGAGTGAGTACTCGAGATAGATTAGATTTGATGCATTTTGCTCACCCCCAATACTGAAGTCAAGTCCGACTGTTTCAGCAGCCTCCTCCGCTGCTTTGTATAGAAATGCTCCTTTGCCCACTTCTTCGTAATTCCTGACCATTTTAAGAAGAGGGTTTCTTCCAATTGCAACTCTATTTGCTGTACCGAGAATAATCCTGTTGTGAAAACATTCAAGACTCAATATTCCGCGAACCCCTTGACGGCATGAGATGTACAGTCGCGGAACGGAAGACTTAAGACGCATGCTTTTGTTCATGTGCATAACCTTTCTTGTCCCGATATCAAGAGATCTGAGCTCCTTCTTCGTCCATGGAACTACTCCAAATGAATAGAGTAGTGCCGGGACGGCAAGCATGTTCGTTGCAGATACTTTGTTCCTCGCCGACAGTTCGGAAGACCAAATCTGTCGGATGAGACGTTTGTATCTGTTTCGGAGAGTATCCTTTATAGATGTCACATCCTGAATGCGGCTCTGTGGCACGCCCAGGTATGCATAAGTCTCTCCAGCGAAAATATGTCGTATGGCGCTTCTATCAACGAGCTCAGGATCTTCAGGGATGCCATTAAGTTTTCCTCGCTTCAAATGAACCTTGGCGCATTTGTCTAACCCAAATTCCATTCAAATTTCCTTCGTATATCGTTCGACAATCCCCAGAGCTAGATGCAGTTGCTCTCTGTTTTTAGCATAGATCTTAAGATCGTCCATGTAAAATACATGAGTGACCTTGTACTTTCGATCTGCAGGTTTGCCGCACAAGTACCCGTCGGAATGGCGCAGTGCTAGAGATAGTGGCAATAATGTAAGGCAAAAGAGGAGTGCGCTCATGGTGTCGCCCTGAAAGACACCTCTCTGAAACGTGATCTTGTTAGTTGTCACACGATTTTTTTCCAGATGAGATAGTAAATCTGGTTTTCCAAAGCGGCACTAATCTCTCTATGCTGGTAGAATGCTGCATCTTTGCAGTCACATCTATCGATGAGCAGGTTCTCCTGACATTCGGCCACGCCTTTCTTTGAGCATCGTTGTTTATACATTTCTTGCCACACAGATTCAATTTCCCGAACAATCCTATCATTTAGGATAGCTGTGAACATCTTATGAAGCGTGTTCAGACAAGTTATTGGCCTGTAGTTCTTTGGGTCAGCTAAGTTGCCTATTTTCGGCAGGAGTATTGTGCGCCCTTCCACCAACCACTCTGAAATCGGCTCTTCCGACTTCAAATATGAGGTGAAAATACGGGCAAATGCTGATGGGTTGAAGAAAACTTCTTCCACCAGAAGGTTTTGATACAATCTGGTTCCGGTGCGGAATAGTTCTTCATCCCTCTCAATACTTTTTCACCTCCTCGGTAGTGATGAGTGGGCATTCTTTATCAGGTGTTATGAAGGCAACACATAACTCCTTGAAGCTATTTATATTTCCTGAGTCTTCGTCCAGTCTATGCTGAACTTTGTAGACTTATCTCCAAAATACTTCGACCTCCTCTGGTTTGGGTGGGTGTTCGACAGTAACTGGAGGGTCTTGGAAGAGTTGAGATGGGTCAGAGAGAAACTATTGATTTTCTCTGATCCACCTCTCCCTCCGCTCTAGACTTCTCTTAGCATCAGATAGTATCTGTATTCTCTCAACAATATGCTGCCTGATGGTCAGCAGCTTTAACTTGTAAAGTGTGTGATAACGGGTCCGGAGTTCGCGTGCGAAATTTCGAACCGTGGCGGTAAAATTCCTGCCAGATGTGATGTAGTCAATCACACATTGAATGCGGGACGCGTACTGTCTTGCCCAGCCTATCTTTATGGCAAGTTGATGCATTCGTCTTTTGGTCTTATGATCAGCCGTTGGTTTTGTTTTACGGTTCGCATCGGCCAAAGCTCTCGCTGCATTATACACACATTAATTGACAGCCCAGAGGTTGGATTCACCGGAAAAATGTCCACGAAGCTTGTCATCCATTTCAGCCAGATCTTTAGGCTTGAGAGAAACCTTGGTGTTGATGTTTCTCCGGGTCGTAAAACATCGCTCTTCATCTATTGGATGCCTGCCCGC
>NC_046666.1:110468886-110485966 GCF_010883055.1 Belonocnema kinseyi | reverse complement strand
ATAACTTATTAAAATGTAAGTAATTGAGAATAATATTCTTTATGCATTTCTAGTGTAATTTCTTTGGAGAATTTTGTACACATTATTGTACCTTTGTGCTCAAGTACAATCCACGAAAGAAATGAGGGTAGTTTACCGAATACAAAACCGCACGAAAAGCGGCTTCAATATATTATTATATAATATATTATTATTCTTCAATATATTATTATTATATATTATCATTAGGTTCCACTTAAAGAGTTTTAAAATACCGAATACGAAATCGCACAAAAACCAAATTTAAATCCGATTAGGTTCCACTTAGAAACCAATAGGTGAACGGTACGATTACCGAATACAAGACACATCAGATCCTAATAAGAACTTATCAGAAAAATCACAAGTACCAAATACGAAACCGCACAGAAATCGGATCTAAACCGATTAGGTTGTACGTAGAAACCAATAGCTGAATGGTACGAGTACCGTAACAAAACAAAATACAACCACATCAGATCCTAATAAAATCGAATTAGAATAATCAAAATTACCGAATACGAAACCGTACAGAAACCGGATTCAATTCCGATTAGGTTCCACTTAGAAACCAATAGCTAATACGGTACGAGTGCCGAATACAGACACATCAGATCCTAATATGATCCAATTAAAAAGTTCACAATTACCTAATAGAATACCATATAAAACAAGGAACAAAACCCACTTTAGAAAGTAATAGGACCTGATAGAAACCACATCCTATGAGGTTCTATTTGGCTTCTAATAGGCATTCTTACTATAGAAGTACCAAATACAAACCACATAGGATCCTAATAAGACCAATTAGTACGTTAAAAGTTACCAAATACAAAACCGCACAGAAACCGAATTCAAATCCGATTAGGTTCCACTTAGAAACCAATAGCTAATACGGTACGATTGCCAAATACAGACACATTAGATCCTAATATGATTCAATTAAAAAGTTCACAATTACCTGATAGAATACCATATAGAACAAGGAACAAAACCCACTTTAGAAAGTAATAGGACCTGATAGAAACTGCATCCTATGAGGTTCTATTTGGCTTCTAATAGGCGTTTTTACTAGAGAAGTACCGAATACAAACCACATCAGATTATAATAAAACCAATTAGAACGTTAAAAATTACCAAATACAAAACCGCACAGAAACCGAATTCAAACCCGATTAGATTCCACTTAGAAACCAATAGCTAATACGGTACGATTGCCGAATACAGACACATTAAATCCTATTAAGATCCAAATAAAAAGTTCAGAATGACCTAATAGAATACCATATAGAACAAGGAACAAAACCCACTTTCGAAAGTAATAGGACCTGATAGAAGCCTCAACCTATTAGGTTTCTATTTGGATTCTAATAGGAATTTTTACTAGGGTTATGCTCATCCAGCACATCAATGCCAATTATGCAGGTTCGTGACAGCTTAGGTAACACTAAGAATGCTAATTAAATAATAATACTGGGAATTTGAACGTCCGCATAAATTTGTTTATTTAATATTATGGCTTTACCGCTAATTGGGCCGCAAACTTCCGAAACGCAGGTTATTTCAGCCCCAGTATCGATGAGAGCTCTTGTACAACACAAGCGCGACTTCCTATTTCACTAATTCTTCACGTGTACTGGTTAAAACCTCGCATGATATACAGGGTGTCTAAAAAGTCCCGGGACGGTTGGATATTTCCTCAGGTAAAATATTTTTCAAAAAAGTGAAGGTCATTCCTGAAGGAAATTTCACCGAAGAATTCAATTTTGACCTTCAAGTTGACCTTCATGGCTTCTTGAAGGTCAACTTTGTTTTTTAAATGGAAACCCCCTTTTTTACATCTGCAATCGATAGAGCGGAAAATTCCACGTTCAGATACGTACCCAAGTCATAGGTCAATTGTAATGTCCAAGGTCAGTTAGAGGTTATTTGAAATTAACAAAGTTTTCCAAGAAGTCAGTGTAATTCCTGAAGTAAATTTCAACGAGAAATTCATTGGTGAGCTCTGTATTGATCTTTGTTACAGCGTTTTGAATATTGTAAAATTATAAAGAAATTTTTCATTAAAAGTTCTAGGTGTTCTGATGAGAGTTCTGTTCCTCCCCAAATAGATATACAGTCCTATACCGTTTTTCGATACCTAAGTCAATACCTAAGGCGATACCATAAGTCCTATACCGTTTTTCCATATCAATATTACGAATTAAAACTAAATTTACACCAAAATCTGCAGGATCTGAGGAGATGCAGATGCGCATAGCCCCAGCATTTGTTGAAAACCCACACCTTAGTTTACGTCGGGCTAGTGATGAGCGTGACGTTGCTCCTGAGACAGTGCGAAATATTTTCCAAAGCATTAATTTCCATCCTTACAAAGTTCATCTGATACAAGATCTCAATGAAGACGATCCTGATCATCGGGTTGAATTTTCTAAATTTATGATGTACAGAATTGATATAGATCCTCTTTTCTTGTACAATACAGTATTTTCAGATGAATCTACGTTCACTTTAAAAGGTGAAGTTAACAGGAAAAATTGTAGATATTGGTCCGACACAAATCCTGATTGGATGTTGGAGAGTCACACACAATATCCACAAAAGTTAATGTTTAGGCCGGTATCTTGAATGATACATTGATAGGCCCTGTCTACATCGATGGTAATCTCAATGCCCGTGCGTATAAAGAGCTTCTCAGAAACCAAATTGTACCAAGAATAAGGGATATTACAGGTGATAATTTTCAAACTATTTGGTTCCAGCAGGACGGAGCAGCAGCTCATTACGGTAGGGAGGTTCGATCATATTTGGATACTCAGTTCCCTCAAAGGTGGATTGGAAGAAGGGGTAAAATAGAGTGGTCTGCTAGATCTCCTGATCTGACGCCTCTCGACTATTTTCTTTGGGGTTATTTAAAGAGCAAAGTATACTCAACGCAACCGAAAAACTTAGACGAATTGCAGAATCGGATTCTGCAACAGGCTACTTTAATTGATATGGAAATGATTCGTAATGCTGTAACTCATTTTTACAATCGCATAGCTTTTTGTCAAGAAGCTCAAGGTTTTCAATCCGAACATCGTCACTGAAGCGTGAGAGGCAAGGGGACTCACGCTAATCAAGCACCCAAAGAGAATAGAATTTACTACGCCCACGTCGTTGTTCCTGGGTAATCTTGGGTAATACAGAGCGCACCAATGAATTTCTCCTTGAAATCTACTTCAGGAATTACACTGACCTCTTGTAAAACTTTGTTTATTTTAAATAACTTCTAACTGACCTTGAACGTTACAATTGACCTATGACTTGGGTACGTACCTGAACGTAGAAGTCTCTGCTCTATAGATTGCAGATGTAAAAAGGGGGGTTTCCATTAAAATACAAAGTTGACCTTCAAAAAGCCATAAAGGTCAACTTCAAGGTCAAAATGAAGGTCAACATTGAATTCCTAGTTGAAATTTACTTCAGGAATTACACTGACTTCTTGGAAAACTTTGTTAATTTCAAATAACCTCTAACTGACCTTGAACGTTAAAATTCACCTATGACTTGGGTACATACCTGAACGTAGAAGTTTCCGGTCTATCAATTGCAGGTGTAAAAAAGGGAGTTTCCATTTAAAAAAACAAATTTGACCTTAAAAAAGCCATGAAGGTCAACTTCAAGGTCAAAATGAAGGCCACTGTTGATTTCTACGTTGAAATTTACTTTAGGAATGACCTTCACTTTTTTGAAAAATATTTTACCTGAAGAAATATGCAACCGTCCCGGGACTTTTTAGATACTCTGTATAATGGTGGATGCTATGTCCATATTTTCTTCTATTTTTATTGACATGCCCTCGTTCGTTTGTCGGATCTTAATTCGATTCTTATCGCTGATAGTTTGCAGCCTCTCATTCATGAATCGCTTCAAGTTCAATGTTCTGTTGACTCCACGAGTTACCTTCCAATGGGGCCTTCCCCCTCCCCCCTCCACTGGTGCATTGGCGCGGCCATGTATTGCCATTGAAGTTTGGCGCTGTCTGTGCCGTTTGTGTAGAGGCCCCGTTTCCATGGTTATTTTGGCCACTGCCACTCGCACGTCCGTATCCTGTCTCTGGATTCGGGGCTCGCCACGTATTGGTTTGGTTGTAATTACTTTTCCGTTGTGGGGTGACTGTTTCGGCACTCCCGCTTCTCTGGCTGTCGTTGCATATTCGGCACATGATCGGTCTTTATTTGACTGATAGTAACCAAATTCAACTTTTTCCTTTACCTTGTATTGTGTCTGTTCATTCCAGTATCTTTGTTGAAATTTTGAAATGAACATATTGAGGTGTATTGCGTCATTTCTAATCAAGGGCCACAAAATCGCTGGGATAACCTGACTAGAACTTCTCGATTACATAATCGGCATCACATTCCCTTGGTTTTACTAGGGCACTATAAAGGTGGGTATGTGCATTCGCCATTTTCGGTCCATGGAGTCGAGCGAGTATGTATAAAACGTGTGCATTAATCGCGAGAATTTAAGCTCGACTGTGATCAAATTAGTTTTTGATATTAATAAATAATTAATGTAGGTATATTTTAGACCTCATAGAGTAATACAAAGCTGTAGATTTTTGGCCTTTGGTCTTGCGAATTTATAAGGGCAGGTAAAAAATAAGAGTGCTTACTTTTTTAAATGTATGCATTTCGCCAATGATATCGTGGCCTCATCAGGACTGTAATAAGTATGAATATAATAATAGAATGTTTCGTGACATTATTCACTATACCTAGGTTTTCCATAAAAGGAAAAAAATTACAAAGTAAAAACTTACCATAGGTGACATTTAAAATTTGAAATTAGAAGTTTGTTATATATAAAAATATTTATAGGTCCATTGTCGAATGATTTAGATTTGCAAAACATGTGTAACGATAAAATAAAAGTAGAGTTTATCCTAGATCCAAAGAATATTTAGTGCAATGAAAATACAAATACTTACAAAACCTTCAGTTATTGAAAGTGAAACATTAAAAAAAGTAAGAACTTTTATTTTTTACCTACCCTTATAAATTCGCAAGACCAAAGGCCAAAAATCTGCAGCTTTGCATTAATAAATAATAATATGAATTTCTTTATAGACCTGCTAGGAAACGTGTGAATAAATATTTTTCTTTCGAATTGTTCTGAAATGGGATGTGGAAGCTGTAATTGTGAAGACCACATACAGCCTAAACAGAGGTGCTTATTAAACGTAAGTAAATAACTTATATATTTAATTTAACATAGAAAACGTATATTAGACTAAGTAAAACTAATGTAGAGAAGTTATTTGGCGTATTTACGTTCCAATTGCAAATTTATATGAAGGTAAATATAGCCTAACTTTAGACTGTATAACATGTGCATTGTATGATGTACACAAAATGAGTTTACCACTTTGTAAATACTTTTTGATATATTAGTTTTACTCGGTCTAACATACTTTTTCTATGTTAACTTAAATAAATATGTTATTTGCTTAGTTTAATAAGCACCTGTGTAGGCTATATGTGGTCTTCACAATTGCAGCTTCCACACCCCATTTCAGAACACTCCGAAAGAAAAATATTTATTCCCACGTTTCCTAGCACGTCTATAAACAATTTCAAACTATTATTACTAATATAAAAAGCTAATTTTATCACAGTGGAACTTCAAATCTCGCATTTAATGCACACGTTGTATACACACTCCCTTCACTCCATGGACTGAAAATGGCGGGTGCACATACCCGTATACTTAGGTGCTCTAGTTTTACTACGTCCCGTATATTGACGTAGTTGCCTTGTGTATGTAATGGGGTATTTGTATTTCTATTAATACGCGATTTTTCCTTCGTCTAAAAATCCCCCAGGGGAACAGAAAAAGTGCAAATCCTATTCCTTTCAATTGACTTAATAAATGTTAACGAAAGCATTTATTTTACCTATTTTTCATGATTAAATCTTTTTATAACTTATAAATTAGAAAAATATTCATATTTATATTTATTTATATTTTAATAATTTAGTTAAATGTCGTAAAGATGCATAAAAGAAATCTATTTAAGTGTGCGAATTAAAATAACTTTAACTCTAGAGAGGCGGACTTGAATTAATTAAAATTAAATTTTGAACCCTTATATTCCACATGAAGGAATTAAAACAGTTTATTACACATATTCTGTGTACTTATTAGAAGGAATTAAATAATCTCATAAATTGAACACTTTTGGGGAATAGAATACATGTGCGAGGTTATCTATCAATAGAATTACAAGGGATTAAATATATTGAAAACACGTTCTCTTTTGGGGAATAGGGGCCTATGCGGCGGCTGCTATGAAAATAGAAATAAACTAGTTTCTGAGATATCCTATTCTTAGGATGAGATTTTAGACAGATGGAAAAATTGCGCATTCAAATTAAAGGAATAAACTTCACTTTTTCGCTGAAATCTGAAAATATTAATTTTTCTCTATTCAACGCTTATTACCGAGCTGCTTCCAAGGATCGGCTAATTATTTGTTCTATAGCATTGATTTTGGCTTGGAGCGACCTCTCCTTTGCAACCGCTTGCTCGTCCCTGTGTCTTTTCTCTTTTAAAAAACGCTGTGTGTTTATCCAGTTCCTCGAACCTGTTATTTATCGTAGTCCACATATGATCAGAGTTGCTTTTGGGCGGTGCCGGCGGCACTATAGAATCCTCTTCTATTCTTTCAAGCATGTTATTTCTGATTGTGGAATTGAGATCTTCTTGACTACTGTCTTCATCAATTACTAATCTCCTCGTCGCCCTTCTGGCCCTAGTACTTGACTTACTCGTTTTCCTTTATATACAAAAAAGAATTTTTTGTTATATAATGATTTCTCACACAGCACTGTCAATGAGTTTATTTAATAGTGTATATATATATATAATTAAAAATTTTTCATAAAGACAACCACAGGCTTTTGCTGGGAACGGGTGCTAATCTGCAAAACTGCACACGCTCCCAGCGAAATCGCGATAAAATTTCAGTCTTATCAACTTGTATACTTGTATACAGAGCTGTCTCCATAACAGATGAAGATAACTTACATAAAGCGTTAGAAAATGTCTAACAAATCCTAATACAGAACGATTACACAAACAAATTGATAAAGCAATAAGAGAATTCCCTCAAAAAAACAAGTCAACACAACCTACGAAAGAAAGAGAGAGAAAAATGACCACCACCAACGTATGAAGGAACATGAAAGTAAGCTCAGACTGAAACATTCCATGCAATCAGCACTAGCTGAACATCATATCGAAACAGGACATAAAATTTTATTTGACAGAACAACCACAATTGCAAAAACACACATCATCTTTCCCAAAAAACATAGAGAAGCAATCGAAATCTTAAAACACTCTAATAACACAATAGGGACAACGGATATAATACCAATCCGATTTGGCTTTCCATCCTCCCGGATTTTTTAAATAAAAAGACTTGATGGGCTAATAAGGTTCGACCAGTCCCCACGGTGGAGCGCTCTGGCCAATCACAGGCATCGTAGAGAGCATACATAAGAGCAACATTACCTGATACCTCAGTTTCAGGTCAGCCCTGAAAAAGTGAACTGCAATGTTTACGAAACTTCGGCAAAATTTCATAGTTTTTTATACGAGTGAAACCCGAAATAGCTCTTGTTATCAGAGCGATATTAAGGCTAATGCCGTAGGAGTGACAGAGGTGGTAATAAAGCACTCTTAGTTCTGCATTGTGTCTTTGGATGTAGGTCGTTCCCGCATGAGTTGGACAAATAGATAGTATGTGAAATAAATGCTCGGGGTGTGCATGGCACGCCCTGCAGCTATTATCGGGAATGTCTTGGCTCGAAAAGTGGCGACTGTATGCTAAGGTGGGAATAACACCGTCTTGGCATGCAAAAATGAAACCCTCCGTACCAGACTTCAATCCGGGTGATTTAAGGAAAGCAAAAGTTAGCTCACACGACATTGACTGATCCTCCACATGTCGGTAGAAGATACCGTGCATCCTTTTATCGAGGAGCTGTTCCCGAAAGTTTTTCTCTTGTGCTTTCCTAATCCAGGCTTTCAGGAGTAAGTACTCGAGATAGATAAGATTTGATGCATTTTGCTCACTCCTAATACTGAAGTTAAGTTAAGAATTAAGATGCATGCTTTTCTTCATGTACATAACCTTTCGAGTCCCGCTATCAAGGGATCTCAGATCGTTCTTCGTCCATGGAACCATTCCAAATGAATAAAGTACTACCGTGACGGCAATCATGGTTATTGCAGATGCTTAGTTCCTCACCAACAATTCGGAAGACCAAATCTGCCGGATGAGACGTTTGTATCTGCTTCGGAGAGTATCCTTTATATATGTCACACCCTGAGCTCAGGGTCTTCAGGGACGCCATTAAGTCTTCCTCGCTTCAAATAAACCTTGGCGCATTTGTCTAACCCAAATTGCATTCAAATTTCCTTAGTATATTCTTTGAGCCTCGTTGTTCATACATTTCTTTGCACACAGGTTCAATTGCCCGAACAATCTTATCATTTAGGATAGCTGTGAATATCTTATACAGTGTATTCATACAAGTGATTGGCCTGAGATAAGTTGAGATAAATGAGATAAGTTGTCTGTTTTCGGCAGGAGTATTGTGCGCCCTTCCACCAACCACTTCTCTTAGTACTTTTTTCACCTCTAAGGTAATTATGGGTGGGCATTCTTCAGCAGGTGTTATGAGGGCATCACACAACTCCTTAAAGCTATTTATATTTTCTGAGCTTTCGTCCAGTCTATGCTGCACTTCGTAGACTTCTCTCCAAAATATTTCGACCTCCTCTGGTTTGGGCGGGTGGTCGAAGTAACTGGAGGGTCTTGGAAGAGTCGAAATGGGTCAGAGAGAAACTGTTGACTTTCTCTGACCCACCTCCCTCTCTGCCCTAAACTTCTCTTAGCATCAGGTAGTATCCGTGTTCTCTCAACAATATGCTACCTGATTGTCAGCAGCTTTGACTTGTTAAGTGTGTGATAAAGGGTCCGGAGTTCGCGCGCGAACTTTCGAACCTTAGTGGTAAAATGCCTGCCAGATGTGATGTAGTCAATTACACACTGAATGCGGGACGCGTACTGTCTTGCCCAGGCTATCTTTATGGCGAGTTGATGCATTCGTCTTTTGGTCTTATGATCAACCGTTGATTTTGTTTTACGGTTCACATCGGCCAAAGCTCTCGCTGCATTAGACACACAACAATTGATAGACCAGAGGTCGGATTCTTTGGAAAAATGTCCACGAAGCTCATCATCCATTTCAGCCAGATCTTTAGGCTTGAGAGAAACCTGAGTGTTAATATTTCTCCGGGTCATAAAGCATCGCTCTTCCTCTATCGGATGCCTGTCCGCGGTTGGTATTAGTGTGGCCTCTCTTTCTCTGTTGCCGGCTTGTTTTAGCTGTGGTAGAGTAGGCGTTCCGCTTACATAGCCATATAAATAAGCTTAAAATAAAACACGACTTTTTAATTTCTGATTAGCCTTTTCTTTAATGCATGTACTTAAAATTAAGATATGTAACAAGATGTATTGCACAATTGGAGATCAGAATATTCACAAATGTAAACATAGACAGGATTAGTCAAAACATGTCCATATTTTTCTCTTCTGGAAAAAATTATGACTATTTTAATTATTCGCGTGGTGCGACCGAGGTTCAATAGCAGATGAATGCATCAATAAGCACCTATTAACATGTAATAAGGCGTTAAATATATGAATTAGTGGACTATTCAATTGAATGAAAAGCAATTTTGTAAAATTACACGAATATCCTGGCGGACTGAAGGAACCGAAAGCTTTAAGTGCATCTTCTTTTAGTAGCAGTTAATAACCATTCCGTCGGCAACTTTAAGCATTTTTCTGGATGCTAGCGCCACGCAGTGGAAACATCGGACAAAAATGCTGCAATGCAAGTGAGAATTTTATTTTTAAACTTCGCGCGCAGCATACTACTTGAGCTATTATGGATGCACTTGAAGTCACCTTCAGCAGAGGGAATGACATTTTAAAAAATGTTTAACGCTGCAAAAAAAAGTGTTGTGATTACTCCGCGAGTTTCTAATGGAAATTTTAACGTAGAATCCGAATTTCAACAATTTAAAAGTCAATCTTGCTGTTTTTCTGAGTTTTCTAAGACGGAACGGAAGGCGGATTCAGTGGGCTCTTTAAGGGTACTTTTTAAAGGCTCCTTTCGGTTCGTTCGGTCTGCCAGGGTATATAATTTGGCTAAAACATATCAAAATTCGGCAACCAATAATATTGTTGCCTAAGAGTGTTCGTTAAATCCGACTTTGTATTTTTTTATAGGTACGGCACTGACTCAATATATTTTTTTTTCGAAGGATATCGGGAATAAAAGAAAGAAAACTTGTCGAATATCCAGGGTTTTGCGAGATCCTCAGATCAATAAAATATTGAAAAATCAAACCTTTTCTTGAGAAAATTATCATTTTGACGACAAATATGAATTTTATGAAAGAGAGAAATTAGCGGGTTACAGACGATAGCATTGGAACTTTCAGAATCGTTCGAAAATTTATTTCTTCACCCACAATTCTGATATCGTAGAAGAATTCTCGAAAGATACAATGTTTTCGAAGGGCTACGTCTTTATGGTGGTGACCCTAAATTTTGCGAAAAAAGTCGCGAAATGGAGAAACGAAGGAAATAAACTGACATATCCTTTTTGATGAGACTATTATCAATCGATACTACGTCAAAAATAATTAGACAAGTGTCCCGGATTTTTTTGTCCCTTGTAAGAATTATGAGTGTTTGTAAGTTCAGTGGTAAAGAGCCTGGCTGGCGACCACGCTTCCGCGGGTTCAAATCTTTTTGTCACCTTTTTTCTGTGTTGTAAACATGTCAAATCTTAATTTTTAATGCTTCCCCGGAGATTGAATTACTTTTTTCAAAAATATTACCGGAAAACCATATATTATCACGTAGTTGGCTGATGCAGTGTTCACTGAACCTACGGAAGAAATGAGAATCAGCCAAAGATTAGGCAGTTTTCAATTGGGAAATAAAACAAAAAAATGTTAATATAATTTGCTACAAAATATTAAAATACTTTTTACATATAACATCTGCAAACGCACAAATTTTATAGATAAACCAATTTATGGTTTTATGTAAATTTGTAAGCTTATCCAGTTTAAAATTATAACTGGATTATAAAGTATAAAATCAAGTTACCCAGAAATAAATTTCAAAACTATCAAATTTAGAAATTAGGCTCTCTGAACATTTATTTATAAATTTCAAGCTTATCAAGTCGCCCAAAAGCTATTCTGGATATTGAAGAATTATCCACATTTCTAATTATTCCCAAATTAGAAAACTAGCGAATGTTGACTTTTCTTCATAAATTATAAGTTTAAGAAGTTACGCAGTAATAAACTTAAGCATAAGAAATTACTAATTCTCAAATTTTCGAAATTAGAACCTCTGTAAATTTATTTATAAATCGCAAGTTTATCAAGTTCTCCGGCTATAAATTTTGACATTACACGATTTTCGACATTTACAATTTTAAAATATAAATTAAAAATTTATTAGTTCGTCACATTTTTTCCCTTAAATTACCAAATTTATCACATGTCAAATTTTCAAATGTAAAGCGTGGTGAGTGCTTTTATTTTTCTTAATTGTAAGTTTATAAATGCATTGTTTTGTAAGTAAAATATGACTAAAGTTACGGTACTGATCAGAACGGTATCTGTGGGTATCTGGCACGTACATATTCGCCCAGCTACGTGATAATCTATGTCGATTATCACCCGAAAATATGTAAAGAAAAATAAATTACGATTATATAAATGAATGATTCGAAAAGTGTCTGCATGATATTTATTTTCCAGTAATATTTTCGAAAAAAATATCATCGCCGGGCAAGCATAACAATTATTATTTGACATGTTTACAATACCAAAAAAAAGTTGAAGATAGGGCTATCTCATATTTGAAAAAAGATATAAATGGATTCACTTTGATAGAAAGACTGGGATTCAAGAAGATAGGGCTATCAGATATTTAAACAAAAGACAGAAATGGATTAACTTGGATAGGAAAATGGGGATTAAAAAAGATAGACGAAATTTTGGTTAGACCAAGCAATAGAAAAGGATAGAGGTGTACAAGTGGGGGGTTTATTTAGATAGAAATACTGGGGTTCAAGAAGATAAGGCTATCTTATATTTCAGAAAATATGGAAATGGATTCTCTCGGACAGGATAATAGGGATTAAAAAAGATAGACGAAATTTAAGATTGCCAAACGGATATGAAAGGATAGAGGTGGATAAGCTGTGGATTCATTTATATAGAAATACTGAGATTCGCGAAGATAGGGCTATTTTATATTTCTGAAAAGATAAAAATGGATTTACTTGGATAGAAAAATAAGAATTAAAAAAGTTATAGGAAATCTTATATTGCCTAAAGTATAGAAAAGGATAGAGGTAAATAAGCTGTGCATTTATTTAGATAGAAAGAATGGGATTCAAGAAGATAAGACTATCTTAGATTTTAGAAAAGATAACAAAAAGATTCAATGAGATAAGAAGATAGGGATTGAAAAAGAAAGACAAGATTTTGGATTGCCTAACGAATATAAAAAGATAGGCCTGGATAAGCGAAGGATTTATTTGGAAAGAAACACTAGAACAGGGATTGGGAGTGGAAAGAAAAGCATACATGTGGATGAGTGGCGGATAGACATGGATTGGAAGATTGAGATTCAAAAGAATAGAGGTGATTGTAGATTGGAAGAAAGGTAGAAAATGATCGAAGGGATAAACGTAGGATCAAGATGGATACATCGGTTCTTTCCATTTCAATCTTAAAGATAGAAAATGATTCAAACGGATAAAGACTCTATCCGTTTACTTCCAGCAGGGTGAGTCAATGCCACACCTATAAAAAAAGTCCACAAAAATGACATTTTTTAAGAACTGGATTCGGAGATGCTATAAAATATAACAGACGTAGAGGTTCCATTCAGTTCCTTCGGTTCGCCAGGGATCTTACCGCGGCTGTCGGTAAGCACTCTAGAACAATTATGGGAGAGAATTGTAATACACATAACCTCGAAATATACACACACGTTTTTAGCAAAATCAAAATTTGTTGCAATTAACCGACAAAAAAAGTGTGCAGGGACGTCCGTTAGCATGTTCGCTATCATTCCTCAGATTTTGAAGACAAAATATTTATTAATCTATGAAAAAAGCCGGGGGAATCTAACACTGATAAAATCGATACTAATTCCTAAGCGCCATGCAAATTAATCAAATTGAGCCAAAATTTTTTTTTTTAATTCACCCACAAAAAAAGTGAGCAGGGACGTCCGTTAGCATGTTCGCTATCATTTCCCAATTAAAAAAAATTATTTATTATTCTAGAAGTATTACATTTCTAGAAGCTACATTTTACTTACTTGCTAACAAAAGATTTTTACTAATAGTTCACCGACCACTGTTCCATAGAGTATAGACCGTTGTTACGTTTATTGCAAGTGCCTGAAACTCTGAGAGAGATAAATTTACGATATGGAAAATCCAGTAACAGTTTATTGCGTTTTGGAAAATTTAAATATTGTACCTCATACTATATCTACTGCCATATATTGATTTGTATGTTGCTTTTTGTGTTCAAATTAGGTTTCATTGTGTTTAAAAATTAAATTCTCAATATTGTGCAAATGGCTCTTTTAATACAAACTAGTGACATTTTCCGTTCGACAAATAAGTGGCGTGGCAACTCCAGGCCCTATCAAGCCTCTAAAATCATTTGAGCTAACATAAGTCCAATTCTTCCATACATTGGGTTACATTCTTTTAACTTGTCGGAGTCGGTAAGTATGCTCTTTTAAAATTTGTATCCCTGTTGAAAAAATACGTCATTAATTTATTTCGATCCATTTGACTTTCTGTTTCACAACGAAAATAAAGATTTAGAACACTAGAACTTTGCAATCTTTTAAACTCGCATGCCCCGCGTTGGGCGCCAACTGTAATCTTCTGCTTATGCACGAGTTAACTAATGGAAGGTTTCTCGAACCTTCAGAGTCGATTTAATTAATAATTAAACATCCAGGTAATTATTAAAAGGGACGCTATAAAGAAAGCACAAGATTCTATGTACAAATACAAGCATTTTAGTTATCTTACTTATATAAAATTGAATAAAGAATCTTTATTTATTGAATTATTCAAATAGACTTTAAATGTCCTGGGAGCTTCTCGGACATTAGCGTCTAAGTCCCAGGGTTGTTATGCAGACAACTTTAGGACGTCCTAAAGACGTTATTTCTGGCCTAAGGTTGTCTCAAAGATGTCCACAGGGCTAGTCCTAAAGACGCCTCAAAAAGACCTATAAGGGACATGATTATTTTTTCACGTTAAAAAGTGAAAGACCTCCCTGTGGGAACCATGACATCAAAAGTACGTCCTAAAAACGTCTTTATATATTCTACGACATTGTGAGAATAATTTGAGCCATTACGAGTATGAAATTAAATGTCGAAACAGAATAATATTGTAAGGCTTTAAAAAAGCCAAATTTTTTCTACTGACTATTTTCATATCGTGCGTTGCTTGTTTGAAAATGCTATAACTTTAATAATTTTGCTTTTATCGAAAAACGTAGTTGAAATAAATTGTTCGTGTTTCTGAGCACTACGGAAAGCCATACATAGAACTTTCAAAAGTTGTTATGCTATAAAGAAGTTGTTATGATAACATTGTAAGGCTCCCCGAAAGAAACATTTATTTACTTCTGACTTTTTTTCATATCATGCGTTGTTTGGAAAAAACATGGTTTCGAACATTTTGAAAATGTGCTCAGTCATTGAGTTTCTATACAAAATGGCTTGTTAACGAACTCGTTCTTTCTTTTTGGGCCTTGAAAAAGTGTGCCGAAGCACATAATACTACAGACTACAAACAGACAGACAGAAACCTTCATAAAATAGTTTATTCTGACTCAGGAAGTCTCAAAACGTGGAGATTTGATAAAAAACCGACCATGTTAGATTTTAAACATAACCAGTACAATCATTTTATCACCCCCATTTAAAGTTCGTTTAGATACACCGTAATCCTTTATAACATTCTGAGGACGTCCTTTATAACATCCTGAAAACATCCGTAGGTCAACCTACGGACGTCCACAGGATGTTATCAAGGATGTCCTTAGGATAACCTACGGACATCCTCAGAATGTTATAAAGGATCACGTTGTGCCTAAACGAACTTTAAATGGGGGTGACAAAATTATTGTATTGGTTTTGTGCAAAATCTCACATGGTCGGTTTTCATCAAATCTTCACGTTTTGAGACTGCCTGAGTCAGAAAAACCTATTTTTATGAAGGTGTCTGTACAGAATATATGAATATATCATATATCAGGATATATGAATATCCGTACAGAACATTATTGAATTTCGAAAAAAGTGGTCTCAAAAATTTTCAAAATACGATCACTTTTTGAATTTGTATCCAAAATGGCTGTCTAACGAACTTGACCTTCATTTTGAGATAGTAAAAGAATTTACCAAAGGAAATCCAATCAGTCAATTCTTTCAAAAGTTATCGTGCTAACAAAAAAAAACCATCCATGGACGGACAGACACATTCGTAAAAACCTGTTTTTCGGATTCAGGAGGTCTCAAAGCGTGGACCTTTCACAAAAACAGTAATGGAAAGACTGCAGTGATGGCGACTGTACGGCCTGGCAGCAACGAGAAACACTGACGAAAGGTCTTTGTGCGACTAGGATGAGATGCGCAAACTGAAATTCGCCGGCGCGCGCGCACCCTACCGATAGAAATCTCAGAGTATTCTCAGTAGAAAAAGCCTAGCCGGTTTGAGACTATTTTAAGGTTCGATATGAATGATTTAGCCTCTGAGATAGTCTAAGAGATTTGGGTCATTTTCAAGGTCCTTTTAGTGGTCCTTTTAAGAGTAATGCGACGATAATATAATGTTCCTTTTGTATTCGCCAAGTACCGGGCGGGCAGAGTTATTTACAGTAGTTTGCTGTCGCTAACCCGACTCTCCTTTTTAAAACTTTTCTTCAAATTATTAACACTTTGTTTTTAATTGATGAATTTTCTCATTATACTTATTTATAGTTATAACTTATATACTAATATACAATTTTATAGTTGAATTAAAAAATGTTGTCTTTTTTTGGATTATCTCATTTCATTTACAGGAAACGTTGTATTAATTCTAATTTTAAACATTTAGAAAAAAAGTTAGATATCTGAAATCATCGAAAGCCGTAGATTCCAAATTATTATGTTTTAGGCTGTTAACTATGAAATTTGAGAAAATCTATTTCTAAACTTTAATCCGAAGGCTTAATAAAGGACCCTTGAGTTCCGGCTACTCTATTGATATAGCCTCTTTTTTTAATTTCAGCCTCTCTGCTTATTATTTCCCTGGCTGGCCGAAGGAACCGAATGGAGCCTCTACAAAGTAGGACCCCATTGGGTCCCCATTCGGTTCCTTTTTTAAAAACTCGAGAAAACAGCAGAATCAACTTTTAAGTTGTTGAAATTCGGATTCTACGTTGAAATTCACTATAGAAGGTCACGGAATAATCGCAATAGTTTTTTTTTTGCAACGGTAAAAAGTTTAAAATAATATAAGACAGGCGTTATACGACTTACATTTTTTAAAACTTTTTACAGTTGAAAAAATATATTGCGATTATTCCGTGACCTTCTATACGGAATTTGAACGTAGAATTCGAATTTCAACAATTTAAAAGTTTATTTTTATGTTTTTTCGAGTTTTTTGAAAAGGAACCGAATGGCGACCCAATGGGGTCTTTACGGGTACTTTGTAGAGGCTCCATTCGGTTCCTTTGGTCGGCCAGGGTTGATATGTAATGCAAACTGTGTCAATGTCAACGAAGTAAACATAGACAGCTACCACCACTATATATTATGTATAGTATATAAACCACCACTATATATTATGTATAGTATATAAACATATATACA
>NC_046666.1:110464101-110468786 GCF_010883055.1 Belonocnema kinseyi | reverse complement strand
AGAGATTGATGCCGCTTTGGAAAACCAGATTTACTATCTCATCTGGCAAAAATCGTGTGACAACTAACAAGGTCACGTTTCAGAGAGGTGTCTTTCAGGGCATCACCATGAGCCCACTCCTCTTTTGCCTTACATTATTTCCACTATCTCTAGCACTGCGCCATTCCGGCAGGTGCTTGTGCGGCACACCTGCAGATCGAAAGTACAAGGTCACTCATGTATTTTACATGGACGATCTTAAGATCTATGCTAAAAACAGAGAGCAACTGCATTTAGCTCAGGGGATTGTCAAACAATTTATTAAGGAAATTGGAATGGAATTTGGGTTAGACAAATACGCCAAGGTTTATTTGAAGCGAGGAAAACTCAATGGTATCCCTGAAGATCCTGAGCTCGTTGATAGAAGCGCCATACGACACCTTTGCGCTGGAGAGACTTATACATACCTGGGCGTGCCACAGAGCCGCATTCAGGATGTGACATCTATAAAGGATACTCTCCGAAGCACATACAAACGTCTCATCCGACAGATTTGGTCTTCCGAACTGTCGGCGAGGAACAAAGTATCTGCAAAGAACATGCTTGCCGTCCCGGTAATACTCTATTCATTTGGAGTAGTTCCATGGACGAAGCACGAGCTCAAATCTCTTGATATCGGGACAAGAAAGGTTATGAACATGAACAAAAGCATGCATCTTAAGTCTTCGGTTCCGCGACTGTACATCTCACGCCGTCAAGGGGGTCGCGGAATATTGAGTCTTGAATGTCTTCACAACAGGATTATTCTAGGTACAGCACATAGAGTTGCAAATGGAAGAGACCCTCTTCTTAAAATGGTCAGGAATCACGAAGAAGTGGGCAAAGGAGCATTTCACAGCTCCTCGATAAGAGGATGCACGGTATCTTCCACATAAATGTGAAGGATCAGTCAATGTCTTGTGAGCTAACGTTTGCTTTCCTTAAATCGCCCGGATTGAAGTCTAGTACAGAGGATTTCATTTTTACATACCAAGACGGTGTCATTTCCACCGTAACATACCGTCGCCACATTCTGAGCCAAGACTTTCCCGATGATAGCTGCAGGGCGTGCCATGCACACCCCGAGCATTTAGCTCACATACTATCTAGTTGTCCAACTCACGCGGGAACGACCTACATTCAAAGGCACAATGCGGCACTAAGAATGCTTTATTACCATCTCTGTCACTCCTACGGCATTCACCTTAATATCGCTCCTCTAAATTCTCCTAGGGAAATTGAGTCAATTGTCGAGAATGGAAAGTGCCGCATATTCTGGAACTTTATATTCTCGGCAATTGTTTCTGTTGCTCACTCGAGGCCTGACCTGGTTCTTCTTGACTTCGAGAAGCGAACCATGTTCGTTATCGAATTTTCGGCACTAGCTGACAAAAACATCATAGCCAAGGAGAATGAAAAGAAAGAGAGGTATCGACACCTTATAAGGAACTTGCAACGATTGTACCCGGAATATTCTGTTAAACTGATCGTCCTTATCATCGGTGCTCTTGGAGGTGCCAAGCTTTCACTTGCTAATTCCCTAAAAAGCATCCCTGCGTGTCAACAGTATGCTAGAACACTTGCGGGAAAAATGCAGAAGGCGGTTCTCCTTGGGTCGCTCCGTGTTCATAGGGTACACGAGGCTTTTGCTGGATCGTCGTATTGATGGAAGAAGAAATGAGAAGTAAAGGTTGGGGTGGACTTAGGATAGGGAATGAGAAGATATATACCCTGGCATACGCAAACGACATAGTCTTGATGGCAGAGAATGAAGAAGGGATGGCGGGATTAATTACAGGATTAGAGAAATACTTAGATGGGAACAAGCTGAATGTAAATGTAGAAAAGACAAAGATAATGAGGTTTAGAAAAGGAGGGGGAAAGAAGAAAGAATGAACAGGGAGATAGAAGGGAATAAAGTTAGAAGAAGGAAAAAAGTATAAATATTTGGGATATATCTGGCAAACGAATGGAGATCATACAGCTCATATAGAAGAAAGGATAAAAAAGCAGCAGGGGTAATGAACCAGATATGGGGAATAGAAAAAAGAAGGTTAAAAAAATTGGAGAAAAGGAATGTGGGTATTTGATACGCTGGTATGGCCAGTATTAGCTTATGCAGCAGAGATATTGGGATGGAAAAAAAGGAAAGATATTGAGATTTCACAAGAGAGGTATATAAGGTGGACACTAGGGGCAGACTGGAGGACGCCTGGATACATGATGAGAGAAGAAGCGTAAAGGGGTAAGTTGAGTATTAGAGCGGGAAAGAGGGCATTGAAATTTAAGACAAAGCTGAAGGAGGGAAAGGGAGGGTTGTTGGCGAGAATGTGTTTAATGGAGGTAGAAGCGAGCAGAGGGAGGGCGATCGAATTAACGAGATGGGAAGAAGAAAGGAGGGAGTTCTTTAATGATAGAGAAATAGAAGACGGGACTGGTGTAAGCTATGAACAACTGGAAAGAAGGGAGAGGGAAAGACAATTAATAGAACGATGGGGGATGATGAGGAATCAAAATACAATAAATGGTATGAGATGATAAGAAAGGAACGAATGCTAAAGTATTTAGAAAAGGGATGAGGAGAGAGAAGGTGGACTAGAATAGCAAGATTCATATTGGGAAACGAGGTAAGGGAGGGGATGTACTGGGAAAAAGAAGAGAACAGAAAGTGTAGAATATGTCAATGGGAGGTAAGGTAATGGTAAGGGAAGGTAAAAGTGAAGTAGACTAAGATGCGTTTGCGTTCTCATGCTCTCTTTCTCTCTCTCTCTCTCTCTCGCTTGCACTTTCGCTTTCGTTCGCTCACTCGTTTGCTAATAAGTCCTAAATCGCGCTATCGCAGGAAATAGAGATAAGGAACCAGATATAAGATTTATGTAAATAGTTATGAATAATTTTATATATAGAAAGGATAAGATTGAAAAAAATATAGATATAAGCGGACAGATTGTTAGGAATGGAAGTCATGTAAACCCTTAGGGGACACATTATGAGTAAAGAAGAAGGTAGAAAATTCCATTACAAATTAAAATATTAGGTTAAAAGATTATATGTTTTATTACAAATTATTCGATTTAAGTGCTAACCCAGTAAGAAGGTTTGAATTGATTACAATGGAAACGTTTCCTTCGGTTTTCCATTGTATATTTTAATATATCTTTTCAATGCTTAAGAACGTCGAAACGTCATAACGAGAGCGATTGGAATGAGTACAGCGCCAGCGAAAATATTCGAAAGCGATTAAAGTGTAGTCAAAGAAGGGACTAAACGAAACGTAATTGATCAGAGTAGTTTTATGTACAAAATATGTATCTTGCCGACCGTAACAATTGTCAACATTTTTTTAACTCATAAAAATGTGAATTTGAAGATCCCTGTAAATTTTTCTATAAACATATCTCATACGGAAATGATAAAAACTGCTTGATTTAAAAGTATTTATTTTGTTTTGTTTTTAATACATACATTCTTTATATATAATTAAAAATTTGTCACAAGGACAACCGCAGGATTTCGCCAGAAGCGGGTGCTAATCTGGAAAATTGCAACCGCTTCCAGCGAAATCGCGGTAAAATTTCAGCCACAACCACGTCTCACGACCGTGAGATAGGTGCTTACAGTCTGTAAAGGAATCAATACGACGATCCAGCAAAAGCCTCGTGCACCCTAAGAACACCGAGCAACCCAAGGACAACCGCCTTCTGCATTTTCCCGCAAGTGTTCTAGCATATTGTTGACATGCACGGATGCTTTTTAGGCTATTAGCAAGTGAAAGCTTGCACCTCCAAGAGCGCCGATGATAAGGACGATCAATTTAACAGAATATTCCGGGTACAATCGTTGTAACTCCCTTATAAGGTCTCGATACCTCTCTTTCTTTTCATTTTCCTTGGCTATGATGGTTTTGTCAGCTGGTGCCGAAAATTTGATAACAAACATGGTTCGCTTCTCGAAGTCAAAAAGAACCATGTCAGGCCTCGAGTGATCAAGAGAAACAATTTTCGAGAATATAAATTTCCAGTATATGCGGCACTTCCCATTCTTGACAATTGACTCAATTTCCCTAGGAGCATTTAGAGGAGCGATATTAAGGTTAATGCCGTAGGAGTGACAGAGAAGGTAATAAAGCACTCTTAGTGCCGCATTGTGCCTTTGAATGTAGGTCGTTCCCGCATGAGTTGGACAACTAGATAGTATGTGAGCTAAATGCTCGGGATGTGCATGGCACGCCCTGCAGCTATCATCGGGAATGTCTTGGCTCAAAATGTGGCGACGGTATGTTAAGGTGGAAATGACACCGTCTTGGCATGCAAAAATGAAACCCTCCGTACCAGACTTCAATCCGGGCGATTTAAGGAAAGAAAACGTTAGCTCACAAGACATTGACTGATCCTTCACATTTCTGTGGAAGATACCGTGCATCCTCTTATCGAGGAGCTGTTCACGAAAGTTTTCTCTTGTGCTTCCTTAATCCGGGCTTTCAGGAGTGAGCACTCGAGATAGATAAGATTTGACGCATTTTGCTCACCCCCGAATACTGCAGTCAAGTCCGAGTGTTTCAGCATCCTCCTCCGCTGCTTTGTACAGAAACGTTCCTTTGCCCACTTCTTCGTGATTCCTGACCATTTTAAGAAGAGGGTCTCTTCCATTTGCAACTCTATGTGCTG
>NC_046666.1:110455687-110464001 GCF_010883055.1 Belonocnema kinseyi | reverse complement strand
TACACAGGGTGTCTAAAAAGTCCCGGGACCGTTGGATATTTCCTCATGTAAAATAGTTTTCAAAAAAGTGAAGGTCATTCCTGAAGTAGATTTCAACGAAGAATTCAATGGTGACCTTTATTTTGACCTTGAACTTGACCTTCATGGCTTTTTGTAGGTCAACTTTGTTTTTTCAAATGGAAAGCCCCTTTTTTACATCTGCAATCGATAAAGCGGAAAATTCTACGTTCAGGTACGTACCCAAGTAATAGGTCAATTGTAACGTTCAAGGTCAGTTAGAGGTTATTTGACATTAACAACGTTTTCCAAGAGGTCAGTGCAATTCCTGAAGTAAATTTCAACGAAAAATTCATTAATGAGCTCTGTTTTGATCTTGGTGATGATTTTCGAGGTTTTTTCCAAGCAGTTTACGTTTACGTTTAGCATTACACAGGGACAAGGACGTGGACGTAGTAAATTCTGTTCCCTATGGGGTGCTTGATTAGCGTGAGTCCCCTTGCCTCTCACGCTTCAGTGAAGATGTTCGAACTGAAAACCTTGAGCTTCTTGACAAAAAGCTATGCGATTGTAAAAATGAGTTACAGCATTACGAATCATTTCCCTATCAATTAAAGTAGCCTGTTGCAGAATCCGATTCTGCAATTCGTCTAAGCTTTGCGGTTGCGTTGAGTATACTTTGCTCTTTAAATAACCCCACAGAAAATATTCGAGAGGCGTCAGATCAGGAGATCTAGCAGGCCACTCGATTTTACCCCTTCATCCAATCCACCTTTAAGGGAACTGAGTATCCAAGTATGATCGAACCTCCCTAGCGTAATGAGCCGCTGCTTCGTCCTGCTGGAACTAAATATTTTGAAAATTATCGCCTGTAATCTCCCTTATTCTTGATATAATTTGGTTTCTGAAAAGCTCTTCATATGCACGAGCATTGAGATTACCGTCGATGAAGAAACGGCCTATCAATGTGTCATTCAAGATACCGGCCCAAACATTAACTTTCGTGGATATTGTGTGTGACTCTCTAACATCCAATCAGGATTTGTGTGGGACCAATATCTACAATTTTGCCTGTTAACTTCACCTTTTAAAGTGAAAGTAGATTCATCTGAAAGTATTGTATTGTACAGGAAAAGAGGATCTCTAACAATTCTGTCCATCATAATTTCACAAAATTCAACCCGACGATCGGAATCGTCTTCATTGAGGTCTTGCACCAGATGACCTTTGTAAGGATGGAAATGAATGCTTTTTAAAATATTTCGCACTGTCTCAGGAGCAACGTCAGGCTCATCACTATCTCGACGTAAACTAGGGTGTGGGTTTTCAACAAATGATTGGGCTATGTCCATCTACATCTCCTCAGATCCTGCAGATTTTGTCCGACCAGTTCTCTGGATGTCCTTGATAGATCCATGATTCATAAACCGCCTTACAGTTCTTTCAATTGTTAATTTTGAGACAGGATTAAACCCTTCTCCATTTCGAGAAATGCGATTAAAAAGTAAACGAACTTGATCATAAGATCGACCTTTTGGCTTTTTGAAGGTCAACTTTGTTTTTTTAAATGAAAACCCCCCTTTTTTACATCTGCAATCGGTAGAGCAGAAAATTCTACGTTCAGATACGTACCCAAGTCATAGGTCAATCGCAACGCTCAAGGTCAGTTAGAGGTTATTGAAAATTAACAAGGTTTTGCAAGAAGTCAGTGTAGTTACTGAAGTAAGTTTCAACGAGAAATTCATTGGTGAGCTCTGTATTGATCTTGGTTACAGCGTTTTGAATATTCTAAAATCATAAGGAAATTTTTCATTAAAAGTTCCAGGTGTTCTGGTGAGAGTACTGTTCCTCCCCGAAAAGTTACAGTCCTATACCGTTTGTCGATACCTAAGTCAATACTTAAGGCGATACCATAAGTCCTATACCGTTTTTTCCATACCAATATTACGAATCGAAACTAAATTTACATATTACGAGTACATACCTACTATCTTTCGCTAAAAGATTATTATGGCGCAAGCTAAACTTTCGGAACGAGAGAGGGTATCTGTATTAATAATGCGTGGTTGGGGAGATCGAGTTCGATCTTATGATCAAGTTCGTTTACTTTTTAATCGCACTTTTCGTAATGGAGAAGGGTTAAATCCTGTCTCAAAATCAACAATTGAAAGAACTGTAAGGCGCTTTATGAATCGTGGATCTATCAAGGACATCCAGAGAACTGGTCGGTCAAAATCTGCAGGATCTGAGGAGATGTAGATGGACATAGCCCAAGCATTTGTTGAAAACCCACACCTTAGTTTACGTCGAGCTATTGATGAGCCTGACGTTGCTCCTGAGACAGTGCGAAATATTTTAAAAAGCATTAATTTCCATCCTTACAAAGTTCATCTGGTACGAGACCTCAATGAAGACGATTCTGACCGTCGGGTTGAATTTTGTGAAATTATGATGGACAGAATTGATAGAGATCCTCTTTTCTTGTACAATACAGTATTTTCAGATGAATCTACTTTCACTTTAAAAGGTGAAGTTAACAGGCAAAATTGTAGATATTGGTCCGACACAAATCCTGATTGGATGTTGGAGAGTCACACACAATATCCACAAAAGTTAATGTTTGGGCCGGTATCTTGAATGATACATTGATAGGCCGTTTCTTCATCGACGGTAATCTCAATGCCCGTGCATATGAAAAGCTTTTCAGAAACCAAATTGTACCAAGAATAAGGGAGATTACAGGAGATAATTTTCAAAATATTTGGTTCCAGCAGGACGGAGCAGCAGCTCATTACCTGAAGCCTCTCGACTATTTTCTTTGAGGTTATTTAAAGAGCAAAGTATTCTCAACGCAACCGCAAAGCTTAGACGAATTGCAGAATCGGATCCTGCAACAGGCTACTTTAATTGATAGGGAAATGATTCGTAATGCTGTAACTCATTTTTACAATCGCATAGCTTTTTGTTAAGAAGCTCAAGGTTTTCAGTTCAAACCTTTGGAAAAAACCTTGAAGATCATCACCAAGATCAATACAGAGCTCATCAATGAATTTCTCCTTAAAAATTTCTTCAGGAATTGCACTGACCTCTTGGAAAACGTTGTTAATTTCAAATAACCTCTAACTGACCTTGAACCTTACAATTGACCTATGACTTGGGTATGTACCTGAACGTAGAATTTTCCGCTTTATCGATTGCAGATGTAAAAAAAGGAGGTTTTCATTTAGAAAAACAAAGTTGACCTACAAAAAGCCATGAAGGTCAACTTCATGGTCAAAATAAAGGTCACCATTGAATTCTTCGTTGAAATTTACTTCAGGAATGACCTTCACTTTTTTGAAAACTATTTTACATGAGGAAATATCCGACCGAAGAAAGAATGTATGTATTCAACACAACAAAAAATAAATACTTTTAAATCAAGCAGTTTTTATCATTCCCGTATGAGATATGTTTATAGAAAAATTTACAGGGATCTTCAAATTCACATTTTTATAGGTTAAAAAAATGTTGACAATTGTTTCTGTCGGCCAGATACATATTTTGTACACAAAACTACTATGATCAATTTCGTTTCGTTTAGTCTCTTCTTTGATAGCAGTGCGGTACTAGTTAGCACTGGCGCAGACGATTTTCAACTAAAGAAAATTAATTTTCAACAACAAATAGGATGAAATTGCATTTTAAGCAATAAAGTTTTTCAACCACAAAGATAATAATCTACCTAAATCGAATAATTTGTAACAAAATACATAAATTTTTAACCTAATATTTTAATTTGTAATGAAATTTTCTACCTTCTTTTTTACTCATAATGTGTCCTCTAAGGGTTTACATGACTTGCATTCCTTACAGTCTGTCCGCTTATATCTATATATTTTTTTCAATCTTATCCTTTCTACATATTCAATTATTTACAACTATTTACATAAGTCTTATATCTAGTTCCTTATCTCTATTTCCTGCGATAGCGCGATTTAGGACTTATTAGCAAACGAGTGAGCGAACGAAAGCGAAAGTGCAAGCGAGAGAGAGAGAGAGAGAGAGAGAGCATGAGAACGCAAACGCATCTTAGTCTACTTCACTTTTACCTCACCTTACCATTACCTTATCTTCCATTGACATATTCTATACTTTTTGTTCTCTTCTTTTCCCCAGTACATCCCCTCCCTTACCTCGTTTCCCAATATGAATCTTGCTATGCTAGTCCACCTTCTCTCTCCCCATCCCTTTTCTAAATACTTTAGCACTCGTTCCTTTCTTATCATCTTATACTTTCCAGTTTTTCATAGCTTACACCAGTCCCGTCTTCTAATACTCAACTTACCCCTTTGCGCTTCTTCTCTCATCATGTATTCAGGCGTCCTCCAGTCTGCTCCTAGTGTCCACCTTATATACGTTTCTTGTAAACTCTCAATATCTTTCCTTTCTTTCCATCTCCATATCTCTGCTGCAAAACCTAATACTGACCATACCAGCGTATCAAATACCCACATTCCTTTTCTCCAATTTTTTTAACCTTCTTTTTTCTATTCCCCATATCTGTTTCATTACCCCTGCTGATTTTTATCCTTTCTTTTATATGAGCTGTATGATCTCCATTCGTTTGCCAGATATACCCAAATATTTATACTCTTTTACTTCTTCTAACTTTATTCCGTTCTATCTCCCTGTTCATTCTTTCTTCTTTCTCCCTCCTTTTCTAAACCTCATTATCTTTGTCTTCTCTACATTTACATTCAGCTTGTTCCCATCTAAGTATTTCTCTAATCCTGTAATTAATCCCGCCATCCCTTCTTCATCCTCTGCCATCAACACTATGTCGTCTGTGTATGCCAGGGTATATATTTTTTCCTTCCCTATCCTAACTCCACCCCAACTTTTTCTCCTCATTTCTTCTTCCAAGTCTGATATTAATAAATTAAATAAAAGTGGGCTCAAAGGACATCCTTGTCTCACACCTCTCACTAATGAGTCAAACGCCGCCGTTAAGTCCACGAACATTGCTATCATCACCCCTTTTCCCCTTTAATTCTCTTATTTACTAGATAGTTCAGAACATAGATATTGTCTATCGCCCCCATTCCTTTTCTAAACACTGTCTGATTCGGTGACTAGAATCTTTAACCTCCTCTCCTTTTCCTTTCTTTACTATTGGTATAACTACTCCTTCTTTCCATAACTCTGGCCACCCCTCTCCTCTCCATACTCTATTACATATTGTCTATGCCCATTCCTCTAGTTCCTCTCCTCCATATTTCCATACTTCATTTGGAATCTCATCTATACCGGGTGCCTTTCCATCCTTCATTATTTCTAGAACCTTAACTATTTCTTTCCTTGATATGTCCTCTTCCTCATCTCTTTATCTACCATATTTTCCTCCCTTTACAACTTTTCTCTCTACTCCTCCTAGCAAATCCAAAAAATATTTCTTCCATTCTACCATTTCCATATCTTGATGTACTCTTTTTCTTCTTTTTCTTTCTCTGTTTACTACCTTCCATACCTCTTCTTCCGTCCTAGCCTTCTCCGCCTCTTCCTCAAACCTTTTATTCTCTTCCTCTTTCTTTTGATAACACAACTCAGTATATTCTTTCTTTTTATCCCTATATTGTTTCCCATTACTTTTTTCTTTACTCCACTTTCTTAATTTATTTCTTACCTCCTTTTTTCCTTTTTACAATCCTCATCCCATCGACTTCTATTCCCTTCTTTACTAACTTAATTTTTGTTTGTGCACTCTAATCCTATTTTTATTTCTCCTATAATTTTTTCCATCTTCTCGTCCACATTTCCCTCTCCCATTTTGATATTTCTGACCTTTTCTCTAAACTGTTTTTTTCCTTCCCTTGACCAATCCCCTTTTCTTACACTTTTTACATTTGCTCCCCTTTTATTCATTTTTCTGTTGCTTATTTGTCCCTCTAATGTCACTATTAAGGGAAAGTGATCCGAATCAATATAATCACTTATCTCTAGTTTCTTAACCTTCTCTCTTACCTCATCATCCACCAGCACATAATCAATTACCGTTCCCCTTTCACCTCCTGAGCATGTATTTTCTCCTTTCTCATGTCCTATATTTCCGTTTAAGATATACCATCCCAACTCCTTCAAGCTCTTCAAAAACCTTTTTTCCCTCCCCATTTAGTCCCTTATCTTTGGGTTCGGTTCCCCTTTCTTCTCCCCATTCCCTTCTTCCTCTGTCACCTGTTCTCACATTGAAATCCCCACCTATTATCAACCTAATCACTTCTTTATTTTCTTCAATTTTCTTTTTGTTCTTTCCTGTCTTTCCCTGTTATACCTTCTCCTTACTCTTTCCCATCCCTTTACATCTGGCCACGTCTCCATCATTATGACCACATCCCGTTGTGTCAAATGTCTCATAAACTCCCTATCCTTTCTCTCTCAATCCTGCTATATATCCAGTTCTTTCCTCTCCTAGTTTCCCTTCACCTGATTTCTTACTATCTGTTCCCTTTCTTCATCCCAATCCCACCACACTGCGTCTATCTGTATTCTCCTATACTTAACCCATGTTCTGTCCCTTTTTTCTTTCTTCTTCCGCTATTTTCCTTAATCTATATTGCATCTTCCTTTCTACCCATGTCAAATCATCCTCTATTCTCTCTGGACTTCCATATAATAACCTCTTCTTTGTCATCACCTTCCTCTTTTCTTCCCATTCCTTTAATTTCACCAGTACCATTTCCTTTTTCATCGTAATTTCACTTTCATTTCCGGTTCGGTCAGCCCCCTTACTATTATCACTCTTCCCTACCAAGCTCTGCTTTTCCGGCGGCGATCTAAACATCTTTTGATATTTCGCGCTCGCCCCGATATCTTTCCTCTCTTCACTGCTTTCCCTCTCCCCTCTCTTCCTTTTAATAAAAGCCTTGATTGAACCAACGGTTTTTGCTCTTAATCTTTCCTTTTGTATAGTTTTTTTATACTGCCCCCTTGCCTTCCTTTCCTTTATCACTTCTTTCGGCGTACTGAACACTTCCTGATCTAGATCTGTTTCTTCAGCAGATATACTCGCTACGCTAGGCATGAATCAAATTCAAACTCTCCCGCCTTCTATGCTTTCCTTCCTCTATCTACTATCGCGTTCTGGTACCTGTCTCACCTTCCGTCGTCGCTACCCAACCCTGCTACTACTAACCCGATCAACACCAGCCCCATGCATCGCATCCACTTTTCTGCTCTCTTAGCATCCGGAGGGGTATTGTAGTTCAAATAAATCTAATAGATGGTGCTCCGATCAGGTAAGCCTATTTTCTGCATCTTTTGCATTGTTTTGTATTGGCAAAACCGGTAAATTTCCTATTAAAAGTGATTTATTTGAGAAAAACATGTGAAATTGAAGTTTAAATTATAAGAACTTGTAGCCGAGTACATTATTTATTGTGTTAAGAGTTTTTTTCTAATTGCTAAAGCGAAATAGTTCTAAATGTGTAGTTCCGGGTTGTACGTCTGGCTATACCAGCAATTCGGAAAATTTTCATTTTTTTCTTGCCCCAAAAGATCCCAAAGAAATTAAACGGTGGCAACAGGCTATTCGCAGAGATGACGGAAATACAGTTTGTGAACAACACTCTTGGGAAAGTGACATAATTTGGAAGGCAGAAGTTAAAGGTCCAGACGGGAGTGTAATGTCCACTGCATGTTAATTTCGTTTCTTATTATTTTTCTATATTTATTTTGTTGAACTAAATGATTTTTAACAATCTCAATCAATTAATTATAAAAAAAGATTCCGTAGAAAAGATCACACATATTTATAATAACTCATATGTAGTTAAAAATTTGCTTTGAAAATATTTTAGAGGTATAAAAAGAAACGTTTATACTGATGAAAGAAAATCATCTATAACAAAACTCGTGGAATTTTAAACCAAACAGAAGAATTTTCAACTAAAATGATGCATTTTTAACCAAAAAGATGAATTTTAAAATAAAGGAGACATTTTCAAATAAATATTTAAATTTTAAACTAGAAAAAAATTGTTAACAGAATATGAACTAGTTACGTTTTTAATAAAAAAAGGTAACTGCCATCTTTACTAATGAATTTTCAACTAAAATGGTGAATAATCAACTGAAATAGTTAAATTTTAAACAGAAATATGAGTTTTTAACTGAACAATGAATTGATGCATTCGTCTTTTGGTCTTAGGATCAGCCGTTGGTTTTGTTTTACGGTTCACATGGGCTAAAGCTCTCGCTGCATTATACACACAATAATTGATAGCCCAGAGGTCGGATTCACCGGAAAAATGTCCACGAAGCTCGTCATCCATTTCAGCCA
>NC_046666.1:110452498-110455587 GCF_010883055.1 Belonocnema kinseyi | reverse complement strand
CCATGTAACCCCGTTCACAGGCCACACTCGCATCGTAGCAGTCTAGCAAGTCGTGATTCAGTTGCTCCGTCCACCCAAAGGTCACGAGATCCCGCCGATCCACCGTATTGAATCCATTTTCATTGGCTCCCCCAGCTCTAGATTGGTCGGCATTGTTGGCCGACCTATTGTCGGGAGCTCTGCGCGTTCTGTTGTTTTAAACCGCACTTACTACAACTATGTTTGGTGTTGTCATTGTTGTTCCCACGAGAAGCTAGGGAAAGGGGTTCGTCCATCCTTGAAGAGCACCGCATGCAAGGATAAGGCGGCTTACTCTGAGAGGTCGCCCGGTATCCCAGAGTCACCGTTTTAGACACCTCACCCAGGTGCCATTCAGCTTTCGGCACGGTTTTCACACCTCCGCTTGGGGGTTAATTCCTTCCGGACCACCCCTGGACAATTGTCCGCGACTGCCTATTTATTTTTGTAACCATATTCAGCAGAAACCCTTGGTACAGGGACCCTCTATCCGCAACCCGAGGACGCGTTCGGTGGCTTTGTCATAGGCCCTTCGGTTTGATATATATATATATATATATCTAACCACATTTTCGCATGCAGCGAGGTGCTGCCCTCTCCAACGTTTCTATGGCAACCGCGTCCTTTGTCTACGTCTACGGGAGAGGTGGGGCTAAGGCGCACATTGAAAGCTAAACTTAACTTGCCGGTGATTTTCTCCTACTCGATTCTCGTGCTTGTCTTCACTTAATTCCTTATGGGTTATTTTATAGATGTTATCAGTGCTTGGGATTTTAAGAAATTCGGAAACAATTTTTTCACATTCCGCAATGTGCTGAGGATCGGATGGCTCGTCATGTGGAGCGAAGTTGCTTTCATAATTTCCGCTAATTTTTGTCTGGATTTTTGAGAGGAGCAATATTAGTTCGCGGCTTTGTTAGGGCTTTAGTCATACGATATATAGAGTTATCCTTGATTTGAAGTTTACCGACTTCTTTATTCCAATTTTTGCATCTGTGCTCTTGAACTTTAATTGCTTTCTAGGGTTTCTAGGGTTTCTAGGGTGAAGTTGCATGTTTGCCAATTAGCTTTTGCAAAATTATAGCGAGGCGTACCTGGAGCTTTTTCGCAGTTTGTAAAAAGGCTTAGAAGAACTGGTCGATGATCTGTGTCTAATTCGTTAATGGTGCAAGTATCATGAGTATATAAGTTGTTTTTGGTAATTGCAAAGTCAATAAGGTCAGATTTATGTTTGGTGTTGTGAGGGTAAAAAGTATGCGAACGTGGTGCTGAAACTGAGAGATTGTTATCATTGATAAATTCGAATAATTGTTTTCCAATTTTGTTAGTTGTTCTGCTATTCCAAGCTAAGCGCTTAGCATTTAGGTCCCCTGCAGCTATTACTGAGGGTGCAAGCTTAAATATTTTTCTGTAATCATTTTTTGTAAATTTTCGGGAGGGAGGCTGGTAGAGCGAAACGATGGCGTACAGTTTTCCGTAAATTTTTATTTGTATAGCCGTAGCTTCAAGGGCTTCAAGTTCAGGATTTATCAGTTCGCGGTGCTCAATATTTTCTTGGATTAAGATCGCAGTACCTCTATTAGTATTATTTCGGTATAATTTGTAGCCGCGAACTAGATTGATATTTATGGTTTCGCGAAGTAAAGTTTCATTTAGCAAGCAAATTGTTAATTTATTTTTGTAGAGGTATGTGGCTAATTCATGCCTTTTTTTAAGGATACCTTGAGCATTCCAAAAAATTATTTTTAAAGTATTGTTATTGAAGATGGCCATTTTCGATAGCAAGTGAAAGTACATTACTTATAACCTCGGCGGTTGAATTTATAGCTTCGGTAATATTTATTTTTCCTCCCATATCCTGAGAGGGAGTATTTTTGGTGGGAACAATAGTTGAAGTAGTCTTAATTTGTGGGCCTAGAATTTTCTTGGCGGTAGGTGGCTTAGCGCGTGTGCTAATTCCCCTTGTTTTAGATGGTTGCACAGTTTGAGGTTTGGTCGCATGCACTTCTGAAGTAGATGCGACGGCAGCGCTGTAGAGTTTTAATTTTTCCTGTGATTGAACAGTAACTGGTGGGGTGTATTCACGAGTAGGGGTTTCTTTCAGTGCTGTCTGTGCCTCTGCTTTTTAGGAGCTGTTTCTTGATTGGTTTTGGAATTATTCGTTGAAGGTTTTCTGGAGGCTTTTTTAAAAGCAGAGCAACCTCTGTAGTTAGCGGGGTGGTCCCCAGCACAGTTAGCGCAGGTTGCAGGTGATATGGAATTTTTTTTGCATGCGAAGCTCTGGTGCGCGCCACCGCACTTCACACAGCGTGGAGTGGCGTGACACACGTCAGAGACATGATGAAATCTTTGGCACTTATAGCATTAGGAAGTTTCCTTGGGCTTAACATAGGGCTTGACTTTTATTTTAATATATGCAATAAATTGCAGGTTAAGAAGTTCTTTTGATTTGGGGGTATTCGAGACCGTTACCAGAAGCATTGGTGAGGCTTTCTTGGTTTGTTGGTTTCTCATGCGAGCAACTGTCGTAACAGTGAACCCTTCCTCTTGGAGTTCGGAGTGTACTAAATCCTCTGCTGCTAAATCCTCTACTGCTTTCGGGTTAGATAGTGCCGCGCATATGACTGACGTTCGCGACGTCCTACTGCTTCCTCTGATTGAGGTGGCCGAGGCAAGTTTTCGCTTTTTATTTTTCGATGTTTTAAGTGACCAGTTGTCATCTACTTCCATCCTGAAGCTAGTTCCTGCTTGGCAAGAAACTGGATATGAGCTCTGTGACGTTGTCACAGAGCGCAAGGTTTTGATCAATCAATTCGATGCGTCTGATTGACCAGAATCTATCGATCTATCATGAGCATCAATCGATCAATCTAAAATCGCCAATTAAATTCGTGTGGTGGGAGCTTCGTCGCTGAGTCTCCCACTCTCCTTCGATGGTTCAAACAGAGCGGCGTTCGTCGGTGAATGGCGTGCCGTTCGCTCGAGTGCGTGATTGGCTTATGTAATTTGAAGTGGGCGACCGAATTTAATTTCTTTGCTATGCTTCGTCTCACTCTCTCGGTGCCCAGCTT
>NC_046666.1:110442297-110452398 GCF_010883055.1 Belonocnema kinseyi | reverse complement strand
TATCTATCTTTTAATAATAATATAAAATATTAAGAGTGCGACCAGCCTGTCAGTCTTTCCCGCTTGTGGTTAATGCGCGGTGCTTACTGGTGCGCGAACTAATTGGAACATCGGGCGAGTTTAACTTAAAGAACTTCACGGTCTGGGAACGGGCTTCGGTGCGGCTATTCGTCGAAACTTCTGGAAAAGGGTTTCGGTGCATCTGGAAACGAGCTTCGTTGCGGCGCGGGCCATAGATCCTTCCCGTGGACCTTCTGCTGATGGCCGTCTCCGGCCACGTGCTGTGTGATCTAGTACGGTCCTAATCGTTGAAGGTCGAGAACGGCATTGTAACTTGCTGCTTTATTCAAGAGATGGTTATTTTTTGTAACCACCCAGTTTCCTACAGTATAGCGGGGTGTAGATGGGTCGCCAGAGTACCTTTTCTGGTATGTACCTTGATTTTGATGAGCTCTGTCCTTTCTCTGTTGGCGGTCTTCTGCTGGGTTCCGGTCATTATGTGGCGATTTTTGGGTGTTAATCGGCCATTCACCGGGTAAGGGAATGGTCTTTTTCAGTAGAAGACAACTGGGTGCTTCGCCGGTCGCGACATTGCGACGATGTCGAAGTGCAAACAATATATCTGGCAGATGTTGATCCCAGGCACGCTGCTTCCCGGGTTCATACCTTCACGTCCCAACGTTTACTAGCTTGAGCCCAAACGTGTCCGTTGAATTGGGTACCTTTATCGCTCAGTAATTGTGGATACCTCCAGCGTTTGCCCCAGTTGACATTTATAGAGTGAGCACGTTTGACCGTAGGGCTGGAGCCTTTTGAATACGAGGGTTAGGTGTATAAGGTGTTGTTCCCAATCGTCAGAGTATACTATGATGTCGTCCAAGTAAGCGATGGCGATCTGTCCCCAATGATCCGCCAGCACGTGTCGCATCAGGGTCTGGAAGGTGCCGGGTTCGTTTTTTAAGCCGAACGGCATTACCCTTAAGTGGTATTGTCCTTCGTTGGGAGTTGTGAAGGCCGTGTACTTTCGGGCTTCTGGTGCCAGATAGATCTGCTAATACCCGCTCTTTAGTCTAGTGTGGTAAACATCTTGGCACTGCTAAGGTCCTTACGGATTTCGTGAATCCCAGGCAGACATTAAGGGACATTTGCCGTCTGTTTATTGATGCTTCGGTAATCCACAAAAAAACCGATAGTCGCCGTCCTTTTTCTCAGCGACCACGATGGCCGAGCTATAAGGTGAGGTGGAGGGTTCGATCATCGGGTCGGCGAGCATGTTGCGGACCTCTGCGTCAAGTCATTTCCGTTTTTCTTTAGGGTAGCGTCTGGGTGGCTCTCGAAATTGTGTTTTGTCGGAGAGATGAATCTCGTGCTGGATCGCCATTGTCTGTCGAAGCGATCCCCCTTGGTGGAAGATTGTGGCATACAGTCTGGACATGTTCATGAATCTTTCCTTGTATTGGTGGGGAAAATTGTGGTTCTGTTCCGGCAGAGCAACTTGCGTGGGTGGCTGTCGCGATTCTGGAATGAGATAGATCCGAGTTCGTTATCGATCTCCGAGATATATGGAGCCTAGGCAGTGGTCGTACACTACTCGTTGGACGGATCCTTGGATGGCAAGCTGAGCGTATGGTGGGCTGGGTTTCAGTCTTCGTAGTTGTTCTTCTTTCAGTAACTCCGCGTGGATGAAGTTATCGGAAGAGCATGAATCCACGAAGGCGATGGCTTCCTTATTTCCAAGGCGTGCGCGAACGCTGGTGATTCTACTTACAGCTAATAAACTCCCTCGTATCAGTTATTATTTAAAACTCACTTTTAATTAATTTGAATGAAATATGAAACACTTTGAATTCCTGGAATTTAAAGTCGAAATACTAATGAATCTGAAACAAAGAAGATTAATTTTGTTGCCAAAAAGACGAATTTTTAACAAATTCCATGAATTTTCTACAAATAGTTGAATTTTCAACTTATAAATTATCAATTTCTAATCAAGAATAGACCACTTGCGATTTTTAAAGAAAAAAAATAATTTTTAACATAAAAAAAAAACAAATTGTCAACAAAAATGTTAAATTTTAAGCCAAAGAGGTAAATCTTGCAGAAATATGATTTAAAAAAAAACTAGATTTAGCAAACACGAAAAAGACGGAAAAGTTTATTTAAAAACGAATCCTATTTTAATTTTTTTTACCATATTGTTAAATCATTAATCAAAATAAACTAATTTAGACCTTAAGAATTGAATTTTTAATAAAAAGACGATGTAAAAAAATCAAGAAAATTAATTTTTGACCAAAAAGATGAATTTTCTACGAAATACTTAAATTTTAAACTTATAAAGTATAAATTTCTAACAAAAATGGAAAAGTCTAATTTTCAGATAAATAATTAATTTTGAACAAAACAAAAAACCCAAAATGTCAAGAAAATTGTTACATGTTAAAAAAGAATAATTTTCAACTAATTCGAGAAAGTACATTTTCAATAAAAGAGTCAAACCCAAAGATCAAGGGGACTCCTAAAAATATGAATCTTTAATTATAAAGTTCAACTTTTAAGCAAGTCGTTTAATTTTCAATTAAAGTAGATAAATTGTGAAAAAAATAATTAAATTTTTAACCAAAGAAATGAATTTGAAAGCATTTTTATTAATGATCTACCAAGATAAGACGAGCTTTCAACAAAATATATTAATTTTAAAAAAAAAATTTTAATTTTAAAGTCGGGAGGACGCTTTACCTATAAAAAGGTTGAATTTTCAACTAAAAATATGATTTTTTAAGAAAAAAGTTAATTTTCTGCCAAAAAGTTAAATGTTCATTAAACTAGTTTTTTGGTTATAAAAATTGTTTAATTTGAAATAAAAAACTTAAGTTTCAACCGAATAGTTCAATTTTTTACCAAATTGATGAATCAGCAACCAAATTAAAATAATGTAGACCCAAACAGTTCTATTTTCAATAAAAAATGATGAATTTTCAACGCAGAAAATTTATTTTCGGTAGAAAAAGACAAATTTGTAACAAAATACATGAATTTTAAATAAGAAAGGAGCAATTTTAAACCAGAAAATATAAATTTTTAATAAAAATATCAATTTAAATAAAAAATGAAATATTTACCTTGTTAGTTAAAAAAAATTAATTCTTATTTAAAAAAAAACGAATTTTAAACAAGATAGTTACATTTTTAACAAATGAGTTCAGCCTGAAAATGACTTTTTATCCGCAGAAGATTAATTTTCTAAAAATATAATAGTTACATTGTCGACCAAATAGTTGAATCTGACACCGAAAGAATAATTTCTTTACAAAGTAGTTCAACTTTTAACCAAGCTTATGAATTCCTAACGAAACAAGATGACTTTTCAACAAAATATTTGCATTTTTTACAGAATCTAAGTTCGTAAATTTTTCTCCACTGACCCCCAACCCCTGTTCGAACCATAGTTTTTAGCATGACCCCCCCCCCCCCTCTCATGCAATTGGTAATGCAGTTGACTGACGGCTCCTTAAAGTTTCGATTTTTGTATTTAATGAAATTATCCTTATAATGTATCGTTTAAAATTTGTTTAAAATACAAATACACGACGAAAAATCGACAAGATTCAGAAAACGAAAATACAGAAATTAAAAGAATGACAAAGAACAATTATATTGAGACTGTACTTAAGAAACTTTATTTTTAATTTTATTTATATTGGATACAATATCAATATTATAGAGAAAAGTAACAGCGTTTTACTTTAAAGAATTCAAATTATTTAAAAACTGAAATTAATATAAAAAATGAAAGGGACTCTAATTTTTCTCATTCCCATCATTTATGATTAAGAAGGTTTAAAAAAAGAAAGGTTCAAAAAGTCCGAACAGAAAGGACGAGTTCGTTAAACAGCCATTTTGGATAAAAATTCGAAAAGTTAGAGCTACTGAAAAAAGGTTGCGACCATTTTTTTATACTTAAAATTTTTATTTACGGCTATTAATAGTACTCAGAAATCCAAACAATTTATCCTGATGACTTTTTTTATACAAAAAAGAATTCTCAGAGTTATAGCATTTTCAAAATTTTCAATATGAATCGATAATTAAAATTTCAAGCCAAACAACGTACAATATCAAGAAAAAGTGAAGTCAAGAAAAAAATTGCTTTTCAAAAGCCCTACAAGATTATCATAAAAACTTTTTGGATTTTCTTGTAATATCGAAAATTCTAATTTTTATTGTACAAAAAATAATGAGAAATGAAAAATCCCATTTTGTGTTCAAACTATGCCGGATACAAAAGAAGATGAATCAACAAAAATTAAGATCTTAAAAATATCTACAATCTCCTTAATAATCACTTCTTGATAGGACGCGTACTTTTTGTTTTATGTGCGAGAAAATAACATCGGAAATCTAAAAAAAAACTTTGTGAAAAATGATACAGAATACGTGGTTTGGTTTTAATCATAAAAATGCCATTAAAAATAAAAATGAAAAATTGCCCGAAATTTGACACCACAGCATTCAAATTTTGAACCAAATGACGTAAAATACGACAAAAACTATCAAAGAGAGATGATAGGTATTGAAAAATCCTACAAAATATGTTTTAACCACTTTCCAATAGGACTCGTAATTTTGTTTTATTGTAAGTAATATATGCAGAAAATCGAAAATTCCAATATTACGCTAAAAGACGCGAGATGCGTAAAAAATATAAAAGACTTGTAGGATATTTTGCTTTATCTATAAGAAATAATATTAAAACCAAAATCCTATTATTAGCATAACAACGCGAGATAGAGAAAAATGTTTTAAAAAAGGATTGTATTTTTTAAATTCATTTTGAAGTGATTCAGAAAATATAAATTTACAACTATCTGTCAAAAAATGACTGCGCAGCGTGAGTGTCTCGATAATATTGTGTACCTCAAAGCCTACAGAGCTTTGAGAAACTTAATCTTTAACTATACTTATTTAAGTTAAAAATTCAGAATATGAACACGCATATAAATACTGCGATTTAAAGAGATCTTTTTGATAAAGTTTCATTCAAGCATTCCTAGGCGCGCTCAAACTTGGAAGCCACGGGCACAGAGCACGATGAGAATGTGCAAGCGACAATACATAATTCATTTACGGATTATTTTATTACAAACTAATAAATAAGAGATAAATATTTTCGAAACTTTCCAATAATTTTTTACCTTTTAGCTTGAATTGAGAAATGTAAGGCAAAATATTTATATACCCTGATCAACCACTCGAGTAAAATAAAAAAATTCCTTTTTTTTCAATTTTGAAATTGTGGGGTTCTTAATTTAAAAAATCGGGACATAATTTACATAAATAGTAAGATACATAAATTTCTATAAAATATTATTTAAAAATCAAATAAAATAAAAAATAATTTTATCATATAATTTTATCGTTTAATTATATTTTATTTTATTCATAATTAATGACACAAACATACAAATTTACGAATTACTGTTTACTTAAGTTAATAATCGTGAGGGAGGCGGTATTCCTATGTAATTGAACTCCACATCTAAAAACATCAAATCGCTAATTCTACATGCGAGAACGCTATACGATCATATTTATTAAAAAAATTAATTACTTTAAATTTTAACTCAATATGTTTATCAATTAAAACTTTTAGGGCCAATTTCACCAACTCTGATTAAATCCATGATTAACTAATCATGATTATTTTGTAATAAATGATTAAATCAGCGTTAACCAGCGATGCGTTCTACCAAGCATTTTCAACCTCTGGTTAGCTAATCATATACGATAATCTCGTACTTTGCTAATCTCGTACTTTGTTCGTAATAAGGTCTAGTTTCTAGGTCTTTCTGTTGTAACGGCGACTCTGATTGATTAGAACGAAATTCTTCATGAACACTCGCCGCCATATTAGCAGATGATAAGATTCCCAAAGTTTGAGGTTACGAGTGTTTTCAGTGGCAATTGTTTCTGAATATTCGTGGCCTTCTCTGAACGTGGTTAAGCATTTCATCATCATCAGATGAGGATAAAATATCATTGTAAAACAGAGCCATATTTCCTTCCTGTATGCTGCACTCACTGCACTTGCACTTCAATTTCGGGGTTATGTTACTTTAATCACTGATTAAACTCCATAACCAGCCATTATTGAGTGGTTAAGTTAACCCGTGATTTTCTTCCCCTAATCATGATTAAAAGAATGGTGAAACGCAAACTATTAATTAAATAAGGTTAATCAATGATTAACGATTTAATCGTAGTTGGTGAAATCGGCCCTTAATGTCTTCAAATGTACAATTTCATTTAGTAGAATTTCTACTGCCTCTTTTTCAAAAAAACAAAATAATATTATTCATGGACAGTAAATTTTAGTTTCAAAATGACTAACTTTTTCCATAAAAGATGTAGCAGCTAAAAATATTTATCATGATGCGATTACATTTTAATTCAATTTAAAACTATATCTTATGCATCTAAATATTTTCTTGATGCAAAATTTATTCAAATAATTGATTCATTAATTGAAAATAATAATTTAAATTTTCAATATAAAATTTTTATTTTATATTTTTAAGTATTTACACACTAAGTATGGGCTATTTGACGGACTTGTTCGACGGGTGAAGAAAAGTGCCTAAGAAAAAAAAATAGAAAAGTGCTGAAAAAAATGGATATAATTTCACGGCTGTAAAAAGTAGCAATATAGTAATGGCTGTAAAAAGTAGACAATGTTGCTTGGGCCATGAGAAAGGGGAACAGAAAAACTTGGCAGTAAGAAGTGGACAAACGTCGCGTGTCGGCGAATCGGCTCTGTTACACGCTGCGAAGACAATCCTCGTTCAAAGCCGAAAATGCACGAGGTTGAACCCGATCTCGCCCGACTGGACGATTCACTTTCAGCGGCTAAATAGCTATTAGGAGTTTTTCGGTAAACTGAATTTGCACTGAATTTTGCAGGGCGTCGAGGCCGTCAAGAGAATGAAAAAAAGTTCATAGCAACGTTTTCAACGATTGCTTTGCGATGAATTCTAAGAGAAAATTGAGAAGAGATTACAAAACATTTTTTATTGTTTCCTAAAATTTGTTAAAAGTGTGTAAAATATGTTTTAGACTTTTGCAATTTTTCCATATTAGATAATTTTAGAAAAATTAAGGAACGTGATTCTTTTAAAGCCTTCTTGTGCAATTTTGTTGTACATTTTTTAAAAAGTTTATGTAGGTTTAAATAATTTACTTTCAAATTTGAGTAAGTTTAAGAGACTTTCAGAAATTATAAGGCAATTTTTTTAACATTTTGAATATTTCCAAATTTTGAAAAAAATTTCAGTCCGTTAAGAATATTTTCAAGAATTTAAGACGAGTCAAATAGATAAGAAATATTCAGAAATTTGAAAACATTTCAGAAAATTTATTAAATATTTCTTCATTTCTCACCAATTTCGTAAACATTCCTAATCTTCTTTGAAAAGGACTGGAATTCAACCTAATGTTTTGTAATATTCTTCAAAATAAAACAATTTCTTTAAAATATCCTAGAATCTTTTCTGACACATCTGAATAATTAAAATAATTTTTTATTTCGAAAAATTAATTTCAAGATATTATTTAAGAACATTTCAACACATGAAAAAAGATTTGAAACATTATTAAACGATTTATTATTTTGAATAATCAACTTTAGGAGAAAATTGAAAAAGGTTTTTAAAGATAAAAAACGATTTCCTAAAATTTTCGGCGAAGAGTGTTAAATATTTTAAAGTAAAATTTTCTAGAATTCGAGAGATTCAAAAATAATTCAAAACTTTAGAAGATTTCTAAAAATGAAAAGTTTTAAAGATCTCAAAAATATACTTTAGTAGCTGCTGATAATGAAAAGTGAAAATATAATTAATGACTAAAAATAGAATTATCATTAATAATTTCATATCTGTAAAAAGCATTAATAGAACATTGGCAGTAAAAATTAGACAACGGTACTTGGGCCGTAAGAAACAGGAATAGAAAAACTCGGCAGTCAAAAGTGGACACGCGCGTGTCCACTTTTTACAGTCACAAATTTGTGTAGATTTTTTACCGCTGGTTATGCCATCGTTTTTTTATTTTCTGTAAGGTCATGACACACTATTCGGCAATAATTCAATATGCATTAAAACTTCAGAAATATTTGAGTCTTGTTTTTTGCAAGCCAAGAAATTCTTCTGTCGTAGCTTCCCTGGCTCCCACCACTGATTGTCACATGTTGCGTATAGCCAATGAGCGATATTGAATAGAATGAGGTGTATGATATTTTAAATTAAATTAACTAACCGCAAAATTTAAATAAACGATAAAAATATCCATATTTTTATTTAATGTGATGTTTCTTTCAGGTTGAGTTTCTTGTATCAAAGGTTTTTTTGGGATCAGTTTCTTTTAGGGTAGGATTCTTTCCTAATACACTTTTTGAGGTTAGGATTCTTTTGGGTTTGGTTTTTTTTAGGTTAAGTTACTTTTTGGTGAGATATTTCAAGGGTTAGGATTTTTCTGAGCTAGGCTCCGTCCAGGTTAAATTTCAACTCGAAATAAAGTGTTTGAAAACTTTCAGTAAATTAATATTTATTCGAAATTTTCATGTTATGTCATTATTAATATAATAATTTATTTTTTATGGTAGTGGAAAAGTTTTAAATTGGGGAATTGCAACTTGCATGTAGTACTTAGATTAAGTAACTTCAATATTTGTATGACTACAAAAATATTTAAAAAGCCTTTATTGTTAAAAAAGTTGTTTGATTTATTTACAACATTTATTTATTATTTATTCATAACAATTCATCTTAAAACCCCTTTTTTATTTAGGAAACATCTGTTATGTTTTCAAACATAATATAAAAAATTTGACGTAACGACGATGACGGGAGGGCCAAAAAGAAATGTTACGGTCTGTCAAATTGCGTAGGGAGGTGGGGGGGGGGGGGCATTTTAGTAACTAATGAGTATATTTTTATAATATTTTTGCTTGATTCTGTCGTAGGGTCAAACATGGTAAAAAAACTGATGTTAAATTTCTAATAAAAACGGTTTCACTCTGTATACATTAATTTAAAATATGAACAATATTAATACTTTTATAAATTTTCGAATATATTATATGAATATGATACACATTGACTTTTATTTTTAGAATTCTTGTAAGTTTTTGGTAATTTGTCTAATTTTACGATATTTTTTACCGTCTTTAGCCTTAGTAAATAGATTTCACAAATAAAATTACAAAAATATCGTAATTGCTTAGTAAAAGGCTATGAAAACTTGCCCTTAAAATGATAACAAAATTTTTTTAAATATTAAGAAACGGTTGTACAGGCTTTAACCTTCTGGACCAGTTGGAGAAATAGATATTTCTTTTATCGCTTTCCAGTATATGATTTTTCCCTAAACATGAAGCAGATTAAAGACACTTAAAAAATAAAAGTAACGAATGTAAAAGATTCATTTTAGTTGTTTGTTAAAAAATCCAACCCTTTTTTAAATAAAATTTCTTTCTACACGCACATGCATAAAAGGCAGCGTGCCTATTGTCACTTGCTATTTAGAAAATTCATACTCTTCAAATCATTAATTCAATTGAGTTAAAATTTGAACAAAAACTTGTTTCAACCTTAATCTGCAACTTTCTCACTGGAAGTTTTCCATTTCTTAAAATTTGCTCGATAAACGAAGCGCTTGAAGATTAAACTTCATGTTTATTACATCGTCTACAACACAAAATTAACAGTTTCTATGTTCATTAAAGTATTTAAGTTTTTCTTTCAAATATAATCTTCAGAAAATATAGGTACGTAGTTGAATTAGTATTAAAAGAATCTAAAAATTCTGGAAATGAGCTAAGCTAGCACGAGTTGAAGTGAAGAAAGGGCGACATTTTTTTATTTTTAAAAATGTACTTTTTTCCGATTATTTAAAAAAAATAAACAACCTACAAATTTTTGTAAACGGAAAAAAGATGTGCCTTGAAATTGTTCACTTGAAATAAGTTTCATGCAATTAAAATTTTTTTATTTAAAGTACATATAAAATTGGTTAATGCATTATATATATATATATATATATATATAT
>NC_046666.1:110422009-110442197 GCF_010883055.1 Belonocnema kinseyi | reverse complement strand
CCTTATAAGGTCTCGATACCTCTCTTTCTTTTCATTCTCCTTGGCTATGATGTTTTTGTCAGCTGGTGCCGAAAATTCGATAACGAACATGGTTCGCATCTCAAAGTCAAGAAGAACCATGTCAGGACTCGAGTGTGCAACAGATACAATTGCCGAAAATATAAAGTTCCAGTATATGCGGCACTTCCCATTCTCGACAATTAACTCGATTTCCCTAGAAGCATTTAGAGGAGTGATATTCAGGTTAATGCCGTAAGAGTGACAGAGATGACAATAAAGCACTCTTAATGCCGCATTGTGCCTTTGGATGTAGGTCGTTCCCGCATGAGTTGGACAACTGGATAGTATGTGAGATAAATGCTCGGGGTGTCCGTGGCATGCCCTGTAGCTATCATCGGGAATGTCTTAGCTCAAAATGTGGCAACGGTATTTTAAGGTGGAAATGACACTGTCTTGGCATGCCAAAATAAAACCCTCCGTACCAGACTTCATTCCGAGCGATTTAAGGAAAGCAAACGTTAGCACACACGACATTGACTGATCCTCCACATTTCTGTGAAAGATACCGTGCATCCTCTTATTGAGGAGCTGGTCACGAAAGTTTTTCTCTTGTGCTTTCTTAATCCGCGCTTTCAGGAGTGAGTACTCGAGATAGATAAGATTTGATGCTTTTTGCTCACCCCTAATACTGAAGTTAAGTCCAAGTGTTTCACCAGCCTCCTCCACTGCTTTGTACAGAAATGCTCCCTTGCCCACTTCTTCGTGATTCCTGACCATTTTAAGAAGAGGGTCTCTTCCATTTGCGACTCTATGTACTTTACCCAGAATAATCCTGTTGTTAAGACATTCAAGACTCAATATTCCGCGCCCACCTTGACGGCGTGCGATGTACAGTCGCGGAACAGAAGACTTAAGATGCCTGCTTTTGTTCATGTGTATAACCTTTCTTGTCCTCATATCAAGGGATCTGAGCTTATTCTTCGTCCATGGAACTACTCCAAATGAATAGAGTACTACCGGGACGGCAAGCATGTAACATCCTGAATACGGCTCTGTGGCATGCCCAGGTATGTATAAGTCTCTCCAGTGCAAAGGTGTCATATAAAGCTTCTATCAACGAGCTCAGGATCTTTAGGGATACCATTAAGTTTTCCTCGATTCAAATAAACCTTGGCGCATTTGTCTAACCAAAATTCCATTCCAATTTCCTTAGTATATCGTTCGACAATCCCTAGAGCTAGATTTAGTTGCTCTTTGTTTTAAGCATAGATCTTAAGGTCGTCCATGTAAAATACATGAGTGGCCTTGTACTTTCGATCTGCAGGTTTGCCGTACAAGTACCCGTCGGAATGGCGAAGTGCTAAAGATAGTGGCAATAATGTAAGGCAAAAGAGGAGTCGGCTCATGGTGTCGCCCTGAAAGATACCTCTCTGAAAGGTGACCTTGTTAGTTGCCACACGATTTTTTCCAGATAAGATAGTAAATCTGGTTTTCCAAAGCGGCACTAATCTCTCTATGCTGGTAGAATGCTGCATCTTTGCAGTCACATCTATCGATGAGCAGGTTCTCCTGACATCCCGCTACCCCTTTCTTTGAGTCTCGTTGTTCATACATTTCTTGCCACACAGGTTCAATTGCCCTACAATCCTGTCATTTAGGATAGCTGTGAATATCTTATAAAGTGTGTTCAGACAAGTGATTGGCCTGTAATTCTTCGGGTCAGCTAAGTTGCCTCTTTTCGACAGGAGCATTGTGCGCCCTTCCACCAACCACTCCGGGATTGGCTCTTTCGACTTTAAATATGAGCTGAAAATACGGGTCAAATGCTGATGGGTTGAAGGAATCTTCTTCCACCAGAAGGTTTTAATACAATCTGGTCCTAGTACGGAATAGTTCTTCATCCCTCTCAATACTTTTTTCAACTCCTCGGTAGTAATAGGTGGGCATTCTTGATCAGGTGTTATGAGGGCATCACACAGCTCCTTGAAGCTACTTATATTTTCTGAGTCTTCGTCCAGTCTATACTGCACTTCGTATACTTTTCTCCAAAATACTGCGACCTCCTCTGATTTGGGCGGTTGGTCGACAATAACTAGAGGGTATTAGAAGAGTCGAGATAGGTCAGAGAGAAACTGTTGATTTTCTCTGACCCACCTCTCACTCCGCTCTAGACTTCTCTTAGCATCAGATAGTATCCGTATTCTCTCAACAATATGCTGCCTGATGGTCAGCAGCTTTGACTTGTTAAGTGTGTGATAACGGGTCCGGAGTTGGCGCGCGAATTTTCGAACCTTGGTAGTAAAATTTCTACCAGATGCGATGTAGTCAATCACACACTGAATGCGGGACGCGTAATGTCTTTCCCAGCTTAACTTTATGGCAATTTGATGCATTCGCCTTTTAGTCTTATGATCAGCCGTTGGTTTTGTTTTACGGTTCGCATCGGCCAAAGCTCTCGCTGCATTATACACACAATAATTGATAGCCCAAAGATCGAATTCTTCGGAAAAATGTCCACGAAGCTCATCATCCATTTCAGCCAGATCTTTAGGCTTGAGAGAAACCTTGGTGTTGATATTTCTCCGAGTCATAAAGCATCGCTCTTCCTCTATTGGATGCCTGCCCGCGGTTGGTCTTAGTGTCGCATCTCTTTCTCTGTTGCCGGCTTGTTCTAGCTGTGGTAGAGTAGGCGTTCGGCTTACGTAGTCCCTTTTTCGGAATAGTTCAGCATGGTTTTGCAGGGGTTGCTGCGAAAAGTGCGATAGCTCTGGGTGTTTCTCGCACCATAGAGCATGCAGCCGTGCCATGTAACCCCGTTCAGGGGCCACACCCGCATCGTAGCACTCTAGCAAGTCGTGATTTAGTCGCTCCGTCCACCTAAAGATCCCGAGATTCCGCCGATCCATCGGATTGAATCCATTTTGATTGGCTCCCCCAGCTCTAGAGTGGTCGGCATTGTTGGCCGACCAATTGTCGGGAGCCCTGCACGTTCTATTGTTTTGAACCGCACATACTACAACTATGTTTCGTGTTGTCATTGTTGTTCCCACGAGAAGCTAGGGAAAGGGGTTCGTCCATCTTTGTAGAGCCCCGCATGCAATGATAAGGCTGCGTACTCTGAGAGATCGCTCGGTATCCCAGAGTCACCGTTCTAGACACCTCAGCCAGGTGCCATTCAGCTTTCGGCACAGTTTTCACACCTCCGCTTGGGGGTTAATTCCTGCGGGACCAGCCCTGGAAAATTGTCTGCGACTGCCTATTTATTTTTGTAACCACATTCAGCATAAACCCTTGGTACTGGGACCCTCTATCTGCAACCCGAGGACGCGTTCGGTGGCTTTGTCATAGGCCATTCGGTTTAATTCTAGAGGAATCAAAACCGAACCAAATGGTTCGCCGACGGGGAATCGAACCCCGGTCTCCCGCGTGACAGGCGGGGATACTTACCACTATACTATATATATATATTTGTGTGTGTGTGTGTGCGTGAGTGTGTGTGTGTGTGCAATAAGTAAAGAAAAAATAAAGAAATTCAATAAGGGAAGAACTATCATACTTCTTGTTTGCGAAAAATGGATTCCTCAATTGTCAAGTACGATACCTGCTGTCAATTAAACAACCATAATTAATGAAAAAAATTTAAATTTTCCATTTGAGTCCAAAAGATAGGTACATTAAGCTAGGACCTCCACATTTGAATTTTTGAATTTTTTATAGCTCGGAATTTTAGGCTTTTTTGGGCTGCAATTAAAATTTTTGGGCTCCTTTACTTTTTTCAAAAAATCAATTTTCTTGTGGAGGTGCCAGATTACATTAACCCAGCACCTCCACTTTTTTAAATCACTAAATAATACAAATTCAATTACACAAGAATTTTGGGCTTTTTTGGGCTCTTGAAATCCGAAAAAAAATTTCCCCCAACGAACCCTTAACTTCCAAAATTAACCCCCTTAAAAAATTGAAAATTTTCAGTAATTTATTAACGGAATATTTTTGGGCTTTTTTGGGCTCCCAGAAAATACTCACTTCGATTTTTGGGCTCCATCTCTTACAGTAAAAAATTAACCCCTTTGTAACACGCAGAAATGAAATTGTCAAAAAATAAATTTTATTAAATTTTAGAGCTTGAATGGAGTCTCTGATTTTTGGGCTCCTTAGAAATACCCACTACGATTTTTGGGCTTCAACCCTCAACGTCAAAAATGAACCCCTCTCTGCCACGTAGATACAGCTTTTTCAAAAAATAAATTTTTCTAGAATTTTCAAATGGAAATAGAGTCTCTGATTTTTGGGCTCTTCAAAAATACCTGCTACGATTTTTGGGCTTCAACCCTTAATGTCAAAAATCAACCCCTTTCTGCCACGTTGATACAATTTTTTTAAATAACTTTTTCCAGAATTTTACGATGGAAATAGAGTTTATGATTTTTGGTCTCCTTAAAAATACCCGCTACGATTTTTGGGCTTCAACTCTTAACGTCAAAAATCAACCCCTCTCTACCACGTAGATACAACTTTGTCAAAAAATAGATCTTTGTAGAATTTTTCAATGGAAATAAAGTCTCTGATTTTTGGGCTCCTCAAAAATACCCGCTATGATTTTTGGGCTTTAACCCTTAACGTCAAAAATGAACCCCTCTCAGCCACGTAGATACAACTTTAAAAAAAAATAAATTTACTGCAAATTTACCATTTCCTTTGACCACCACTTCTTTATATCTAAACATCTTCATACTTTCTTTTTTTCGGACGACTTCGTGTTTCCGTATATTCCGACATTAGAATGTTTGAGAATAAAAATCCAAAAAAAGGGAAATAAATGAAACGCAGATACCGAAAAGACGCTCTGAATCGGTCAAAGTATCCAGACAAACTCGTTTATTTTTTCATTAAATTTTTAATACAGAATATAAAAAGGCGAAGATGAAAGTACAGGACACATAGTGGATTTTTTATTTTTATTTTATAATTATTTTTTTGATAATTTCATTATGTATTAACATTGTCTATATCGAGGTTAGATCTATTGAAAGCAAAACGAAGTTTTCCATTCTAATGAAAACTTATTTTCCTAATTCGCTGTTAAGAATTGATACTCCCAACAGAAAATCATCTATACTATATTGTTAATAAAAAATAATCTAGACCAGCAGTTGTTCAAATTTGTCCTAAAACTGTTGTAAAACCTATACGTACCTCGTACGGTCGAATAAGCAATTTTCTAATAATACTTTTTGGCTCACGTTACGCTAAAAGAATCAGTCAAATTTCACCAGTAATTAATTTTTTCCATTTTTAATAAAGGAGCCAAAAAGCGTAAAAACTCATTCAAGTTGATACCCATTCCCACATTACAAAATTTTTCCTAACAAGAAAAGTGTAAATAAATTATTCTTTCTGCCTAATTTTTATGTATATTGCTATTTCATCAAATTTTACTGATGAAGAAACTCTCAAAGTCTTGATAAAGAAAAATTTGGTTTACAATATTATTTTAAATAAAAACTAACTCAAATATTTCGCGGCATATCGAGTAATGTAGGGTGTCGTCGCGGCCATGATAGGATAAGTGGAAATGTCAGGGAGTTTAATAGAGCTCTTGACATCGAAGTACAGACAAGTGTAGAAAGCTAGGATGAGTGGAAATGTCAGCCATCAAGAATATTATAACATAGATGCATTAAAGTGAAACTTTAGCAGACATTTCAGTTTCCTAAAATACAAGCAACTGTCCAAAATTTGAGCTTAGAGTGCCACTAGCCTGAAATTTCGGATATTTTATTTTGTGACAGTTAAAGCTGCTCAATGGACTAAAGAATGGAATATGACTGAGAAAATAGGTTTTATATTCAAGTAGTATTACTATTCGTACATTTGTTTGTTACTCTTATGTTTAGAATACTTTCTCGAAAAAGTTGTCTGCATTCCCATGACGTTATATTGAAGTATTCAATTCAAACTACCCACTCCTCGAGCCCCTTTTAAAAAAAAATATTTAGCCAATGACCCAGGCGTGACGGAACAGCCTGCATAGGGGCTCTGGTGTGAGGTAACGAAGCTGCGCAATTTAGAATAAGCGTCGCGGTAAGAAAAAAAGAATTCAGAAAAATTCAGAATCTGCATTTCCATTAATACGTGAATTTTCCTCCGTCGAAAGTTCCACCAAGGAGTAGAAAAAAAAGAAAAATCTAATCTTTTTAATCGAATTAGAAAGATTTAATGGAAGCGTATTGAGAGGATAGAGAAATGAAGGAATGTAAAAGAAATAGAAAGACCGAGAATAATGTCACTTGGAAGACGAAAAACCTAGTCCTTTTAATCGATCAGTTATAAGTATAAAATAATTATTTTAATAGAAATAATTTGTAGTATTGTCAAAGAATATTTTTATAATTCTGTTTACAGATAAATTAATTTTCTTTACCTTACAAAACATTATTAAATGAATTTATTATTATTTAGTATATTATTAAATTTATAGTTTGTTTAAACAATATAAAATATTATAATTAAAATTACTGCACCGTTATGGCACACAAGAAATTGAAATTTCCAAACTTTTATTCCACAAAAACGAGTAGAAACTATGCATGTGCACATATTTTGTGGACAGATTAAAAGGAATTAAATTAATCGAAAATACAGCATGTAAGTATGAAATTAAAAATAACCATGAGTGGTGCTATACTGATCGGATTAAGAGGAATAAAAAAAGTGAAAAATATGTTCGCCTGCATGGGAAATAACACAAGTGCCAAACATGAAGGAAATAAAAAAGAATTAGTTTCGGAGATAAACCTTTTCTTTCGTTGGGCACTTCTCCCGATGGAAAATTAGCACATTCAACCATTTTTTTTAATGCTCACTCTTTCGTTTAAATCGGAAATATTAATTTTCTCTATTCTTCTCTTCTTGCAAGGGTGTATATGGGATATAGAATAAGTGAACTTTCGACTAGGTGACAGTTTGCTGTACTTATACTCTGTCCTCGATTTCTCACGCAGTTTATACATTTTAAATTATTTATATTTTTGCAATATTTTTGCGAGTGGTTTCCAGCGCAGAAACAGCACACTTCCAATCCATTGCAATTATTAGCTTTATGTCCAAATTTACTACGTTTGTAGAATCTTATTACGCTACAATGTTTCTTAACTCTACGTACAAGGGTGCCCAAAAAGTCCCAGAACAGAGAAATAAATCCTTAGGTACAATTTTTTTAGAGAAAGTTGAGGTGATTCTTGAAGTAACATTCAACGAGGAATCTAGTGGTGACCTTAGTTTTGACCTTAACTATGACCTTCATGGTTATTTCAAGGTCACATTTCTTTTTTTAAATGGAATGGCCCGTTATTGACACTGGCTATCGAAAAAGTGGAACATTTTACGTTAAAAAGTGTAGTCAAGTTATAGGTAAGGTGTGATCTTGATGGACTTATCAAGGTCATTCAAACTTCAATATGGTCTGAACATTTTTTCGCAAGCTAGCTTGTAAAAATCATCCTCTTACCCTACTTACTTGCTTAAACAATGTACATTGAATAGTAACCATCGAATGACCTTCACCATGACCTTGATGATCACATCAAGGTCATTCTTTGTTTTTTTATTGAAACAACTGTTTGACATCGGAAATCGAAAGAAGCGAAAATTTTACATTAAAAAGTGTAGTTAGGTGATAGGTAAGGTTTGGCATTAATGTACATATCAATAGTCGTTTCAATTAAAAAACAAAGAGTGACCATCTAAAGAGGTACGTCCATTGAGGCCACACCTTACCTATGACCTGTCTATACTGTTTAACGTGAAATTTTCCGCTCATCCGATTGCCAATGTCAAAAATGGGCCATTCCATTAAAAAAAATAAAGGTGACCTTGAAATAACCATGAAGGTCATAGTCAAGGTCAAAACTAAAGTCACCACTGGATTCCTCGTTAAAAGTTACTTCGAGAGTGACCTCAACATTCTCCAAAAAATTGTACCGAAGGATTTATTTGGCTGTCCGGGGACTTTTTGGACACCATGTATAATCTATCCTATATTAATTTTTTTTTGCTTCACTATCTCTCCATCAAATGTTTCTTCCTCATCACTTTTAAATCCCGTTACTTTTAATTTTGGATTCGTTGTCTCTGTTCTGTTTTATCACATTCGATTATAACAGATCCCCTCCCAATGTTTTCCATCATCGTAACGCCTATCTTCAATTCTTTAATATTAACTTTATCTCTAATACTATTTTTGTGTTCTTCACTTTTTGTACAGGCTCTACTACAACAACAGTTCTATGTTTCCCTTTTCTCAATCCCCCTTTCAAAATCGTTTCCCTGTGTTTCTTTAGCTTCTAACCATTCTTTTGCTCTTTAATCTCAGTAACTAAAGTCTAGATTTATTTTTTTAATTAAAGTATATATTTCTGTATTGACCACATTTTTTATTATCCCCTATCATCTTTTATCGTCCCTTTCATTAATTTTGACCTTTCAGCAGCTAATCGCTTCGTTGCTTTTTTAACTCTTCTTCAACTATTTTAATAATTATTTGTTAAGTTATTACCTTTCATCTGCTCCCCTTTAATTTTGTCTTATATTTTTAAGAATATAATCTAATTTTGATTTCAACTTTATCATTGCGACAGGAGACGACCAACCACTTTTGGAAGGTTCTATGATATCTTCAGCTAATATGTCATCGACTTCACGGATGGTATGTCCCATAACCTTAGGTGAAACCCAGTAGTGGCGCTGTTTTATGGGGCTATGATTACCTACGTCAATCACATGTTCTGTCAGTGTAGGCAGACCTGGTTTAACAGTATCTTCCGATAACTCGTTCCCAAAGAACTCCTTGAGAATTTCAGCTTGAGTATTAGTTAGTTCACGTAACCCACAACATTTATCTCCTGACCATTCTTCCACTTCGAAGTTATGAATTCTAAACGGATTCCCTTACACCACAAAGTTCTATCCTCGAAATCTACTTCAATATGGAACATTTCTAGGAAATTTAAACCTATGGTAAATGCAACTAGGAGGGACGGTAATATGAGTATTCGCAGTTTCCAGACTTTATTTTTCAATTCTATAGGGTTTATAACTTCGTGCGATACTAACTCGACTTAACTATTCGCCATTTGAACTAAACCGTGACGTTTTTCGATTCTTAAAGCCAAATTCTCAACAATTTGCATATCCTAAGGACCTATGCACGAACGAAAAGCACCGTTGTCTACTAGAGCTTTTACTGGGTTACCCATAATTTTTGGGGGACACACATAAGGGGTTCAGGTGTGCATTAGGGCGTCAGATGATATGGTAATATATATAAATTAAATATCGGAATGACGGGAAATTGATTGTTATGACTCTCTGGATTTAACTTTTCAACATTTTGTTTACGTACAAAAATTGGTAAATTTTTGATAATTATACGTGCACGGTGGGCTCAACAAGGGATCGGTGTACCCATCCTTCTCGCATTTGAATGATCTCGACCTTGGATAATTTGAGGATGGAAGTTAATCATTATTTGCGGATCCGAGTATAAATTTTCTCAACTACGATCATTCCTAGTGTAATTGAGAGCTTCATCACGACAATAAAAAATGTGGTGATTCAGCTCATCATTTCTTTCAGTAGGGTATCTTCAACCAAAAGAAGTTTTAGATTTGGAGTTCGGTTTTTGCGATTATATCGTTGATTTACTAATCGCCCCTGCTAGAGAATATATACAACCAGCTGGATCTCCCGGACTATCCCCAAGGTCAATCGTTATCTCTCTATTACTTCTCGATTTTTTACCGGATTTATTTGAGACCTTAGCATTCCACGGTTCCAGAGATTCCGCGTTTTCACCTCGACTTGTGGACCCATCTAGTCTGATTTTACTTTGAATCTTAATATGTTCGAGTCCTCTAAGTGTTTCTTCCGAGTCTTGTCTCTTCAGTTTCCGAGAAGTTGCTTGTAAATCATCTAGTGATAATTCACTTGGCTGTTCTTCCTCCAACGCGGGGTCGACATACTCGACTTCCCCTCTAAGAGCGCGCTCAAATCTAAAAACTCTTTCGCGTTAGATGGTTACAGTACCATCGACATGGAGAATCCTCTTAACAAGTTCAAAAATTAACTCATTCAAGAAATAAAAAGCGAACTTGAAATCATGAGCTAATGATTTCTAATGTTCTGTGCAAGGTAAATGGTTTCTAATACTCAACAGGATTTTCTTCTCAACATATTCCATATTTTGAAAATCACAAAAATGGGGGGGGGGGGATCTCAACAGTAGTAGTGGTTATGAGAGTCTCAACAATGTTGGGGGTGGGTTAATTGGGTATTTCCTCGGAATTTCAGTTATTCAATATTCTGGCAGAGGATCTTTCTTTCTGAATCATTATTTAAAGAATTTATTAATAATTTCTATAAATATTTGGAATTCTTCCTTAAAAGTATTCAATTTCTTGACTAAACGAATAAACAAAAACCAAAAATCCTATTGTAATCTGAAAAAAAAACAAATAAAATTCTCGGACAAAAATAAAAAAGAGGAAAGAAAAATGAGAAGGCAGCCAACCACATCCCCTTTCTTCTCTTTTTCTTTCTTATTTTTATTATCATGAAATTACAATAAAATAAAAATACAAAACATAAATAAATAAAATTGCATTATCAACGTTTCGGTACTCGTACAGTACCCTTATCAAGGCAAGAAAAATTTAAGTGGTAGAAATTTACAGCACCCACGAATAGGTGCTCTCTCTTTGATACCTGAGAATCGAATGAGGGTCTGTACGCCAATCTGTTGTAAACACAATATAAATATCTGTCACAATTACATCAGAAATAGAGAAAGTAAAAGAAAAAAAGAATTCATGAAACAGCCACGTTAAATGTAATTAATCATATTAGCATAACTTTTTTGTTTTTTTTATTATAAAGCATTTCCATGAATTCCCTCTTTCTCTCATTACTTTCACTATGCAAAATTTGAACATCATCCCAGTCAAACTGATGGTCAACATCAAGAAATTCCTTTGTATGTCTGGCAAGAACACTCTTATTACAGCGTCCTAAACGAACATCACTTTTATGCTCCTCTATCCTAGTATTAAGAAGTCTGCCAGTCTGTCTCACGTAATTCATCTTACAGATTCCGCAAGTGATCTTATAGATAATACCACCCTTTTCAAAATCACTTGCAGGATCTGTAAGATGAATTATATTGGACAGACTGGCAGACTTCTTAATACTAGGATAGAGGAGCATAAAAGTGATGTTCGTTTAGGACGGTGTTATAAAGAGTGTTCTTGTCGGACATACAAAGGAATTTGTTGATGTTGACCATGAGTTTGACTAGGATAAAGTTCAAATTTTGCATAGTGAAAGTAATGAGAGAAAGAGGGAATTTATGGAAATGCTTTATATTAAAAAAACATAAAAAGTTATCTATTAATTTAAAAACCGATTTGGTTGGGCTGAACAAAAGTGTTTGTTTATTCGTTGTGGCCCAAATTTGGTCGTTGGATTTTCGTTTTATTTAACAGGATTTTGCATCAATATTCAAACTCATATCTCTAGCTAAATTCTTAATTACCGCAATATATAGCATATTATTTAGATTTCAGAGACCCAGTAATGAATCCGAGCAATTGACAGAAGTTTCGTTTAGTTCACCAAACCCTGATTTCTCTAAATTCCTTCTAATAGTTGCTACTAACACCACCAAAATTGCCATACTGAAATAGATAAGATGTCACGAAAGGATTTTCAAAAGTGAGTAATAAATTCATACTCACAATTCTTAAACTGATCCTACATAATAACTAAAGACAGGCTAATAAGCCTACTAAGGTGAATGATACACGCATAGAAAAATATATAGTCAAAAAATATACACAATTCAAAATGTGCACAATTAAAAATATGTACAATTCTCAAAATTTTTCAAATAAATCCGGCACATTTTTATAATCGCACAATTCTTGTAGCTCGTAGTTCTTATAAGATTCCCTAAAAAGGGGATATGCAACTCATAGAATTTCAATAATAGTGAGCGGGAGTCCATTTTCGAGGTTATAACAAAATTAGAATGAATGGCGACTGGGGCGCCGTTCTTTAAAATTCCAAATTTTAGCTAGCTCACAAAAAAATAATAATAAGGGGCTCACTCTATGGTAATCTATAATTCCGGAACAAAAACTCATCTGGAGCTCGCCTAAATTGTCCTAAAAAGGCACGTGACAGGGGTTATATTCTAGAGAAAAAACATTTTTGAGGCAAGATTCGACTGGGGCACAGTTCAATAATTTTTAAAAATAATATTCACCACTGGGGAGACCTTTTTAATAATATAATATCATCATTTATAATCATTTCAACCAATATTAATCTAATAAAGAAGGCCATGTTAGGGAACTTCCGCCTCGACCACGAGTAACGCCATTTTTATGTTAAACGTAGAGTTATAAAATTCCAATAGCAATGACCACGTGTTGAGCGAAGTTTCCTTCTACTCAAATGTAAAGAGTTGGCCTCACCCATAAAATTTCAGTATGTTGAGCAGGAACCTCCGTGGACGTGGTGAACGGTTGAGAACGAACAAGTCTATTTGACACGGCTGCGGTAGGCAGAGAAGAGCGAACAACGCAACGACGGTCCGGGACTCGGCCTCAGCATTTCTTCTCTTCCTTCTTTCCGACGTTTCCAGTGGCGATGAGGCCGCTGCCGGGACGGGTTGCTGGGTTTATATTCCAGAGCCGTATGAATAATATGAGCTCGGTACCCTGTTATTTTTGGATTTCATTTTTCCTTCCTTGTATTATCGCCGGAAATTATCCAGTGTTGTTATTTCCTCGTCCTTACTCTACAATCCACCCATTTAATCACCTCCTGGAGCCCAAAATAACCGTGGCTGATCAGAGCAAGATTTGCTTCGGTGCAAATTGGTATGATACGACACGCAAAGAGCATTGCACATTGAAATTCCCTAATCATGTTGGAAAATGACGAAGAAATTTTTCATCGTAAAGTTTCCAAAAAGGTTCTACGCCAGGTAGATAAGTCGTTCCTGATTTTCCGTAGCTTGAAGCGTTACTTTCAGACTGGCGGCATCCTAAGATGATCCTTGTAGATGAGGATCCACAGCTACTTTAAGTCTGGCAAACAATAGCAGAGGAAAAGGCGGGAGAATTCGAACGGTTTGAAAAGTGATTCGATAGAATCTGGCCATTCTAAGAGTCTCGAGTCGCGTCCCATTTGAGTCTCGATGTCGACAGAAGTCCCTCGATGTCCCACGATGTCTCTTAGAGTCCGGATCGTTAAAAAAAAATAAAAGAAACGAACAGAATAAGTCCTTAAAATTATAAATCTTAAATCTAGCCCTAGTCATGCGGTTGCCGTACTAAAGCCGCGATTTCTGACGTTTACAGTAAAATATCTGAATTCGCAAAAAAAATCTCTAAATTTACAAACGAAAATCTCTAAATGTCAAACCAAAATTTATTAGTTAAAATGTGTGTGTTTTAAGAATATTGCTACGTCCCAGTATATAGCACACAAGATTGAAGAAGCACCTCAAGAAATGGTGTTTTTAAAGATTGTCTTTTTATCAACATTTGTATCTTAAGTTTTTATTTAATCTGTACAAAAACATACAGAAAAAAAGTTGGATAAATTTTCTGTACAGGTAAATAAATTTCAATGCTACAGGAGTTTTCGTTTATAAGACTGAGGATAACAGAATTAAAGTTTGACTATTTCCTCGACAATTGAATCCTTTACCCTAACAAATTGCTATTCGGTTGAATTTTTTTAGGAAAAATAAAATTTAGGGAAAATGCAAGTTCAACAATATTATTGCGCCTCCAAGTTAACCTTTAATTTTACAATCAACCGTACATTCAAAGGGAAAAAGGAAAGTTTTTCAAGTATCGGGAAAGGGAGGAATATAAGAAAAAAAGGTAAATGCAGGCACATAGGGTAGACTATGATCCTTGCAAGTGACAAGCGTGAGAATTTGGCAGTTTTGGACGGTTGTACAGTTTGTACCGCGTGCCGTTTGCCACTGCTGCACATTCACACTCGTCCCCAAAACTCCCTACTTATTGCACAGAGTGCAGTATACATGTCTCGAAAATCGAGCATTCCGTGCATATTACCCAACGATGTTCGATCTTCCAGATACTTATTAAAATATATCATCAAGCAATAATTTAAATAAAACTCGTTTATTGTGCATTTAAATTTTTTATTTCATTCATAATAGATAGAATATTTTTCCTTTGATTTGAGTTTATTGCCAAAAAGAATGATTTTCCAACAATTTGATGAAAAACGATTTTATAAGTTTATCTACTATAAACCTCGTATCAAAATCAATGAAAGTTGCACTCAAATTTGAACATAATAAACGTTGCGACGAGTATGGCATAGCGTATTATAAAATAGTGAATGCGTACTTTTTTTCGTCGATTTCTTTGTAAAATAGACCAGTCTCCTCAATTTTTTTAATAAACTATATATATATATATATATGGATGTGTGTTTCTGTGCATTTGTGTGACTTTATATACACAACAAATAACTCCCTCGGATATGAAGGGATCATCCCAAAGGCAGCATGTACATTAACTATCCCTATTAGGATGTTTTGTAAGAAATCTTCGAGGCCAAGGAAGAGGCCAATCGTACTGTCGGGGAACAGGTCCACCTATATTTTTTTCGAAATATTTGAAGAGAGGAAACCACCAAAGCCGAGCAAAAAAATTATTTGGACCATTTTGCTGAAAACAGAAAAAATGATAAAAAATTAATATAGGAAAGAAAACTTTTTCACATTAAAACATCGCTAATCATTTTTTATGGTGATATCGCCTCAAACAGAAACCAGATCGTGAATATAAATTCATATTCCATGAAGAATGTATGAAAAGGAACATTTATTTCTTCGCAAACATACAAAAAATGTACCAGTTATTTAATGTTCTGTTCGCTGCTATTAAATGGTTATATTTATATATTTTGTATTCAACGAAACAATAAATCCGAAAATAGCAAGTTATTTAATTAATTTTCAAAACATTTTTTACCACAAAGGAAAATTTAACGGAAACGGTTCAAACGTCCCTAATTGTTTACGTTCGGAGTGGGCCAATTTCCGGAAAGTTCGGCTAACCGGCAGCTCCAAAACTCATACTATTTCCGGAGTTCACTGTATTTCGATGGTTTGTTACGAAGTAAACATTTGAAATTCGGTTATTTTTTTATTCATATTTAAATGTTATTACAATGATTAGAAGGAATGAAATGTTTCTCCAAATAAGTAAATTATTTCAAAAACTCCTAACCATTTTTTCGATCTTGTATAGCTTGACACGAAAATGGAATTTTTTATTTTTAATAACTACGAAGATGACAGAGACATTGACGAAAAATGCATTTAAAAAAATCAAGATTGGGCCTAATCAAAAAATGAGAAGCGAGCTTTAGCGACCACCTGTGTGAAGAACTACGTGTACAAGTGTAGTTGCCATGCGTCTATGGCTTCGAGATAATGAAACAGTGAGAAGTTTCGTACCTCCGAGAGCAATGATTAATAGGAAAATTACTTTAACGAAATATGTCGAGTATAGTCGCTGTATTTTCCTTGTAAGGACATGACACATCTCGTTTTTCTTCTTCTTGGCAGTGATGATGTAGTTTCAGTAAATTTTGCACTTCTCGTTTCAGATAATTAACTCTATCTCCCTCGGAGCGTTCGGCAGGGCAGGCGCGTGGCCAAAACCATAATAACGACAAAGATGGTATTTAACCCTATGAGTCATAGTGGAATGTATTTATGCCACCTTTTTAGCATCATATTTTCACTTAATATTTTGGACTAGAGAGAATCCAGCCGGCGTTTTTACATCTTTTGGGTCACAACATTATGCAAGAACATACGTTCATTGTTGTAAAGTGATTTTCATGATTTTTTGAGTTGTTGTAAATAAACAAAGTGTAAAAAATACTGCCTTTTCAATAACCACAAAAAACATGGAATCCTACTTCTCTCAGTTTTCGTATTCGGTTCAGTTTGAAAATCCATCGTCAAGGTGGCGGATTCAAGATGACGGATAATTATATTTCCATATAATCAGTCGATACCATGATTCGGTTATTTTTTGAAGTCGCAAATAATTAATTTAACATCAACATTACAAAAATCATATTCTAAGATGGCGGATTTAAGCGACCTTGAAAACCCCTGAATTAACATTTTCGATTCATTCCGATCTTTTTCATATTTTCAGTCCGCCATATTAGATCCGCCATTTCTAATTACGTGATTCTGGCGACAGAATCATATTCAGCGACCTTGAAAAAAACATTTTCGCGTCATTCTTATTTTTTCCATAAATTGAGCCCGCCATATTAAATCCGCCATTTTAAATTTTAAAACTCCTAAAATCTGACCCCATTTACGAAATCAGCGAATTCAAAAACCTTCATATACTCAGTTTTGAAGAATATGACTGTAAGGAAAAAGATGTAGAGATACGTTAAAACCTCATTTTCGAAATATAATAATTATTAATAATTATATAGAATGCGTTATTAGTAATTTAAAATAATCATTTTGCCTGAACTGACAAGAAATACCCAACATCATAATATAAGCCCATGTAAGGATTTGTTTTTCGAGCGGAAGAAAGAACAGAAAACTTTCACAATGTCGCTTGAATTTTTCGATAACAATTATTATGAATCATATTGCATAATATTATATATGAAATTATGCAGGCTCTCAGTAATTATAACCCCATACTGCTTTAACGTTTATCCCAATTTAAAGAATTGTTAAATTTTTCGTATTTAGCCCGAGATTTACTAGACGAATAAAATAATGTAAATAATATAAAACGAATCGATAAACATAATACTTTGAAAATTTATCTAGCATTATAGATTCTGCAGTATCGTGAATTACATTTGCAAAAAGCAGCATTTTTTCCCTTCCCGACTTTTATGAGTTTGCAGGAAGATTGTCACACATTTTCCCTTTAGGCCTACTCCCTCGAAACATTTTTTTTACTATTTACTGCAATTAACGGTTGAAAATGGAACACGACAACCACAACCCACATAAAGAAAAATATATTATTTTAGGTATTTTTCGAAATTGACGCATGCGCACTGACAATTTCCATTCGAACGTAATATACGTCAAATCACGTAGAAAACTTGAGGTAATATACGCGTAGAAAACCCCGTATAATCCGTGGAGTATTATACGTTAGCAACCCTGGGTGCGGCAGACCGGCTACCACGGCTACCCGTCGAACGAACTGGTCTCTCTGTTCTGGCGCTAATATAGTAGAGCGACCAAGGGAAACCGTGGACGTGATGCGCTAGGTAAAGGGTGACGTCAGCCGGAGCAACTTCTTGACATTTCCTGCAGAAAGCCCAGACCATCATAAGTTTAGTAGGTATACGGCTATACGCGTAAGTATCGTTGTCCACCTGCAAAAGGGTACGTCGGCTCATAACCGACCTATCCGGGACCAGCCTGCAGATCCGTAAGTGCCTTCTTCTAACGCTCACTCGATAAACTATTGCAGGCGCAACTGTAGCCGATTGTCGAGAAAGGGGTATGCTGATTCCAGTTCAAACTGCCCCCGAGTTTTCCTGAAGTCCTTTTGAAGAAAATGCATAAAAATAGGATTTGAGCGTAACAATGGGAGCGCTTAAGTTTATCCCAGCTTAGGGTTTGCAACATCCATTAATCGGACGAAAAGAAGGCGGGCTGAGAGCTTAAATCACAAGCAAGTGTGGAAGAATTGTCCTATGCTAGATAAATGAGCCTTCGATCAATTGGAAAGTTGGATGCAGCCAAAGTTGTTTAATATGTCAGTTGTTTAATATGGCTGTTTCGCTAATTCTAGAGCATAAACGATAAAAATGACAGTATCAAGGTCTCTGGAATATTAGTAAGAAAAATAATTTTAATTTGTATCCACCGTATAAATATGTATAGAAAGGAAACCTCAAATGCTACCGTTCGAAATTAGATAACAAACTAAAGCATAAGTTACAGTCCAGGCTATATCTGATCATACTACTGATCGTATTCTGTTGCTTCAAATGAAAGCCATAAAGACTTTACCCGCGAAATAACTTAGCAACTTAATTTTGATTTATAAATGGGGTTTTGACGGCACCTCAGGTTAGAGTTGATATAAGCAGAAATTCACTGGTGATTACGTCGGTAAATATGATGATTCCAATATTTTTCTTTACATATCTTGTACCATTACAACTTATATCAACTGATGAAATAACAAATGCTAAGATTTTTTATGTATCTCTTACTTCTAGGTCTTTTAATAATTACATCTTAATAACTTAGATTTTTCATTTGTATTCAGTGACATCAAAAATCTTTTATATAGATTAATATTAGAATTAAATATGATTTCAGGTAACCCGCCCGCCAGATTTGATCCGCCATTTTTTTTTTTTGAATTTTTGACATAGGATTCCTAATCAGCGACTTCGAAAATTCCTTCATACCAGTTTCATACTCTTTTGCGTATGCAAATGAGGAACCCACTTCGCTATTACCGTCCTTTTCTATTAGTGATACTTACAAACTAAGGGAAACACTTATAAATGTCAACTGTTTACATCTGAGCGTGCACACATGCACACACACGCGCGCGCAGAGCTAAGCCCACACCTTTATCTGAAATTAGAATTGTAACAAATAGGAAAATATAAACGCATAACCTTACGGTATTTGAAGATATAAATTTGTCCGCAGGAGTAAATGATAGGACTACCCATGTAATCAGACCGTTAAAGGATTATACGTTGGATATTTGCTCGCTCCCTTTGTTTTCCTAGGCAAACAGAACGAGCCTAAAGAATCTAAGCGTTGTAGAGAATGAAGCAGAGGCAAACGAGCTGAGGAGATCTTTGGCCGCTAGAAATTTTATTCTCAGGAACTTCTCTTGAAACCAAAGCAGACTAAATTCTAAATTGAAACTTTTGGCTAAATATTGCGATAGACCAGCCTTTTAGATTAAAATTCAACTCTCGTATACGATACATTTTATGACATAGCGGAATTTTATCTACAGGCCAAAAAGGAAGGCCGTCTTATGAAACTTAAATAGGTTACGACGATAGTATGATGAAAACAATCCGAAGCCCAACCATGAAAACGGGAGGATGGAAGCTTATCGATGCAAAGGCGAGTAGTCAAGCTACCTGACTTCGGAAAAGGTAGAGGAGACAACTGGAAGTTAAAATGGACACTCAATTTTCCCCTTTCATAAAGTACCTACATTTTCGGCAGGGCTTCACCAAGCTAAAGGAGCGTCTGGTATCTTAAGTTGGACTTACACCTTGTAGGCTAATTTTCGAGCCAATTTTCAGGAATTTATTGTGGAAAAACTAAAGAATATTTCAGTACGGGACATTTTCTATTTTATTTTATCATTATTGAATTTCACAAACGTTTTTTGTCACGCGTCAATGTTAACTTCCAAGATCTGGAGATGGGATTGACAGCGCCCCTGTCAAAAGTGCAGAGTCAAACAGTGTGTAGAATTGATTCCAACCGGGTTATCCAAAATATTTTTCTGGCCTACTTAAGGCTGTCAAAAATCAGCAAAACAAAAGATATAACAAAACGAACGAGACCTTGCGAAGCGTTTTCTGTGAATTACAAAAAAGTATCGCGGTACGTTCGGTTCTTCTCCCGTAATCGTGAAGTTCACCTGCCTGGCCAAGGAAAAATTCAGCATGAAATTCACAAAAAGTATCGGTAGAGCTAGAAAACCATTCAAATTCCAGTAGCGATGGAGCGACGCAGGGACAGGCGGATCGGCTGTGGGTTGTCACGTTTGATGAGCTATAACTCTCGAACTAGAGAGATCTTTGCCAAACCCTTTTAGATGCTCATTTCTAGGACCATTTAAAGTAGAAAAATGCAAAAAAATGAAATAAAATAAATTTGTTGAAAGAGACAAGATGTAAGTCCTCCTCAAGCATACGTTTAAAAGCGGAGCAAGCGTCTTTTGCCGTGATACAAGATCTTTGGGTGTAAAATGTTGAATGCACCCTGTTAGAACCCTAGACTGGAGGACCTGCAAAAGGACACTCCTCACCTTTTTAACAGGACTAAAAGAAATCTGTCACCAAAATCATT
>NC_046666.1:110418385-110421909 GCF_010883055.1 Belonocnema kinseyi | reverse complement strand
CACAACGGGTTATAATAAAGTTTTTAACTAAAGAAGGCGTTAAACCGTGCGAAATTTTGACTCGATTGAAGGAACAGTATGGGGATGATACTCTGTCTAAAAATCAAGTGTTTGATTGGGCCAAATATATATATATATATATATATATATAATTAAAAGTTCGTCATAAGTACAACCGCAGGATTTCGCCGGGAGCGGGTGCTAATCTGAAAAACTGCACCCCATTCCAGTGAAATCAAAGTAAAATTTCAGCCATAATCACGTCTCATGACCATGAGATGGGTGGTTACAGTCTGTAACGGAAAATGGTTCTCTTCTCGAAATCGTCAAGAAGAACTATGTCAGACCTCGAGGGTGCAACAGTAACAATTGTCGAGAATATAATTTAGAGGAACGATATTAGGGTTAATGCCGTAAGAGTGACAGAGATGGTAATAAAGCACTCTTAGTGCCGCATTATGCCTTTGGATTTAGGTTGTTCCCGCATGAGTTGGACAACTAGATAGTATGTGTGCTAAATACTCGGGGTATGCACGGCACGCCCTGTAGCTATCATCAGGAATGTCTTTGCTCAAAATGTGGCGACGATATGTTAAGGTTGAAATTAATCGTCTTGACATGCAAAATGAAACCCTCCGTGTCAGACTTTAATCCGGGTGATTTAAGGAAAGCAAACGTTAGCTCACAAGGCATTGACTGATCCTTCACATTTCTGTAGAAGATACCGTGCATCCTCTGATCGAGGAGCTGTTCACGAAAATTTTTATCTTGTGATTTCTTAATCCAGGCTTTCAGGAGTGAGTACTAGAGATAGATAAGATTTGATGCATTTTGCTCACCCCTAATACTGAAGTCAAGTCCGAGTATTTCAGCAGCCTCCTCCGCTGCTTTGTACAGAAACGCTCCTTTGCCCACTTCTTCTTGCTTCCTGACCATTCTAAGAGGGTCTCTTCCATTTGCGACTCTATGTGCTATACCCAAAATAATTCTGTTGTGAAGACATTCAAGATTCAATATTCTGCGACCACCTTGACGGCGTGAGATGTAGAGTTGCGGAACAGAAGACTTAAGATGCATGCTTTTTTTCATGTGCATAACCTTCCGTTTCCCGATATCAAGGGATCTGAGCACGTTCTTCGTCCATGAAACCACTCCAAATGAGTAGAGTACTACCGGGACGACAAGCTCGTTCGTTGCAGATACTTTGTTCCTCGCCGACAGTTCGGAAGACCAAATCTGCCGGATGAGACGTTTTTATCTGCTTCGGAGAGTATCCTTTATAGGTGTCACATCCTGAATGCAGTTCTGTGGCACGCCCAGCTATATATAATTCTCTCCAGCGCAAAGGTGGCGTATTGCGCATCTATCCATGAGCTCAGGGTCTTCAGGAAGGCCATTAAGTTTTCTTCGCTTCAAATAAACATTGGCGCAATTATCTAACCCAAATTCCATTCCTATTTCCTTAGTATAGCGTTCGACAATCCCTATAGCTAGATGTAGTTGCTCTTTGTTTTTAGCATAGATCTTAAGATCGTTCATGTAAAATACATGGCTGACTTGTAATTTCGATTTACAGGTTTGCGGAAAAAGTACCCGTCGAAATGGTGAAGTGCTAGAGATAGTGGCAATCATGCTTTCCGCTAAACAATCCTATCATTTAGGATATCTGTGAATATCTTATACAGGGTGTTCAGACAAGTGATTGGGCCGTAATTCATCGCGCCAGCTAAATTGCCTATTTTCGGCAAGAGTATTGTGCAACGCGCTTCCACCAACCACTCCGGAAATGGCTCTTCCAAATTTAAATATGAGGTGAAAATACGGGCCAATGCTGATGGGTTGAAGGAAACGTCTTCCACCAGAAGGTCTTCATACCATCTGGTCCCGGAGCGGAATAGTTCATCCCTCTTAATACTTTTTTCACCTCCTCGGTAGTGATGGGTGGCCATTCTTTATCAGGTGTTATGAGTGTATCACACAGCTCCTTGAAGCTATTTATGTTCTCTGAGTCTTCTTACAACCTATGCTGCACTTCCCAAGCTTCTGTCAAAAATACTTCGACCTCCTCTGGGTTGGGTGGATGGTCGATAGTAACTGGCGGTTTACATGAATGATCTTAAGATCTACGCTCAAAACAAAGAGCAACTACATCTGGCTCTTGGGATTGTCAAACGATACACTAAGCAAATAGGAATGGAAATTGGGTTAAATAAATGCGCCAAGGTTTATTTGAAGCGAGAAAAATTTCTGTTAACAGCTCATCCATAAGAGGATGCACGGCATCTTCCACGAAAATGTGGAGGATCAGTCAAACCAATATCCTTTTTGCGACACTAATTATTACAACGTTTACGCTCATACAATTTTTTACTAAATTATAGATATGTATATCGACTCTTGAAAAAGACCCGCAGTGTTAGTCGAAACGTTAACGATTTTTTAAAAGAAATAAATAAGTTAAATCGCCCGGATTGACGTCATGCGGGAACCACCTGCATCCAAAGGCACAATGCAGCACTAAGAGTACTTTATTCTCGAGAACCATGTTCGTTATCGGATTATCGGGCACCAGATGACAATAACTAATCGTCCTTATCATTGGCCCTCAGATAAACAATGACTTTGCAGATAAAGATTTTTTTAGAGTGTTTATTAATTATATTGATATATTATTAGCACTCCTGATTCTTTTGTCCCCGAAGAAATTTTTAATTCGGAAGGTACGAAGCGAAAATCGAAAACGGGACCTTCCGACTACAAAGCCGACGCGCTACTACTTGAGATACTACGCTACTACCTCTCTCCATTAATTTACCTTTACTTTCAAACATCCTACTATTTTTTCTTCGTTTTTACTTTATCTATCTCGGCCCTCAGCTAGGAGGATCTAGAAGCCTAGTTACCTATCGGTCCTGTGATAAGAAGTTCTGGGATCTCAATTTTCTGCATTCAGCGATACCTCTCGGTCCTCTGCCAAAATAATTTGGGATTTCCAAGTATTTTACTACCACGCGGTCCTTTCTCAAGAGTTCCTCTGCCAAAATAATTCGGGATTTCCAAGTATTTTACTACCACGCGGTCCTTTCTCAAGAGTAACCGGGATCTTGAATTTTTTTAATTTTCTGACCAGCAGGACTACACCTTTTAGTTTTTTCTTTGTTAATTTCTTTATCAAACTTTCAGAATAACGAAAAAGAGGATTTGAACAATTCTAAGATCAAGTGCAGGACTAGTGCAATCAGTAGAATAAGGTATAATCCTAAAAATGCGAATACTTTACAAACGAAATAAAAATTCTATGTAGAAATACACATCTATTTCTATTGGTAAAAAGACTTACCTTTAGATAATTGTTATTTGCAAGCGTATGGTAAATATACCATAAACGCGTCGTAACATAGTATGCTATAAGCACATCAACAGTATAGTGACCATGGGCAACTAACACCATAATAACTCCTGTAAACGCCATCATTCCAGTGAGCCAATGTAATGGCAGGCACCTTTTTGGGGAATCTAAAACA
>NC_046666.1:110404116-110418285 GCF_010883055.1 Belonocnema kinseyi | reverse complement strand
GGGGGGGGGGGGTGACCCAAGACCAAAATTAAATCATCACGAGTTTGTTTGTTTATTGTTAAATATTTATTATTCTGATTTAAAGAATATCAAATTTCATAATTTTATCAAAAAGTTACCGGTTCAAAAGTGATCTATGAATCTCTTCAGAATTTTTTACGCATATTTACTACATTTTCAAGACACCAGGTCAATTTGACCCTCCTATACGGTTAACGTAGGTAAGAAACAGCAATATGGTGATCGTGTTAAATTTTAATGATACAATTTTTTAAATACCAACCAACTTTCATTTAACAATCCCTTTCCTGGAGAATGCAGCATGGAACCGCCCCAAATTTTTCATTACGTTACGTTAATTGATTAATTTAATATGGGTGGGTGAGATCGTGTGAGCCTCTTCCTTACGCACGGGCTTTAAAGACTTTTGTGCCACACCCGTGTTTATCTCATGACAATACACCGAATCAGGACACCTTCGCCGAGTAAGATCTGGATGCATTTCGTTGTTTTTAACTTTCTGGAAATATACCTGTCGGGTGCCAGGCGTACCCCATGGTATAGTGGAAAAAACGTAGCGTCTCTAGCCAGGTCATAGGAGGGAACACGGCCATGTTAGTGTGGACGAAGCGGTTCTTCTTAGGCCACCAGGTACATACCCGCATACAGCGCTCTGTTCTGGAGTGTTACGTAAGTGTATGTGTGTGTGTTCGTTACTCGCAATAGAACAGCGACCAGCAGATCGAATAACCCATGGACATGGAGCCACTTCGCAAGGAGATCGCTTACTCTTTTTTTTCTTTCTTGGAGAATGCAGCATGGAACCGCCCTAAATTTTCCGTCAGATAAAAGCATTGCGTACTTTTTGCACATCCCCTTTTAAATAAACCTCCATTTATCTATACGCTACTGATCAGAATGTTGTTTCCAATTTAAAAAAATATTATAAACATGCTTGTCTAAAAAGCTGGATAATTTCCTCATACATATTTTTATCTCATTTTTTATCAAAACATCAAGTTTCTAAAACAAGCATGCTCTTAATCTGAATTTTAAAAGTGGACAAACAATTCTGATAATAAAAATTTGTTATTTCTTGAAGAATCTCATCAAGAATTCATATGAAAATAAGAAGCATTTAATAATTACAAATATTATACTTACATTCATTAATAATTAGATAACTCAATACATGTATAACGGTGTGGCCACTATAAATGTAGTCTCCACAATAAGTGTGCTTTCCATTTATGGATAAACCAAAACCAGATATTAACTGGAAAACCCGTTTTGTCACTAGTAGAGGGCTTGTGTTGTTGGCCTTTGGACTACAGAAATAAGTTTTACTCGCCACTGGTAAAACCGTTACATACATAGTTATACTTCTCATTAAATATAGTAGTCCCAATAGAAGAAATATCCGTCTTACGACAATGAATCTAAAAATAAAAAGGAAATAACTACAATTGTCAGACAAAATTTCGAAGAATTGAAGAACCTAATAGTAAATTAGGATTCACTTTGTGAAAAGTGAATGACTCAATGAAATGCAATTTTACATGCAAACAGAAATACGAGTGAATTCTTTTTAAAATATGGATACTTTTCCGAAAATGTTGTGTTTCTTCAATTTATTTCAGTAAAAGTGGTAGATGTTTTAAAAGTATGCTTTTAATTTAATATACATTTTTTTCCTTCACAAATAATATTTCAATAAAAGACGGAAACTGTTGGTAAATGGTATAGTAATAATTAAAACGTAACTTTCGGTATTCTTGTGATTAGTCACCGAAATAGTTTAGGTCGCCAAGCTTTCCCCCCTTTTTAATGCAAACGGGGGGGGGGGGCAGAAAAGCGGCCCTGTGACTGGTCACAGAAATAACTAAAGTTACACTGATTCCCCTTTCCAATGTCTCGTGAGGGCGGGGGGCTTTTACTGGTCTCAGAAATAAAATAAGTAACACCGCTACCCCTTTCAAATCTCTCGTCGATCAATGGCAGTGAATGTGAGAAAGGAGAAGTATTGAAGGGAGTTTCAAGGTAATCAGAGGGAATCGTTATTCGGAAGTTTATCAAATAATTTCTGAAGTTACAAAATAAAATGTTTCGATTAAAAATGTTCGAGGGAAGTAATTTTTAATAAAATTTTCACTCCAGAATTACGTCATGCAGTCAAAAAATTACAGAAAAATTTTATAACGGATTTTAAGGCTAAATTTAAATAATTTACAACCAATAAGCACTTGCAATAAGTCAACAATTTTTCTGTACATGTAATTTTCTACCACATTTATTTTAAAAAAAAGAAGACAAATTAAGCTTATTTTCTATGAACTTACATATATTTTATTTCTTTCAGCAAAAGAAAACTTTTTTTTATGACTCTGTTTACAACTCAGTTCATAAATTCACACTATTTACGTATTTAGAGTCAATATATCCGACTCAAATATTTTCTCCAAGTAATATTGTGTATGTTCTGATCGGTGCATATTGAATTCTTTAGAGCAATTGTGTAATTTTAACTTTAACTGTGTTAGGCTGGTCCAAAATAACGCATTTTCGAATTTTGACCATCCAATACTACAAACTGAATCTTTATAGTAAATAAACGCTTGGGTATTTTTTCAGATTTTGAAAATAATATTTGAGCCAGCGCATGGCATTCAAAATTTTGCAGCAAGCCACTCACTTTGGACTTCGGTACTGAGACCCAGACTTCAACCTTTGTATATTTTTCACCTGTTCTATCTTTAACCCTGTAGATTTCTTAGGAATTTAGATTTTATTCCAAATTTCTTCAATATTTAAAATTCTAAATAAATACGTAATATATTTATAAGAATAGTAGAATAAACTGTTAACAGTGATAATAGTTTATAATTTTTTATATTTTGCTTGTTATAATGAGTTTAATTTATGTAAATTACAGTCAAAATATCTATTACTTTTATTTCATCAACTATTTTGTTCAAATTTTGAACTTCAAAAAAATAAAAATTGATTTTTGCAATTTGATTTTTTAACTAATTCCAGTTTTGAAACAATTTTATGTTTTTATTTTATTATTTTTTTAAATTCTATTATTTGTATTAATGAAGTTTTTGACTCTATTTTTTCTGAAATTTAATTTCTTAAACTATTTTATTTTTCAAATATATTTTTTAATATCTGATAGATTAATATAATTGATTATCATTGCTTAAATAATAATTAATTAAGAGAATAATAATACTCGATGATAAAAGTATTGTAATTAAAATTCAGATAAATTTGTTTACAATTTAATTTTCAAATTTAGGATCCAAATATCTATTGCTTATATTTGCCTCTGGGAAATAATGGAATACTGGTATCCTTTTGGGTATAACAGACTATAACAGTTTCATTGTATAGTTTAAAGTATTTAAACGGATTAGGAATGATGTACCACGTTGCCCCACCAATCATCGTGTAGTTATTTAGGGACTCTCTCTACCTTTTAGGGACGAATCTCTTCTTGTTTTTGCTAATTATCTGATTGATATTGAGGTTTAAAATTATCCATTTTTAAATGATCAATTCTTAACTCTATGAAGCAAAAGTGTTGTAATTTTTTACTAAAAAAATATTTATTTGATTAGCGCATTGATTAGCGATGCCGCTTGTTCAGTTTTTTTTTAATCTGACAAAAATATACAAGAGTTTATCCATTATGAAGATTGAATTTATAGTAACGGATGGTCAAAATATCGAAAATACGTTATTTAGACCACCCTAATGTGCGTTTGTGTATATATATATATATATATGTGTGTGTGTGTGCGTGTGTGTTTAAAAAAGGGTTAAACAACCATCGCATGGTCCTACTGGGAGCAACGGCATTCTAAAAGTGACACTGGCTCCCAGTAGCACCGCGCTAAATCACACCTATGGCCACTTTTAACGACCGTGAGATGGGTGGTCACAGGGCACAAAGAAATTAAAATGGCAGGTCGGCGAAAAAACCTCGTATATCTTGGGTATATGAAGCGATCCAAGGATGACAGCTTTCTGCATTCATCTCGCAAGTATCTTGGCATATTTTTGGCATGCCGGGATAGCTTTAAGGTTACGAACTAGTGGTAGCTTCGCACCTCCGAAAGCACCGATCACAAGGAAAATTACTTTAATCGAATATTTTAGGTACAGTCGTTGGACAAGCAACTCTATCTCCTTCGGAGCATTCGGTAGGACAGCATCGCGATCAACACCTTAAGAACGAGAAAGATCGTAATAAAGCACTCTTAGTGTCGCATTATGTCTGTAGAGATATGTAGCTCCTCTGTGGGTGGGATACCCAGATAGTATGTGTTGTAGGTACTCAGCGTGTGCATGACTCGATATTTTCCAAATAAAGATAGTAAATCTAATTTTGTAAAGGGGTATCCCTCTCTATGCATCTCACTATGTGTTTATGAATCTGCGAGCTTCCTAACACACAGATAATTAGACTTTGCAGACGCACCTGTGAATTAGTAGGTTCTCTCAGCATCTTACTACACCTTTTTTTTAACCACGTTCATACATCTCTCTCCACACAGGCACAATTTTTCGAACAATCATGTTGTTTAGGACAGCTGTGAAGGTCTTATATAGTGTGTTTAAACGAGTGATTGTCTTGTAATTAGCTCAGTTGGACACGAAGCGACTCAAAGATCAAAGCTTTCTGCATCCATCTCGCAAGTGCGATGCCATATTTTTGGTACGCAGGTATGGCTTCAAGGTTATGAGCCAGTGATAGTTTCGCAAATTCGAGAGTACCGATCACGAGGACAATTACATTAACCGAATATTTCGGAGACAACCGTTTTTTAAACTATTTTTTCACAACGCTATCATGAAAATGGCTTGTCATGACGCCGCAAACACGAAAAGGGCTCTTTTCCTAAGCATTCTTACATTTTGCAACAGTTGAAGATGGATATAGGTCGATGTTTTCAGCGATAACTGTTGCATGATCGTCTCGCCACCTAAAGATATGGGAGCTTACAACCGCTAGGTAGCACCAGCTGCTCTAGTAAAAGTCTCGCAAAAATTCCAATTGCGTAAATGTAAAAATGCTTTATTATACACAAATGTAAATCCGAAAAACAAGTTTATACGAATGTGTCGGTCTGTTCGTTTACGTATGGTTGTGTGTGTCTATAGATTGTTAGTATGTTAGTTTTTTAGTATAAAAGAATTGACAGATTGGATTGTCCTTTGGTACACACGTTTAATATCTTAAAATGAAAGTCAAGTTAGTTAGCCAGCCATTTTCGATAAAAATTCAAAAAGTGAGCGAATTTTGAAGAAACGCAGGCAAAGTGTGAGGAGAGAAACCACAAAAATAGATTAGCAGAATCTGGCAGATAAAAAATGATCAATATCTGTAAACAGATTGCTTTCGGCTACTGAAATAGCTGCTATCAAAATGGAAGAGGAACAGCAGCTTCATATTGATGAACTTCCCTTGGAAGATATGGAAAACGAAAATTTGATTAAAGCTGCAGGCATAGGTGCTAGGGATAATGACCATAATATGCCAGAACCATTAGAACCACATCCGGATATTAATAACGATGATTTGGATAGCGAAATCCCAGAAAAACTATAGCACCTCGAAAGGAATTTGGTTCATACTTTACTAGAGTTTAGATATGTAGGGCCAACACTAAGGAATTCTCTGCCCAAAATGAACATCACAAATGATCTGCGTGCAATAATAGGATAACTCAATAGCAAGGTTTTACCTATGTATTTGAACGAACAAAAACTGTGTTAGAGGTATAAACTCTTATATACCTTTCTGCTGTGTCAACCGTTAGAACGTTGGGCAGCAGAACTAGACCGCCAAATGCAGTTTTGGTCCTAGCAAGGGATCGAGATCCACCATAGAAGATCAAGTTGGATATGGATCAGTGCCAGACCGCGTCGGTACAAGGAAAGTAGTGCAGGAAGGCAACAAAATCGAAACTTTCAGACAGATAAAAGAAGATTTTTTGTGAACTGAGTGTAAAGCAAAATGACCAGACAGAACCCGAATTCCCTCAATTGGAAGACATGACTAACTATTGATCCCGTATTTGGGGAAAAATGAACAGATGCAATTTGGACACTGCATGGTTCAAACTGGAGGAAACAAGGGCAAGTAATAGCACAACTTCTGGTACAAGTACCTGACGAGTGTGCATCTTGCGTTGGCAAGGTGTTTTCAGAAGATCATTGAACACCCAGATCTGATGCCAGGCTTTATGATCTAGGGTAATATGTATATGTTACCTAAAAAACTAGACGCTCAAAATCCATCTGAACTTGACCGATAGCCTGTCATCCAACCATTTATAAATGTCTTATAGCTATCATTCGAGATAAGGTATATTCTCATTGCGTCGAGAATGGTACCCTTACATAAGAACAAAAAAGATGTTGTAAAAACTCCCGTGGCTGTAAAGATATAGTCACTATAGACACTGTTGTCAAGACTCAAGCTCGTAAGCATCCAATAAACTTACACATGGCATACATTAACTACAAGGAAGCGTTTCCTTCTGTGCCGCATGCCTATTTGCTTGAAATCTTAAAACTTTACAAAAGCTGCCCACGAATTATTGACTTTCTAAGTCATGCGATGAGGCTCTGGTGTACAAGAATTAAGTATTTTGATCATGGACAACCAAGAATAACTAATGCACTATGGTTCTGTTTAGCGTGGAACCCATTGAGCGAAACACTAAACAGCATGTCTCATGTGTTCAAAATTCATGATAATGAGGATGGTCATCAAGTGACCCATCTTCTGTACATATATGACCTGAAGCTGTACGCAAGTTCAGCCCAGAAACTGCAGCAAGTGATTGATGTCATAAAGCAGTTTTCTAATGATATCCACATGGAGTTCAGACTAGATAAATGCAGACCAGTGCATTTAATCAGATGGGAATTAGGGACCGCAGAGTAAGAGAATGAGTTCGAAAATGACATCGAGGCAATTGCTGCGAGCGAGTCATATAAATATCTGGGAATTCTTGAATCGAAGAGTATTCAGCATACGATAGTTAAGACGAGCCTAATGACCACCTTCACTACGAGAGTCAAAATGTTGCGTAAATCTAAAAAAAAATAATAGTCTTCTAGTCTTCATAAAAACTTAGACCCTTTCCATTCGGAAGGCTCTGTATGTACTGGAAAATGTACTGCCACCGTATTTGAGCATTTTGGTGGCATTGATGCATTTTTATTTCATTACAAGTTCAATTTTCCCTCTTTTTATGTTGAAAAACAATCAATTATTCAAGAATTATTTTAATGATACGCTTCACTCTATTATTAATAGCATATCTAATGTATTTAAGTTTGAATGCCCCAGTAATCGGGACTGTCCCAGTAATCGTGGAACTTGGTTATAATTTGAATATACTATTAAAAATATATGTTAAAAGTAACATTTAATGATAAAACCCACTTATTTTTAGCATTTTATGATAGCCAATAGAAATTGCATTTATTCAAATTAAATAAAAAGAAAAAAATTGGCATCAAGATGACTTTGTGAAAATCACTTCCAAAATATGTGCTGTCGAAATGAATTTAAAAAAAACCAATTAACTGTTTTATTGGAGAAACCACATTTAAAAAACGCCTAATAATCTATCTTCAGTCTGGTGTGGAAAAGAGTTAATTTTATCAAATAATCTTTCATTTTTTGGCATTCTTAACATAAAATAATACAACGATATAAAAACTCATCCCTTTCATAGCATTTTCTATCGATAATAAATAAACAATCTAAAATCAGTAATTTGTATTTTTTCATTTAATTTCGAAAACAGATATTCTAGAAGTATTTTTCAGAAAGGAAATGCATAAAATGTGTACACAATTGATAGAGTGAAGCGTATTATTTAAACAATTGTTGAACAATCGATTATTTTTCAAAAAAAAGAAGAAGTGAACTTGTAATGAACTAAAAATGCATGCTTGACACCAAAATGCTCAAATAAGGTCGCAGTACATTTTCCAGTACATACAGAGACTTCCAAATGGAAAGGGTCAAATTTTGCATGATCATTACTCGTGACCTATATGAGCTAAAACATTTTTATTTATTTTTTATTTTACGCAGAATGCAGTCCTCTACAAATTATTTTTTTGCCATTTTTCTGCGGGATATGTACGAAACTGCAATTTTTGCTCTTTCACCACTTTTGTAACTTGACGAATGAGTGAAGTATTTTGAAAAAACTGAACATGAGTAATTTGCCCTGGAAAATAGGTCAAAAACAGTGAACTTTGAGAGGTTATAACTTATGACCTATTAGCGCTAGATCATTGCATTTTTTTAGAATTACTCGAAAGTACGTCTACTTCAATTTAACTTTGGAGTTTTTTTTTCTACGAAAACACGATTTTTGGAACTTTTTCCAAAAATATCTCTGGGACTCTCAGGTAGGATTTATAGAAAACTTGGAATTTGAATCAGTATCTTGAAAATGCATGAAAGATGCAATCGCATTTTATTTACATTATGATTCCAATAGACACCCATTCAAAAGACATTTTTTACAAACATAAGTATCTATTTGGCGGGTGAAACAGCACGCAGCGACTCGGCACCGAAGTTATCATCTCACACGAGCACGATCTATTCTATTTGAATGCTCATATTTTGTTAACCAATAATTCAATGGAAGTAATGCATATCAGAAAACTTCACTATATCCTAATAAGTATTTCTCTCGCTGAAAGTTCGGGCTTACTCAAAATTCTCTCAATGGAGGAAGCGTTTGAAAATTGTCTATGATTATTTGGATAATGTTTGACAAAAAAATGTATAACTTTCTTCTTTAACAAAACCGATAAATTTTCTAGTCTTTTGTAGCGAGTTCAAGTAAAAATATTTACAATCAGTTATAACTTTACGTAACCTCTTTCATGATTTTACGTAATGAATAAGAAATTTGTTTAAATATGTTGCTTTTTATATTTATATCAGTAAATTCTTAATTTAAGCTCGATTAAATTTAAAATTTTACAACTTTTCATAAATATTTAGTCCTTGAACGTTGTTAACACTTATTTTCTTTTAGATATTACTCAACGCGTATTTTACGTTTTATAATGTATTTTGCATACATAATATGTCATAAATGCAAAGAAAATGTTTAAATAGTACGCTACGAATACAAATTATCATCATCTAGTGTTTAATTACATAGGTCTTTTGATTTTAAAAAGGGGCCCGTCTCAGGATACGGGGTCGCCTAAGACGGAATAAATACATATTTTGTCAACATGGAAGTTCATTGCATTTTAAACATTTACTTAACTTTTAAGCGTAGGAACTTTGTAAAGCAAACACCAAACTATGATATTAATAATCTCATTTGCTTCTGAAGTTCCTTAAAACAACTTTTTTGCTATAAGAAAAAAGATGCGCCATGAAATTTCCAACAAAGTAATATTTTGAAAAGTTTAATTTTTTAAAACAATTTGCAAGTACACAGGAGCCAACTCAAACGACCTGAAGCGTCCTGGGAAACTTCATGCGGGGTTATAGAATCCGGAGTCTCAATTCAATAAATCTAAATCTTTGTCCAATTTATCTATAAAATGTGTAAGTACAACTCGATTTTTCCAAGCATAATACTTTTCTAAGAAGGAGTCACTTAAGTGAAGTATAGACAATTTTTAAAGAAATTTTAATCTATACCCCTTCAAAGCATTAGATAAGACTAAATAACCGTATTTACCTATTTATTTATTCATTTAAGGTATTCAGTGAACTGCAAATATACAGAGATGGTTAACTACACAAACTTGAAACTAAAAAATCCATTTTTTAAAAAGTGAAACTTCTTAGGGCGCGGTACGGGATATTTGCACGAAGAATGAATCCAAGAATCATCACGTTACGTCACCCTCAAGCCGGATAGCGGGCTGAACGCGCCTATTAATGAAATTCAAAGAATTCGTGAAATGTATGGCATGTATGAATGTATGAAATGTACCACATTCTTCCGCAGTTTCATTATGTAATAATTCGTGATTTCATGAAAAATGTATTTAATTTTTATTTTAGGGTTTTTCGGAGATACCGTCACCAAATCTTAAGATCACAATACTGAAAACCTTACAAAGGCAAAGAGGCTTAAAAAAATAAATGAAAGAAAACTCTCGAGCTCGTTTCTTTTTTAATAATTGGTACGGTGATTGTTTCTGGTGTAGATTCTAAAATATAATTAATAACGTTGGAGAAATTTCTTTTTCGAGGAAGAAAAGCTTTTGATTTTTCAGGCAAGTCTCACTCTGACAATCAGTGCCATTGTCAGAAAAATCGGAGCTAAAAACTTTTAGCTTGATTTAAAAAGATCAAAAAATTTCTAAATCAATTAAATAACATGACATTTGTAGTTGGTAAAAAAGAAGATTTATGGTTGAGCACCTTGGCTTTATTTTTAAAACAATAATTAAGATTCAAAAGTCTAAAATGTACATTCGTGGTACTTTCATCCACTAATTCTTATGAACCACAATGCGGGCGAACCAACATTAGAGAAAGACAAATTTCTGTGAATTCAGATAGCTTCGTTATGTTTAGCAAATGAATCCTGGGCGAGCCAGGGGACAGGCAAGCCAATCCCAAAGAAAGCTTTAAATTTAATTTATAGGCAACTAGCTACTATTACTCACACTCACTTAAATTTTTTTTTCTTGAGAAATATTGTTTTCACATTTTCATACTGTTGGACAAGCATACACGCTACAACTTATACCCGCATCGCGTCGCGAGACGCACACATCTTTTTTAATTTTTGAAACATTTTTATTGATCATTTGTAATGTTATTGATGGTTTCTTTTGAATTTTTATGAAAGACTTTTTTAGGATTATTTCTATCGTTCCCATTGGACTCAAGGACACAACAAAAAGATAAACTTTCTACACAGATCGAAACTGAAGTTTCCATGAATTTATTTTCATAATGAGTTTTACAGAAATTGACAGAATGTGGGGTTCAGGCATTAATAAAAATGACAGTCAAGTTAGAAATATAAAAGCATTGTATGCATTAAGAAGAGAATTAAATCAAATTGAATAGCATAAAGCTTTTCTCACAGAATGTAAAAATCATGGGGTTTTTTTCCGACAAAAATTATGATATAAAGAACAGATTAGTTTTTAATTTCACAAATATAAAAAATCGGACAAATTTTATTAAACCACAAACAAATTCAAAAGATTGTATCTAAATTTGGTCATAAACACCGGTGACACAAGAATTAATAGTATTTGTTTCATTTAAAATTTAGCAAAATAGGGTTGTTATTAAATCAGGAAAAATTCACCCATAAGACTCTACACTTTATTAAAGTATAAGCGAACAAAGCGTTCAACTTTAAAGCTACACTAATAAGAGATTTCGCGTGCTTCTCTTAATTACCGATGTTGCTGGCTTTTATGCTCATTCAACACTCTTCATTGTTGACGCTTTTTCGCACAACCCAGGCTACAATGCAAGACTCTCCCCACTCTTGAGTACCTATTTCCATAAAGCGTTAGAACTTTTTGTGCGCACCAAACTTTTTGAATTTCCGGAAATTACATATGGAAAAAACCGCAACTGCACATTAACACATTTCTTGAAAAGTCTTAATATAAACACATCCCATCAATAAAATCAAAGAAATTGAAGCAAGTAGTTAAAACCATGAAAGAGATTTAAAATTTGTGAAATTTCAGTTATACGTCAGACAATTAGGTATTTTTAAAATTCTTCCACTTCTAATTTTACACTTCTTTTACTTGTCTTTCAATATCTCTACCTTTTTGTTCATTTAACCGTTTATAATTTTTTATTGATGTTTTAGCTACTCTTCATTTCTTTATTACAAGCTGTACTGCATTCTCCCTTTTATAGTCGGCGCTCTACGCGAGCGGATAAATCCGTCGCATTATCTTGCCTGTCGTTGTAATTAACTATGCACCGCGTACATGGGCGTCTTTTCCTTGGTAAAATTCTTTAATATTCACTAAGGGTCAATCTATATGCTTTGTATTATCATTACCCGCTAAAACTACATCGCCAACTTTTAACTCTTTAGAAACTTGACCTTTACGTTTTTTATGGGTTAATGCGCTTACTATCGGCGAGAAAATTCGAGTCCTCTGGCTTTGATATTGAATAAATATGTGAAAAAAAGATGGTAGGTTAATGAAAAAGGTCTCATTTTAAAGGTGCAAATGTACGTTAATGAGCCGAAAAGTAATATTATGAAAAATTATTTGTAGCTTACAGATCTGAAAATCTGATGAAAAGGAAATTTGATAGCTTTTAAAAACAGTGAACTTTGAAGCATAGTTTTTTATAGAAAAAATAATAGGGAAAATCTGCAAAATTCATGGTGGTACATTACACATTTCTGAACAGATTGCCGTTGAAAAATTTACAACATATAAATGATAGTTCGTTTTTTGTGAATAAATATGCGAGCGCACTATCTTCAGTTATATTGAAGATAATGAAGTGATTTAAATTGTAGATAGTTAGTTGAACTATCTGTAATAATTTACAATTAGAAGGAAGTATGTGCTTCTTGTTGTCTTCGTACAAATTGCGATATTTGAAGTCAGTTTTTTATCTAGGAAAGCAAGTGCGAGAGCCCAGCGTGGTGCCGTTTTTCAGGGGATCGGCCTAGGTTTTCCTTAACACAGGGAAAAGGTTTGAAGGCCAGTGTGAGGCTCGGAGGCACAAGTTGGGTAGGTCGGGTTGAGTAAAATAGAGGACAATCCCCTGAAAAAACGGCACCAAGCTGGGCTCTCGCACTTGCTTTCCTATATAAAAAACTGACTTCAAATAATTTTTTGGAATATTACTTTTCGGCTTATTAACGTACAACATTTGCATCTTTAAAATATTTCCTTTTTCATTAACCTAACATTTTTCCTTCACATACTTATTCAACGTCAAACCCAGAGGACTCGAATTTTCTCGCCGATAGTAGACACTAATATCTAAAATGGCGTAAATCTTGCTTAATTTTTTGACTGCAAGTGAACCGTTTGTTTATTTCTACTCTTTTTAATTTGTCCAAATCTATCATTCCGATCTCTTTCAGTTCTTACAAAAACATTGATTAGGTTAATGTTACAATCTCACCAGCACTCTCAGGTAAATAAGTAATAGGTCAAGAATTTATTACCATTTCACAATTGGTTAACGTCATCAACATTTCCTCGTAATTTAAACAGGATTTTTTAAGTGAAGGCTGAAGAAATCTTTTCAGTGCACCAATAAGAAGTTCCCACAAACCTCCCCAAAAAGGCGCTGATAGAGGGTTAAGCCTCCACTCTATCTGATGTATCGCGAGTGATTGCGATGTTCTTATAATTTAGTGCTTTTAATGAGTTGCCCAAACACTAAAAATTCGTGCCATTGTCACTGAAAATGATGCTCGATCGACTTCGACTAGATACGTGTCGTCATAATATCATTAAAAACGAAGCTACATTCGAAGAATTAAGAAGTTCTAAGGAAAAAGCTCTATAAAACGCACACGTAAAAATACATATCCAGGCCTCTCGTCGCACAAGTAAAAATACATATCCAGGCCTTTCGTCCGCCTTTCAGATAAATTAGACCCGCGAAATGTACTCCTATCACCTCGAACATCGCGGCTACACATATTTGAATTATCTCTCTAAAGACTTCTCGCCCCAGCGGCGGATCCAGACCTTGGTCTCGGAGGGGGCGATCGGGGCGTATAAGTCGAAAAAAGCAAAAAAAAAAAAAAAAAAAGGATATTGCGGGGTCGAAAATATTAACACATGGAAGTTAAATAAGTAAAAATACAGCTATATTTTATATGTACATATATACACAGATACATCGCATACATTCAAAGTACAAAGTCTAATCTATGTTTTCTAGTTGAAGCAAACCGATCGATAACTCTATCGACATTCCGTGGAATGTCGTAATTAATATGCATTAATCCTAAACCAGTCAATCTTTCATCTGAGGTTGTCGCTCGCAACCATGATTTTATTCGCTTCAGCGAAAAAAAGGACCGTTCCCCACTTGCAACGCTACACGGTATTGCGATGAAAATTTTCAGCAATACAGTTATAATTGGATATATAGTTGAATCACAAGCTGCAAGCAAGTTC
>NC_046666.1:110371091-110404016 GCF_010883055.1 Belonocnema kinseyi | reverse complement strand
CGCCCCGATCGCCCCCCTCTGGTTCCGCCAATGTGTCGCCCTCTGATGATCCACAACTTTTCTCTTGGAACGTTCAGTGTCATCGCAGCTACGCATGCTTGAGCTCCACGTGCTATTCTCTAATTAGTCATTCGAAAAAATACTCTTTGCTCGTTAAAATAAATGGGCATCGAAAATTGAAACCAGCATAACGATATAAAAGCTTAGATTTGGTTCTGATGAGTTCCTCATTCTTAATGTAAGGTAGAAACTCTGCGGTCAAAATTTTTTCTTTTCTAGTCTTTTTTTTTTGCAATTATGAATGAATCTCTTAATCCAACCAATTGCAAAATTTAGTTAAAATATAAGTTTTTCCTCCCCCCAAAGATTATTTTAAGTATTTTAAAAAAAAATTTGTGATCATTTGAAGTAAAATATGTGATTTTGTACGAAAAATTTCATCATTTTTTAAGTGAAAAGCAACGTTAATATAAAAATTTTTTTATAAAAATATCGCTGAGGGAAGGATTTTTATATGCAGAAAAAGTTCACGAAGTTTGAGAAGGATCGGTTCAGCAGTTTTTGTAAAATCGCTGGAACGATCTTTTAATATAAATAAAATAATAAAAATTCTATTATTTTATAGTGTTTTTCATTGTCATCTGGCACGTTCCTCTATTTTCAAGCGCAGCCGTGGTGTATGAGGAGAGTCGGCTTAAAATTTATGACTTCAAGATTTTTGCTCCGACTGACTTAAAATTTTGACACAATATTTTTAAAATATTTTACAACAACAAAAAAACACACAAAAAATTTGTTGCAAGTGCTTATTCCCCATTCCCTCCTTAATTCTGAATTGACCTCTGGTTAGTCAACGCTATCCCCATTAGCAGTAGACCATTTGTTTTTACTTTCTCTGAGCCAATCCGGACCGTCCTGGATCACAGCTGATTGACCGAGGAACCTTTCGACGGTATATTAGCTGAATTTAAATGAGTCGTAGCATAATCGTCAATTTATTCATGTTACTCTCAACCGCAGGCCCAACTCTAGTCTCTGTTTGGACAAAATACACTTGCACGTCCCAGTCTCTCCGTAATATTATAAAAATCACTGCGGCATAAGCTAATTTACTCGCGTCAACAAATATACGTATACTCACATCCGCGTACGTTCAATAACTACTGTAATACAGCGCGCCACCTTGACATGATAAGGTTTTTGAATTCCTCAATCCAAGTCGCGAACCTTTTTTTAATATTCTCGCTGACATCTTCATTCTGCGTTAATTTAGCTGCAAAAGCTTCTTGCAACAAAATTTTCGGGCGAAGCGATATCAGTCAAATAAAACCGGACGTATCAAAAATACGTTGAACGGACAACATGTTTCTCTTTGTATCTTTCTCTAATTCTAAGTTTTCTAAACCTGACACGTTCAGCGATAGCGTGAACTGCTGTTTATCCCACAATAATCTAAGAACCTCACTTAAATTCTGAGAATTGTCATCATTGGCGTGCTCCAAAACACGTAAATCAAAAAGAGACCTGACTCCATCACTGTTTTTGCATCGTGAATAAAACTATACAAACCCTGTACATTTTTAATGCTCGTCACACAGTTATTTACATAAAAACAGTTTTTAAGCTTTCAAAACATTCATCTGATTAGACTTTTATATACTAGATAGATAAACGTTTCTTTTTCGGCCTGCTGGCCTTAAAACATTGACGTGCTTACACTTCCATTTCTTTACAGAATTTTCTTATAACTACCTCTAAAAAATTAACATCCATCCACACTTTATAACTAATCCGCTCACTTCTATAGCCTAACCTTCCTCGCTTAGCCTCGCCTAGCACGCATGTCGCTTTTTTCTTGCTATACATTGCATTCCCAGCCTCTGCCTCCGTGGTTAACACCTAATACTTAACTACTATTTAAAATATTTAAAGTTTTCTTAGACTTCCTTCCTCTCCTATTTACAATCTTTCCTTCTGCATTCCTCTTCCTCCGCTTCTTCTCCATATTAACCAACACCCCCTTCACCCAAACTACTGCCCTTTTGTCCCCCCTTTCATGCAACAATACCTCCACGCTTATCCCACTTCTTCCCACCTCTTCACAATCCTCCAGCCAGTGCTCAACTTTTGCATCCCCTTCCTTCACGACTCACACATTCTCTTATCTCTAGAAAGCCAGAATCTATTAAAATTGTCCATGCAACCGCATCTCATTCTCACTATAAGTTTCTGACTTCCTTGCTCTCCTTTCTCACATAAATATTGCGGTCTTTCCCTATGCATAAGCCACACATAGTTCTCGTTAAACCTTGACTCTTTTATTCTCTTTCTCCATGCCATTTTTGTGAACCAACTCATAAACCTTCCTTCCTCGTGCATCCTTCTTACTTCATCTATCTGCAATCTATTCGTTCTAAAATACCTCTCCCTTTCAACTTCCATCTTTGCACTCCTGTGTCTGTTCTCCTTGTCCCATCAACACTCCCTGACCAGCTTACTTCCCCCCTCTTCCAAAAATTTCTCCTCATATTTATACGGTTGACTCCCTGTTATAATCCCTAAACACGTTCTTCCTGTCTCTCTCCTGAGAATATAGTTCCGCGTATTCCTTACCAACCTCAGTGTCCACTTTACATACCTCTCCTGCATCCTATTTATCTCCTCATTTACCTTCCACCCCACACCTCCACACCGTAAAATAAGACACTCATCACTAGCGAATCCAACAATTTCATTCTCCTTACAAAAACATCCACGAACAGCCTCTTCCCCAGCCCCCACACCTGCCTCATCATTACATTTGCCCTTTTCACCTTCGTTTCTATGACCATCCACTCCCCATTCTTTCGAAACAGGAAGCCCAGGGACACAACCTCTTTGACGTCCTTACCGCTTTTCCCTTCCACTTCCCTCCCTTATCTCTCCCACCTCCTTTCCTGAACACTATAACCTTCGACTTGTCCGCATTTAACTCTAACCTATTATTGTCCAAGTATCTCCTCGACCTTTATCATCTCCTTTAAAGCCTCCTCGCTTTTTGCCAGCAGCACTATGTCATCTGCATTCGCGAGTGACGATATCCTGACTTCTCCTACCACTCCAGCTGCTAGCTTACTTTCCATATCTGCGATCAAAATTGCAAAAGGCGTTGGGCTAAGCGGGCACCCTTCCCTCGACACCCTACTCATCCAGAATCTCTCAGAGATCCCCCCTCCTCCTCTCACCCTACCTTTCGCCTCCTTATGTACCTCCCTTCACTCTCGATCAGGCCCCTCTTCGCTCCCTTCTCTTTCATTGCCACCCACAACCTCACCCTACCCACCGAGGGACCGCGCCCCTTAGATCTACAAAAAACACGTACACTTTAGCATCCATTTTGGTTAGTTCTCTATCCACCATGTGCTGCAAGACGTAAATATTGTAAATAATACTCCTTCCATCCCTAAAGTCCCCCTGCGTCTCCGGCAATATTCATTTGCCTTCAACGTGCTTGTGCAGCCTATCTGCCAACACCATCGCGTATATTTTGTATGCAGTATTCATTAGCGTAATTCCTCTATAATTTTCCTGCCTCTCCCTATCCCCTTTCTTATACAGTGGTACGATCAACTCCTCCCTCCCCCCACCATACGTTTTACTACACCCTTCAGCTTCTTCCTTACCTCTTGTGTGCCAAACAGCTTGCTTCTCTATCTCCTCGTCATTCAGCTCCTACCCATCATCCGCCCTCGTTCTTCTAATCTCCTTATCTCTCTTCGGTGTATCTGACCCCCGAAATGAATCCTTAAAAAATTTCCTCCATTCGTCGCTCCCTATCTTCTCACTTATCACCACCCTACGTTTCCTAAACCTATTATATAACCTATTACATTAACCTATTAATTATCTTCAATACGTCCTCTTCTGTCTTAACACTTCTCACCTCCTCTCCCAGCTCTTTTTCCTTTTCCTGCTCTTTCTTCTTACACATCGTCCTAAACTCTTTCCTCATTTCTACGTATTACCCTTTTCGCGGTTCCTTCCGTCCAATCCCTGTACTTATTTTTCACCTTTCTCTTCATCATTTTACATTCCACCGGCTCCCCCACAGAGCCTACGTTGTCTTTTATTTACTATCGTCGCACTCAATCGATTTTAAATAATTATCTAACAAGGAGAGTGCGTGTAACTGGGGTCACTGAATCCGAATTCTAAGTCCAAAAACCCCGGCACGTCAGGGTTTTGACATAACCTCAAAAAACCTCATTAATATTTTTTTCGAGTCTGGGGGTCAGACCATGCTTACAATATTTTGTTGTCTGTCTGCATCCAGGGCACCTCCTAGAAGGGACGGCGGGCGACGGAGGGAGCCTATGATCCGGCTATGTCCCTGCATTACGGCCCTGATTACGGTTCCTGGATTAACTGATTTTTGTTTAATATACGGCTAAAGTCAATACGTTTAAGCGTTAAAGATTCTGCCGTCATGCGTTCGCGTCCTCGCACTTATTTCCAAGTAATTTAACCGTGATAATGAATAATTATTATAAATATTATGAAAATAATAAATAATTTTTTAATTTATTTGAAAACTCCAAAAATGATTGTTTATGACACAAAAGTTTTTTCATCAATATTTGATATGTTTGTACTACTTAATACATTATTTTTAAGCAATAAAAATTATTATTTATCAAACTTTCTGCATTTTCAATAGCGAAAAAATAATTAAACAAATTATGTTTGAAAAATAAGTTGAAAATATCTAAAAATATAAAAGCGGGAGTCGGGTTATAAGTATTGAAATTTAAAATGAAGAATACGACATTATATCTAGAAAGTATTATTTTATTGCTGAAAGTATAATATAATATAATAAGTATATAAAAATATCGCTTGATAATTAAATTCGGCTCAAACGTCTAATAAAAATGTCAAAATTCCTCACAAATATTTAAAAAATTTGGAAATACCTAAAAACGCTATTCCTTATGATCGCAATCTTCGGAAACAGATTTGGTGCAAACTTTAGGATAATTTTCGTAAAAATGTTTAAAACCTAGCACATTTCACTACAACGATTTGCGAAGCAAGATGATGCTGTACCGATCGCTCCTTTTTCTTTACAAGTTCCACTGCTCTCTGCCATTTTTCGCGGCCTTATATATCTTTCCGCCCGACGGTGTAGGAACGCTCAATAGGGCAGAGGGCAAAGTGGAAGAAAGAAAAAAATGAGAAGACCCATGAAAGTGAGAGTCAAGTAGAAGTTTTACAATAGAAGCATCTGTCCGATGTACGAAATATTTAGAATGTTCGGAATATATTTCTCTTGATAATATTTAAATTCAAATTTATGTCAACAAGACATACGTGTCCATCAATTTTTCACTGCTAAAAATGTTGAAACATATCAAGCGACATTTTTATAAACATTTTCAATAATAAAACAGTATTGTCTAGAGCTAATGTCGTATTCTTCATTTTATATATCAATACTTGTAACCCAACTTCCACTTTTATATGTTTAGGTATTTTCAATTGACTTTTTAAACACATAATTTTTTTAAATTAATATTTCGGCGCTAAAAATGTAGAGACATTGCAAAATAATAATGTTTATTGCTTAAAAATAATTTATTACGTACTACAAACATCAGGTTATTGATAAAAAAACTTTTGTGTCAGAAATAACAATTTTTCGTGGTTTAAAATATATTAGCAAATATTTAATATTATTTTTATAATATTTATAATAATTATGCATATCCGCGATTAAATTATTTGAAAATAATTTTGTGTCATAATGTGTTTTATGTGTTTTATGTTAATTTTATGTGTCATGATGCCAGATTTCGCACCGCCGAAAAGCTAATGCACAATATACTGTTTCGCTAGCTGTTATTAATCTAATTTATCGGCAACTTCTTCTAAAACGTATGAATTATGTGAACCTGTATCTATAACTACACGCATCATCAGTTCAGTCAAATTATTACGCACTCTCACTTTCAGCGTCTGCATAAACGTCGTCGGGACTCACTGAATTTGTTGCATTGCCGTTTTGCTAGTCCGCACGGTTTCTTCTTTAAAACATATAATGTTTACATGCCATCGCGCGCACTTCGAACATTTCATATTTACACGGAAAAATCTGCTCGATCTGCCGATCCTTAAACAGTTAAAACACACGCGCTTTTTCTAACGGCCTCTTGTCTTCCTGAAGACAACATATTCTTAGCTTTAAAGCATTTTGCACTATCGTGGCCACTCTTTTCACAGAATATATACGAATTTTCTTTATCCTTAGTAGCCAACAAATTGCGCGCACTTGGTACATGCTTCCCTGCAGACTGTTTTTTCGATTTCTTCGTGCGTTCTAAATCGTTATCTTCTTTGAAGCTGAAACCTTGAAGAGCCAAGGAGATCCTTAATTCATTATACACTTCGAACTCCCGGAAACTTATCAGTTAATTCAAACGCGTCTTGGACACATCTGACGAACTATGACGAACTACTTGTCGCGTTTATCTCACTCGCACTATTCGACCGCTACCACACGCGCAATATGCCGTTCTCGAGATGTTTGCAATTAATGATTTCTTTATAAGTATTTCACGAAAGGAAAAAAGTAACGATCTTTTGAAAGTACCAACTGAAATACACAATTTTCTAATGAACACAGTTCCTCTAAATTTAATCATTTTCAAGGTAACAGAGCTTTTGTTATAAGTCATTTTATCGCGTTACAACGAATTTTAATTTTTTACTGAGCGAATTACTATTAGAGGAAAAATTTCTGCAAGAAAATATCATCACCTACTTGATAAATGAAAATTCATCCGAAATGATCATTAAATTATATAAATTTATGCAAATTGGGATGATTGTTTAATATGCTCACCTTGAATTGACGTAATTCTTTCCGAAAAAGAGATAAAGTTGTGGAAATGGTGAACTTATTCTTCGAAGCAGTACTAATAGGGTGGTATGAGCAAAAATTGCACAATTTAAATATAAAGTCTCGTAAAATTGTTTAAATTTTGAGCGCCCATCTCTACTTTTGCTTGTGGTAGAAAGACGGGATAAAATCAGAAAAATTTCAAAAGTTACTACGAATTTAGTCATATCAATTAATTTATTGTTGTTTTATTTCTTGAAAAGTTATTAAAATATTTTTTGTGGAGGATGACCATAGGCCTATTTATTAGTAACGCAGTAAACTTGGCAGCAGGCCGAGACGCGAACATGGCAGGTAGCCCATAGACCCAAGGGCGTAGGAGCCATTGATGCTGTGCAAGGGTTAAGGGGGCTCGTTGAAGCTGTATCGTTACTTTTTTTCCACTCGTGAAATGCTTTTTTGGTTATTGATAAAAGTATTTTTTATCACTTATTTTAGACCCCAGTAGAAGCTGTCTGCCAACTTTAGTCAATACCAGATCATTCTCGTCTTATTTTACCTCGGTATATTTTGGTACGTCTTGGTAGTATTTTTACACGACTCTAAACAGTGATAATTCCAATTTTAATCTGGAAAGGGCCCATAAGAAAGACACTGTGTGAAAGAGAACATATTTTACAGCTAAAAAACCTAATTTTAATCAAATTTCATCGGACCGATCCAATAGCTGGACTACTTTAAATGAGCTCAAAAATTCAAGCCACTCACGCACATTACCACTGAACTTCACCAATTCTATCTTCGGCAATTTATAGATTTTTCTTCCCTCCGCTTCACGTCCTTTTGGACGTTGTCTTCTGCGGTTTGCCCAGTGAAAAATGCATCTAAAATACTCGTCGCGTTTTGTTCTAATTCTTTATGCTTATCAGCCACAAAGCCATATGCCATGGTTATTTCCACGGTTCCAAATGTGACATCCTCTAACATGGCATTCAACGAATTCAGCGCTTTGATGAGCGCGGTACGTAGATTCGTCTTTTTCTTTTCAATTAATCCATTTTTCTTGATTTAAAAAACTCACTTCGCACTAATCAAAACCCGTCACTGCGACCCAAGGCCTGTCACGATCGCCAGATGTTTTATTTAATACTCGAAAAAATAGGGTTATTATTAAACCAGGAAAAAGTCACACTTAAACTTTACACTTCATTGAAATATAAGAGAAAAAAGGGTTAAACTTGAAAGCATTACACTTTTTTGTGAATACCGACCTTTTAAAATTTCCAAGTTTTCCTAATAACTCCGGGGAACATTCTTTTATTATACATAAATTCAACAGTCGCAATAAAAAAATTTATATGCACACTGTAAAAAAAATCTATTGAATTTTACATCTCTGGTGGATGTAAATAAAAGGACCCTCGTGTATCGGAGTAACTTTACGAATATGTTGTGATACTCCAATTCGGCCGATAATTTTACACGCGAAAATGTAAAATTCATTATGCGAAAGAATAAAATAAAATTTATCAGGGCGACAGGGTTCGAACACTCGAAGCTCAAACTTCGTAGAACTTCATGGAGATTGAAGAAACACAAGCCGGGCACTTTACCACTTACCTAAAACACCTAAGATACTATGAGTATTTTTTTATGTTTAAATATTCCGTAACAAAAATATGAAATATACGTTTGGAATTACCGCATTTTTTCCGTTCCAATCGCAGAAAATGTAAAAGGCAAACTAGGAATAGCTTGAATTCGATCTATTTTTGTGTGAAAGCTGTCAAAAAAGTTGAACATAGCTGTCAATTTCCTCACATTAAGAATAAAAATGCTCCAAAATTGAAGGATGAAGGCATCGATAAACAACGAACTCGAGAGACGCTTTCGTATTCACATATTATATGATTAATTGTTCTAAATTTTAAATTAATTATAATTACAAAATTTTACAGGTTCCGCCAGGGTACAATTAAGAATCTTTGGTAAAATTAAAAATGTCGATGTAATTTTCCATCACAGGAAAGTGGTTTTACCGACGCATGGTATTTTTACACGCTGTGACTGAATTTTCCCTTCTGAATGTAAAGTTCGTACAAGGGAATGTGTAATTTTATTTTTATCGAGTGTGTAATATTACACTGCTGTTCGAGGGTCCTTTTATTTACATCGCTAGAGAATGTAATTTCACATACTTTTGTAAAATCACACAGTGAAGTGTGTGATATTTACAATGATACCATATGTAATTTTCCGAAACTTTGTAATTTGACACAAATCTTTTTTTACAGTGTACTCTTGAAAAATTAAATCAATATGTACCGTCCTACGTCATTCAAAAATGTATTTTGAAATCTAAGGAACTAAACAAACCATTACTCGAAATAAGAAAAAAACTTGACCGAATGTTTTTTAAATTAACAAATCCACACAAAAATAGTGTCGTGATTTGCAGACACGACATTTGTTTTCCTATGGATTTTGAAGCGCTGGATCCGAATCCGATGCCAGAATTCGCCCTATACGTCAGCGTTTCACCATAGCCTTAAAAAACTCGAAAAAATTAGTATTTCCTGTTCTGGAGATGAGACATATCAATTCTTATGTTTTTCGATGCACTGAATTCAAATTAGCTGTCAGAATTGATCCCATGCGTTGTCCTCGAACACTAACCTAAAAAAAACTCAATAAAATAATATAAAATTGTGATATACGGCCTTGAAGGCTGATTTTTTTTTGAAAGCCTATAACAGCGGAGTCTCATTTTTACAATAAACGTGACCTAACTTCAACTCAGCTAACCTAACCTAAGCTCACCTAACCTAACCTTATATAACCGTTATCTCCCATCACAGATTCTACTATTCCGTCAAAAATGTCATTTTTAACACGATAAGCAATGCCTTTACAACGAAATCAACATGAACTTTCCTGTTTTATAGTCTCTATTTTACGATTTCTGGAAGAATGGGTGAATATATTGAGAACGAACAGTGAAATATGAAAAAGTTTGAGACACAAGTTACCAGGTAAGCTTCACAAAATAATGACCGTGAAACCAAATTTTGAATGTTAATTTGAATTTCCAGACATTGCTAACAATGATTTATGTGTTAACATTTACCTTTTTGACGGCATAGTAGAATCTGCGGATTCAGCACGTCAAAATCCATAGGGAAACACATGTCGCGTCCCCAGATCATGACACTTTTTTTGCGTGGCTATGTAATTCACACTCAAGGTGACGTACAAAAGTTAAATTCACAATTCAAGCAGAAGTTTGTTCAATTGTTGTTGCAAAATGTAACAGAAGGGGTTAAAATAAATACTCATAAAATTCTAAAGATTAATTACAAGAATTCGAATCTACATAAACTCTCGGGATTATGTACTGACTTAATCAATAACAGTTTTCCGATTACAAAAATAGACGAAGAATTTAATGAGGAATATAAATTAATGAGTGAGTTCCTAAAAATTAATCCTGACCTCATAAATGTGATGGCTGACAAGGGGAATAGACCAATAACAATTTCTATAATTGAATACAACAAAAAATGCTTCAAATTCTTGATGACAGTAAGAGTTTTGAAACCATAAAAAATTACCCAATTGAAAAATTACATAAAGGAACTTTAAGAATTTTTAATAAGTTTAGATTAAAGGGTTATATTGAAAATGTCAATAAACGCGATATTGACAGTTTTTTCCTTATTGTACGTCTTGATTAAAGCTCATAGAGTTAATTACATATTAAGACCTGTAATATAAAAAATAGGTTCTCCAATTCCAATTCCTACAACTCAGTGAAGGAATCACGATTCCACAAGACCATATTTTCCTCTTTTGATGTAATCGGGATGTTTCCTAACATTCCTATTGATAAAGTAAAGGACAATATTGGAAAAATATGGGAAAGTATAAAAGAAAAAACTAAAATTTAATATAAACAATTAAATAAAGCTATTATTTTGTTTTTCATCCTATTTATTTTCAATTTGATGGAAAATTTTTTAAACAAAAATTTGTCACATTAATAGGTTCCGTTCTTTCACATACTTTAATTGAAATAGTCATGGAAGACTTAGAGAATACAGATTTTAATAACATGACAAATCTTGTGAAATATTAGAAAAAGTTGGCTTTCAATGCCTTTCCTATGCAAGATATGTAGATGACTCAGTTCTATACGCAGAGGCAAACCAAATTGATATCCTTCTAAATACTTTTTACAGTCTCAACCTAGGATTGAAATTTTTTCTATAAATTTAAAAGGATAACAAACTAAATTTCTTAGACTTAACAATAATTAAAATGAATAAAGGTAACATCGTAACTGATTGGAATCGAAAACCGTATTTTTCAGGACGCACTTTAAGTTTCCTTTCGAAACAACCGATACACAATAAAATTACGATTGTAAAAAGTATGGTTGACAGAGTTATAAAATTGGCACATCAAATCTTTCATAAAAAGAATATAGAATTGTGTAAAAAGATTCTTTTCTTGAAGCACTATCCACCTTTTTCATAGAAAAACATGTAAACAACCGGATTTCCTAGATAAATAGAAAAGATAATAATTAAAAGAATAAAGTGATGAGAGATTTTAATATATCCAACACGGTTGTTTTAATTGTTTTCAATTTCAAATAACTTGAGATCATTGCTAGGTAAAATGAGTTTACATACCATTGATGGAATTCCATTTAAAAGTAATAGAACTATTAAGCTCGTAAAAGTCATATGTGCAGAAATTGACTAACAGAATGTAATTTATAAAATAAAACGAAGTAGTTGTAATGCAGTATACACATGTTAAACAAGAAGATCGCTAAGGGTAAGGAGAGGTGAACCAAAAAATAATTTATATAAAAATGGGATAAACCATAGTTACTTTAGGATACATTTATTAATTTAAATTTAGTTCATCAAATTTTGTTGTTCAATATTTATTAACTCATGTGAATGAATGAATAATACCACAGATAAGTAGATAAAGTTAACAATAAATAGTAATACTTATTTTTTTCATTGACATGCAATAATCATTTATAACAGAGTATCTACTAACGATTAATGACTCCCCGAACTTCCATCTTTTACATAAGAAAATAAGTCATGTACGTGTATGTCGACTTTGTTTGAAATGTATCATAAAGGTGTTTTTGGTGTCATTGATTTCGAATTTGACGTCAAGAAAATCAGAAAATCAAAATAGCCGGTACAATACGGCAGTTTTTGGGTTCGGTGATTTCGAGTTTGACGGAAAAAAATTACAAATTCAAAACAGCAGACCCAATGTGGTGGAGAAAATTGATTTTTTTAATATATATATTTGTTTGAAACTTGGAATAAAGGGCTTTGGGAGTCGTTTATTTCGAATTTGTCTCCAAAAATTACAAATTCAAAGTCACGGGCTTAATATCGGGAGTATACTATCAAACATTTAAAACTTACAATGCCAAATCTGATGCGATGGCTGTAATCAAGTTTTTTGGGATTCGATGAAACTTTATACAAGGATTTCTTAAAGATTGCTGACTACAAAATGTCGAGAGAATATTCTCGAGAATCTCGGCATCGTCGACGTTTATTGGCAGCGAAAGCTGTAGTGCAGTAGTATCTTGCAATTCCGAAAATGTTTTTGTATTACTGCCGCCATATTTGATCTTAGATTGTTAATTTTGGTACTTTGATATAATACTCGAAATAAGCTACCTCGTAAACCCCATTCTACGAAGTATCGAAAAAGTTACATTTAGTTTATATATAGTGGCTGAGACAATGATATTTTTCATTTGTTTTATGAACTTTTCTATGCAAAATACATGAAAAATATCAGTGATTTGTCCATTCTATATAAAATATATGTAAGTTTTTCACCTGAGTAATTTTGCAATTTTGGTCCCCATATTAGATTCACCATTTTGAATTTGTAGTTTTTTGTAGCAAATTTGAAGTTAGCGACCCCAAAAATAGTTGTAATCCAAATTTCAGGCAAATTAGTCGTAAAATCATAGGAATGACCTTGATCGGAATCACGTGAAAGTATTATGTAAGAAAAGAACTTAGAGAAAGACTCTTATTGAAAAATACATATTGCAATACTTATTAGCGGCTAAAAAGGGTTTAAATTTTTATATGGTCGTCCTGACTCTATGCAAACAGCTGCATCGGTCAACTGTGAGAAAGATGTTCTCTTGAGGAGAGATTATGGAAATATGACATATAATGACACTGATCCAATTTCGCTGGACTATGAAAATTTGGTACGAAGCCGCATTCGGTTATTCTCGGAGGTTTAAGGATGCATGTGTCGGTTCCCGCGTTGAAGCGGCCCTTTACTTTCGATCCCAGTCGGAAAGAGACAAAGTGAAAAATCCCGGGAAAACCCCACGAAGATAACGCTCTGTATCTAAGGGTCGTCTGGTTACACAAAGATTACCATAAAAGATTATTAAAATTAGATACCAATTGTAACTAGACAGATTAAATTGGTAAAAAGTTTCCAAAATCATCCTCAGCCTAAGTCGGTCTTGTCGTAAATGAAAATAAATAATGTAATTGTAATGGCAGAAATTTGGTCCTAGAAATATAAAAATTGTTCAGGACTGAAAAATGGAAACGTCGTTCTGTTGACTTCTTGTTTAAATAATTAGCAAGATGCAGAAAAAATTTATAAATATTAAGGATGAACACATACACCAAAAAATGTAAATAGTATTTCAATAAAAGAAACTTTAAATTCATATTTACACTTATAATTAATATTAGGTTTAATTTATTCCTACACACGTATAGAATATGATGGTGAAGTGATGTTCCAATATTCGAAGTCATTGGAAAGTTACAGTTGTTAGAAGGACTAGGTGTACTTCATTGTTTCAATCGTTCGTGAACTATCAAACCCGTTTTTCTCGAAACCACGTTTTTCGAATTGTCCGGCATGATATCTCAAAAACGGTTTGACCGATTGCTTTGAAGTTTGTAGGGTACATTCAGCACATGTGTCTGCATCGCCTAAGCTAGGATAATTAAAAAATTACGAGCCGTATTTTTCGTAAGAACATAATCGAAAACAATGATGAAATTTGAAAAAAAGTTAAAAACCGTGTCAATTACTCAATTTTCAATATTTTCATAATATCATAGTTCAGGCGATGTTCACAGCTTTACAGATTAAAATTCCGTTTGGTTTTTTGATTTCAAATAAGCCGTTCGCCCGGAATCATGCCGGCCATGGACACACTTTTTTTTGACGTGGGTGTCTTCGGAGTGGCGTCATACGCATTATAATAAATATTTTGGGTTCAAACATGCACAATTTACTGTTCAAATGAACCATATGGGATCCTCGTTATTATCATGACATTAACAATGTTTGATTGATTCTTACTGTTGTGGATTCATATTTTCATTATGTAAAAAAGTTATATCATATTTTCAAAACAAAAAAAGCGATTTTCATCTTTTCCATTGTAAGGAAATCCGCTCTAAGTGCCGCGGTGCTTGGCATCACACAGAAGACAGTATTTGATGCCATATTTGTTTGGCTTACTAGACTTAAGGGGGTTTATTAAACTTATAAAAAGGAAGGAAAGATTCTGTCCTCAATTTTGTATATTTTTGCCTGATTGTTTGCATAAGTCATATAAATATTACTCTCTCGGCTTGGACGAAGCCGTTTTTTTGGATAAAATGTTTATATTTTGTTTAATAATGAAATTGGAGACAACAATAGAGAAAAATGGTAGTGACACTCAGTGTAGCCGTGTGTGGATTCTCGCAGAACTATCCATCGACCCTCGTAAAACTTACGAGGCAGATTACCTGGAACGCATACAACTGCTCGTAAATAATGACCCTTTCATTATTATGAAATGCAGACTAGTTACAAAAATTGAAATCAGGGAGATATGGCTTGATTCAATTGTCATTAGCAGAATTAGTTTATCGACATAATTTCAAGAAATTGAAAAAAAGATTCATGAAAATTGATTGATATTTGCAGTTACAATGGAAACATTGAACTATATACAAAAGTGTGCCCTTTGCCGAAAACTTGACATCTACTCTCTTAATCTGAATAATGAGTATTCAATGAAAAAGTACTATTTAAGAAGTCGTATTAACTTCGAATAATAAGCTTTACTAAATTAATTATCAGTCTTCTAGTTAATCTTGTAAGAAAATCTTACTAAAGCAGTTAGTAAACGACTTTCGCTCAATATAAATTTTTATTTTGATCATTTGCATTTCAATTAATGAACATCAAAATGAGATGAAGATGTTCATATTTAATTCACACAAAAAATGAGGTTCAATATGTGAGTGGTAAATACTTTATCCATATATAAACGGGAAAAATCATTACAATTGATGTTTTTTCACACGTAACAGCATCCTTAAATTGCAGCTTTTTGGGAAAATATATCAATTAAAAAGAAACACCGAATTCTGGTAATGACTCCATCTACTTTTATTGCAGTTAGGCCTTCAATCTTTATATGATTTTCAAATAATCTTTTCAATGCATGAAAATTTAGACTTGAAAAACCTCTGTTTATATTATTCTCATCTTCTGACCGCTTTATTCACACTTGTAAAATTTTTACATCAGCTCTTGTAGCATCTTTCAAAATTTTTTTATTTTTATTTACAATTTTAGTTTTTACACAGGCACCAAAACCTACGCGTCCTATCCGAAAATTATTCATTACAAATTTGTATGTGTTTTGACTATTTTTGAAAGAGCAACTTTTGTCCATTCATGTTTTTCATAGCTTGTTTCGTTTCTCCAACAATTTCACTGTTTTGATTTAGAAAGTTTTTTACGATTCAAACAAAATCTGCACATCCTATCAAACTATAATCAATGGCATATTGGTAGCTCTTTTTTTTTGTGAACAACTTTTTTCTTGTACACCTTTTTATGGAGCACAATTGTACCTGCTTCATTAGCTTTTTCGTATGTTGGAAGTTTCACCGCAAAGTAGAAATTCCGATTTTTCACTATTTTTGGTGCGACTAATATTGTCTTGTCGATGTTTCGAAAAAATTCAAAAAGTTGTTGCGATAATCTTGTACGGCTTTCAAGTAGCAACATTCTTTTATCGGAAAAAATTCATAGGGATAAATTGAACGAGTTTTCGAGTCCAAAATGTGATTGTGTTATTTTTAATGCTGTTTTTTTATGAATGATTCCAAAAGTACTAGTCAGATATAACAGGGATTACTAACAAATTTGTACATATTCTTAAGGTCTACAATTTTAGTTGATCAATTTTCTTTTTACTACTATCTCAAACTAAATAATAAGTATTCAATTAAAAAGTACTAATTAAGAAAGCTATCAGAGTTAGAACATTTAAAAAAAAAGAACATTGCAAATTTTAAGCCACAAAACGCTGGATATGGAAAGAAGTCAAGAGAATAAAAAAGTCGATTTTTGACAGCCCTACAAGATTATCGTAACAAGTTTATGAATTTTTTCGAAAAGTCCAAAATTCAAGATTTGATCGCACAACAAATTATGAAAAATAAAGAATTCACTTTTAGATTCATTCGCAAAAAAACAGCATGACTTATGACTTCTTTTCGATAAAAAGAACGTTGCTGTTTGAAAGCCGTAAAAGATTACCGCAACAACTTTGAGAATTTTTTCGAAATATCGACAAGACAATATTGGTCGCATCAAAAATAGTGAAAAATCGGAAATTGTACTTTGCGGTAAAGCTACCCAAGATACGAAAAGAAAATGAATCCGGCACAATTGTGCACCACAAAAAGGTGTACAAGACAAAAGTTGTTCATCAAAAAAGAGCTACAAATATGCCATTGATTATAGTTTGATAGAATATGCAGTTTTTGTTTAAATCGTAAAAAACTTTCAGAATAAAAACAGTAAGACTTTTGAAGAAACGAAACAAGCTATGAAAAACATGAATGGGCAAAAGTTGATCTTACATAAATAGTCAAAACTCATACAAAGTTGTTATGAATAATTTTCCGATAGGACACGTAGGGTTTGGTTTCTTTATAAAACTAACATTCTAAATAAAAATTTTTAATTTTTGAAAAATGCCAGAAGAGCTAATATAAAAATTTTACAAGTGTGAATAAAGCGGTCAGAAAATGAGAACTATATAAATAGCGGTTTTTTCAATTCTAAATTGTCATGCATTGAAAAGATTATGTGAAAATCATATCAAGATTGAAGGCCAAACTGCAATAAAAGTAGATGAAGTCATTACCAGAATTCGGTGTTTCTTTTTAATTAATATATTTTCCCAAAACATGGATTCGAAATTGGCAACTCACGAAGTGTTATTTACCGAACACAAAGGTGTGAAAATCTGCAATTCACGGATGCCGTTACGTGTGCAAAAAACATCAATTGTAATGATTTTGACCGTTTATATATGGATAAAGTAATTACCACTCACATCTTGAACCTCATTTTTTGTTTGAATTAAATATGAACATCTTCATCTCATCTCATCTCGATGTTCATTATTTGAAATACAAGCGTTTCAAATCAAAATTAAAATTTATATCGAGCGAAGTCGTTTACTAACTGCTTTAGTAAGATTTTCTCATGAGATTAACTAGAAAACTGATAATTAATTTAATAAGGCTTATTATTCGAAGTTAATACGACTTCTTAATCCGTGCTATTTAATTGAATACTCATTATTGATATTGAGAGAGTAGGTGTCAAGTTTTCGGCAAAGAGCACACTTTTGTATATAGTTCAATGTTTCCCTTGTAACTGCAAATATTAACTGATTTTCATGAATCTTTTTTTGAATTTCTTCAAATTATGTTAATAAACTAATTCTGCTAATGACAATTGAATTAAGCCATATCTTCCTGATTTCAGTTTTTGTAACTGATCTGCATCTCATAATAATGAAAGTTTTACAAGGGTCGATGGAGAGTGCTGCAAGAATCCACACACATCTACATTGAGCGTCACTGCAATTTTTCTTTACTGTTCTCTCCCATTTCATTATTAAACAAAGCATAAACATTTTATCCAAAAAACCGGCTTCCTCCAAGCCGAGAGAGTAATATTTACATGCCGTATGCAAGAACGCAGACAAAAATATTCAAAATTGCGGGCAGAATCTTACATTCATTTTTACTAATCTAATGAATCCCCTTAAACTGTAGAAATAGGCAACAGTATTTGCAGACATACTTCTTTTCCAAGTAAATGAAGGTAGTGAAATGAAGTTCGAAGAAAGTGCTTAATTCATTCACTACACTTTTTTATTCACAACTCTGATGAAGTGACACATGAAAAAAGTAGGGAGATACTTGAGTTCCCCAAATTCAGATTAATTACTTGCTTAATTAATTGCCAAAGAAGCCGATTACAATGTTGTTTAGGAACATACTTTCTTCGCTTGGGGTCTGTTTGTGCAATTATCATACGCAAATTGAAATTTACAGTTGGTCCCACAAGAACGTGGCGCTTTTAACTGCAAATTAAATGATTGTAATTAAAAAAATATTCCATAGGGAAAAAGTACTTTTTATACACTAATGCACAACTACCTAATAAATTATCTAATCTCTAGTATTGTCGATTATCGCTTAACATCGTCTGGGCATGCTTTCAAACAATTTTTCTGCATATATTGGTGAAAATGACCGCCAGATTTCTCGAAGAAGTCGTCATAACTGTTTGATAGTGAATGCACGTTTTCCCATAATTTTCATCTTCATAGAGTCTAAGGTTACTATGCCATTTTTCTCTTTCCACGCTGTGCACAAATGACTTCGATGTTTTGGACCGTAATTTGAATCGTCATCTTCCTCGACCTCACGCCACTCTGATATCAGAGAGGGTTGTTGAGATCCCCCAAGAAGTGCTTTAGAATAGAAATGTCGAATTGGATACTCCAAGAAGATAAAGATCGAAAACATCGAAGTCGTTTGTGCACAGCATGGAAAGAGAAAAATGGCATGGTGACCTTAGACTGGCGTGCAGTTACCTGATGCAAATCCAATCGAGAATGTTTAGTGTTTTATGTAGAGGAAACTTGAGGAAAAAATGTGCATTCACTGTCAAACAGTTATCACAACGTCTTAGAGAAATCTGGCCGCCATTTTTTCCAATGTATGCAGAAATATTGGTTGAAAGCATGTCCAAATGATGTCAAGCAATAATCGACAATACTGATTATTGAACAAGTTGTGCATTAGTGTATAAAAAGTACTTTTTCCCTACAGAGTATTTTTTTAATTACAATAATTTAATTTGCAGATATAAGCGCCACGTTCCGTTGGGACAGAATGAACACTGTAAAAAAAGATTTAGTGATATTTACAAGCATCTAGTAATTAGACGTGTATTGTAGTTTCAAATTACAATATTTAATCTGATTAATTCACGATACTACAGTATTCATTTGCAATCTAGTGTAATTTCACTTTACGTGGCAGTAAGAAAATAAAACGGAGGTAGTTCAATTTGCAGTCAACTGTAAAATTACTACGTCCGATTATGGAAATTATTCGATCAGTGTGAGACATAGTAAGTTTACGCAAGGTGATAAATTTACTTGGGGGTGTTCAGTTTACGAAATATATGTATAATTTAACAATGTGTGCTTTTCTATGGCGAGGGAGTAAGTCCGCGCAAACGAACGCCAGAGAATTATTTGCAAGACGCATGTTTTAACCATTCGGGACTAGCGAGAGCAAGTCGTACCAAACGATAAGTCCCAGAAACGCTTGAACGGCCACTTACCATTCGGTGCGCATTTCGAATGTTGTTTTGTACGTCAAATAGATTTAAAGGTTCTTTTACGACTTCGGCCAAATGGGAAACTTATAAAAGGTTATCATATGACGGGAACGTCGTCGACGGGAAATCTACGCCCTGCATGTATTTCTTCATGGCGGACGCAGGTTGTGAAGAAAAATATGTATTTTTACAGAATTTTGCTTATTTACTATGTGCCACACCCATCAAATAATTTCCATCGTCACAGGATGTAAATTTGCACCAAATTTTTTTACAGTGTATATGTATATTTTAAAAAAACTGACTTTAGGAAGCCTAATTCGGTTCTTATGGCCGTTCTTGAAATTTTGATTCTTGGTCCTCTCTAAAAAAAATCCCTATTTATGTTTACTTTACATATTTGTTTTAATTTAGAAACGCTCCAAAAAATTACCTGCTTTATACAAATTGTCTTGACATTTCGTGGCCTGGTGTTCTTTATTAGGAGAAAATCAATACTTAATTCTCATTTTATAGTTACCTATGTTTGTGAAAGATGATTAAAATCATGGCCGAATTAGATGCTATCATAATCATAACTTCCGAAACATTAAGGGCCCAATCTTGTGCGGTCACATTATCTAAAAATACATCAGGAAGCGGCTCATAAATGTTGCGATCTGGAACTCGTTCATGAACCATGGCAAGAGATGCAGTCGTACATATAAAGTTTACAACCATAAACAGGAAAGCTGCAATGTTGAAGAACATATTTAATTTTTAAAATAATTGTGTTGTAAATATTGACGATTAATAGTCATTTATCCGAGAAACGAGAAAAAAAAATATCTCGGGTCAGATCAGCGACAATTACACATTAAATGACTCCACCGAGACCTCAATAGACCATTTCTCGTTTCTTCTTTATCGAATTATTCTTATGGTAAGAGTCGAGGAGAGATGGATTACTTCTCACCAAAAGCAATACGGGCGTCAAAGCGTTGGCTCTTATTCCAAGTTTAGTGTATGCTTAACATGATCCACCACAATTTATCACACACATTACTCTTTTTTCGAATTTCTAAAGGACTAACCAACCAATATTTTTCATGACACTTGAGATTGAACAACAGTTTAATTAACAGTCAACATTTATATTATATATGATGCTAACTTTACTTGTTCCTTCTGATGAACCTCTTCTCATATGATTCATCTTTCCTTGATTTTAATTTCGAACGTTACTCAATGTATAAAATTTTAATAAAATGGACTTTCATACACCCCACATAACACGCAATATTGCAGAAATATCTCTGGAATATTTAATTAAAACATTCGCGACATTCCAAATGAATATTGCAACAGCATTCGAGCCACATGAAAACATCCGAACCGTGCAATATTTTAGTAATATTTCAAGAGAATATTGAATTGAGCTTGTCCTATATGTCTGCAAAGTGTCCACAAAATGTTGTCAAAATATTGTCTCTTAATTATTATAACAAAAAAGCTAATGGCTACACTGTTAAAAAATTGCTGTTGGTGGACAGCTAATGGGTCTGAATGGAATATATTATTGAGCAACTATTCGGCATTTTTGAACAAAGTAAAGAAATCAAGTCGGGGAGACCGGGGCAAGTTGAAAAACTATTAACTTTTTGATTTTTTATATTTTTTGTTACAAACTTTTTCAAAACATATTGTTACCTTGTTTTGTACACCTGAGGCTTACATAAATACAAGTATCAAACGTTTCATTTGATAACTGAGTTAATTAAAAGCCAGATTAGATGATGCGGAAAATGGTTTAACTCGCCCCAGGCGAGTGAATCATTTTGAAATCATGATTTGAATCTTTTAAATATATGAAATTCTGTGAATGTATTTCAAAAGAAAACCTTTTTTCATTTTTTTTTCCTGCTCTTCTGCTCCCTTCATATCCGTTTTTTCACTCTTTGTAATTTTGCATCATTATTATATTTTAATCAATCATTTGTTATTTAAAAGTTCATGTTATTTGTTGCGTAAGATCTATTATATTCTATTAACTATAGTTATTTTATCAATTATTGCAATTAACACGGATTCCACAATAATTATATTGTAGAGTTTAAATTTTTTCTCAAAATTTTGCAATAACAAACATTGTCAAAAGATGCTCTATTATCACAATTACAATTTGATTACATACTTGACCATTTTTTCAATATCCAAACTGGATGGTAGGCATCTCCTTTGCAGCTTTAGGTGGTCGTTTAAATTTTTAAATCGCATCATTAGGCCTATCCTTGAAACGTCATGCTTTTTTGCTTCTCGTCTCTTTGATAACCCAGCTGATACCACATCGGCAATTGCTTTTTTCATGTCAGCTACTGAAGCGTTTGCTCTCTTTATTTTCCGCTTATAGTGTCTCATATTGAACAAATAATAGCTAAAAAATGCGGAAACCATGTTGTACAGCATCCAAATAATAAGTCGAATTTTAGTGGTTTAACTCGCTCCATATACAAGTGGCACAACTCACCCCGATATGCGAATGACATTAAAAAATATGTAATTTCGTGGTTGCTAAAAACATAACCTTAAATCCTTGAAGGGTGATATACTTAAAGGTATACTAAATCTAGCAGGTCGATTGTTTGAAATTAATATGGTTTACAAAGAGCTTGGTATCAAAAAATTGAAACTTGTTAAAATTTATTTACGAGCCACGAAAATAAGTTTTTTAGGATAACTTTGGACAATGTAATATATGAACAAAATAAATACAGTAACAATTTAATTTTTAAGTAGTTCACTTCGAGATAATAAAATTACGCTACATGACGAGTACTTTAGAAGATAAACGTACTGGGTCAACTTGCCCCTATGTTCAACTCACCCCGGTCTCCCCTATTCGTCATTTAATTAGAATTAATCTTTGCGTAAATCACATTTGTTTCGTTTATAATAATACGCATCATATTCGACTAGAGAAACATTCTAGAACCGACTGAAGAAATTATGTTTTTCAAATGGTCATTGGGTCAATAGCTACTAGGCGTGCTATAGTGTTTCAGCGGTTCTAATACTTGATAAAAATTATTTTTCTGCTTACGTGTAACGAATATTTCATTTTTTTCCACTTTTATGTGGCTGGACAATGATTTAGTTATTTTCAATATTATATCTTCAATACGGTTACATTGTAGTAAAACCATTGTTAATGTTAAAATAATAAATGATTTTGGTAGACGGTTCTGCTTGCCTGTTATATTTTGAGATGGTTTCTGATGAATCCATTTGCCTCCAATTTTTTGCAGTCTTTTGGTGTTAATCTCTTTGTCTATAACAGTTTGGCAATTTAAAAAGACTCGTAGCACGTGCAACTGCTGAAAACCTTAAGACTCGATTCGATTCTGCAAAGACTATGCCTCTTCAGAATGGACTTTGATTTTGGAGACATGCATCGCACGACTGCATGCTCTGTGGTGCGAGAAACTACCAGAGCTATCGCACTTTTCGCATCAACGGCTACGAAATCATGGCGAACAATTGCGGATAAGGGGCTATGTGACCCGGAGCAACATCAACATCCAGGTTTCGCTCAAGCCCAAAGATGTGACAGAACTGGATGAGGAGCTTCGTGGAGATTTTCCCCAAGAATCCTACCTCTAGACTATCAATTATGGTATATAAAATGCAGCGAGAACTTTGGCAGATGCAAATCGTAAAAGAAACCCAACGGCTGACCATAAGACAAAAGCCGAATGCCAGAATCCGTTATCACACTCTTAACTAGTCTAAGCTGCTGACCAGCGGCAGCATATTGTTGAAAGAATAGGGGTACTATCTAACGATAGGAGAAGTCCAGAGCGGAGGGAAAGGTGGGTCAGAGAAAATCAACAGTTTTTCTCTTACCCATCTCAAATCTTCAAAGATCCTATATTTTATTGTCGACCATCCGCCCAAACCAGAGGAGGTCGAAGCATTTTGAGGAAATTCTACGAAGTCCAGCATTCATTGAAAGAAGACTCAGAGCACATAAATACGTTCAAGAAGCTGTGGAATGCCGTCATACCACCTATAGAAGAATGCCCATTTATCACTGACGAGAAGGTGAAAAAAATATTAAGTAAATTGAAGAAATATTCCGCTCCGGAAATATATGGTATCAAGACGTTCACGTGCAAGAAGTTACATTCAACCCACCAGTATCTGGCCCGCATTTTCACTTCATATCTAAGGTCGGAAGAGCCTAGACCGGAGTAGTAGGTGGAAGGGCGCACTGTAATCCTGCCATCCTAGTTGGTCCAATGAATTACAGACCGATCACTTGTTTGAACACAATGTATAACATATCCAGTTATCCTTGACAATAGGATTGTTCGAACAATCTGACCTACGTGACAAGAAACGTACGAACGCCGTTCCCAGAAACGCGTAGCAGAATGTCGGGAGAACCTGATTATCGGATATATATGTGATTGATTCCGCTTTGGAAAACCAGATTTACTATCTTATCTGAAAAAACATCGTTCGACAACTAACAACGTCACCTTTCAGATAGGTGTCTTTCAGGGCGGCATCATGAGCCCACTTATATTTTTCTTACTTTATTGCGCTTCATACAAGTCTACATTTGTTTATGCACTGAAACAGTCGGCCTTGACTTCAAACTCAGGGATAAGCAAAATGCATCAAATCTTATCCATCTTGAGTACTCACACCTGAAAGCCCGGATTAGGAAGGCACATGTGAGAACCTTCCGTGAACAGCTCCTAGACAAAAGGATGCACGGTATCTTCCACAGAAATGTGAAAGATCAGTCGATGTCGTGTGAGTTAACGTTTGATTTCCTTAAATCACCTGGACTGAATTTGGGCACGGTGTGTTTCATTTTGACAGGTCAAGACGGTGTCATTTCCACTTTAACCTACCGTCGCCACATTTTAAGCACAGATATTCTCGATGATAGCTGAAGAGCGTGTAATGAAACCCCGAGCATCTAGGACATATACTATCTACTATATATAATACCTATATTAACTATCATATGAAAGATAAATGTGTTCTACGTAAATGAGCTTGAGGACGTTTATGTAAAAAAATTTTGTGCTTTGCAGGATGAAAAATTCCCAAAAAAGTAAGGATTTTCGGGTACATTGAAGTACAGTCAAGTTTTGAGCATTTTTTCTTATACAAGCAGTAATGGGAAAAGTTTGAAAAAATGGATGAGTATGAAGAAAACTGTTGTGAAAAATTGCAATTGAGAAATTTGAGAAATAATAAAAATTGTTGCTTAAAAGTACAAAAATGTACAACTATATTATCTTCAGTTCTAATAATAGCTATTTGTGATACAAGTGCGCAAAACAGTGCGAAGAGCTGAAAGCGAATGCTGAAGTTATGCGAGTCAGCAATTGCCTGTGCGAACTGGTATCACACGCTATTTTTTGCAGCAACCTCGATTTTCCGAAGTCCGAAAATGTTCCTAAGGGCGGGAAGTTTTAAATGTAAAAATTAATTGAAAAAGATTATATCATTATTTGCAATGATGAAAGCAAAGTATTTGGAATAAATTTTTATTTATTATTAACAACAAATTATTTACAAAATAATCAAGAATTGGCATTGCTATATATTGTATATAGCAGACGTAATCTCCAATTCGGTTTGAGAGGTTCGGGTACGTTGTTAAAGTCGTTTCAATACAAACGTTTTATTAATTAATTTGATGTAATTGAAAAGTCTGGAATGTAAATAATATTAACATTCATTAATGTTGTATTGTACCTTAAGGATGAATACTTACATAGATTTTTCTAAAGAAACATTGCCAATGCAATAAGCATATAAACTCAAATCTAACCTGTAAAGTTTACGTACACTTTAAAGATATATCTTTTTGCCCAACTTAAAAAAAAATGATTGTATATAATAATAGTACAAATATAATAGAATTTCATCAATATAAATAATAGTAAGAGTAGTCCATCTATATCCAATAAAAATCAACTTGTTTTTATGCAGGTTACACGGAACTGTTATGGATTACGAATACGATGGAGTAAGTCTAATTCATAAAATTTTAATAACAATAAAAAATCAATAACTGATATTTATATTTTTTATATGTCAGGTTTTGCAAAATCTGTACTCCGGAATTTGCATGCAGGAAAAAGTCGTATTCCTTCGATGAAAATGAACTTCTTTTGAAAATTCAGCAGTCATCGAAAATATCACAGAAGGACGGGAGATTTAAAGGCGAAACCCTCAGCAGAACGCAAAAAAAAATTAAATCCAAATGAATTTTAAGAAAATAGTAACATTCTAACTTATAATACAAAAATAGAAAATAGTATATAGTTTTTAGAATGGAAAGCGGCTATTGATTTTTGCATATGTTTAAAGTAAAATGAGAACAGTGAGTAATGTTGAAAATGAGATTTTGATGAGATGTTTCTGGCAGTTCCAAGCTTTGCGGTGTTGAACTTTTTCCGCCTTATAAAACGGAGCATTTTTCAGCTGAAACGACAGGCTCGCTTTGATATGCATATCGCGGAGCTGAGTTTTGGTGAGCATTTTCTCGCGGAGTCAAAGGGTTCAGAACAATTTTTGAAGCGTTATTAGCAACGCTAAATTAGCATCTTCCACATCATTCACAGTGATATTGTACAGTTCTTCTCACCTGCATGCACCGGACATTTCAATAATTAAGACGACCTAAAAATAAAACAAGAAATACGTAGTCCCAGCAGGTTTATTAATTGGCATTAGGGTATATTATTTCCTAATAACAAGAAATTTCTAACATTTTCAATAGTTGATTTTTCAATCAAAAAATATTTTTATTTTAAACAAAAAATAGTTGAATTTAACCAAAATAGATGAATTTCCAACAAAATATTTAAAAATTCTCGATCGAAAATATTAGTTTTCAATTAAGTGGTTGCACTTTTAACTAAAAAATATAAAATTTATACAACAGATACATTTTTTAATTAAAAAGACTAATTTTTAACCAAGAATGATTTCTAAGTCAATAAATAAAAAAAATCTTATAACAAATTTGGAATTTTCTTAACAAAAAGGAAAATTTTCTACAAAAAATTAAATTTTCAAACTGAAAAGACGAATTTTTAATAAAACAGTTAAATTTTGAACCAAAAAGCTGCACTAATCAATTAAAATTACCTAAATCTTAGTATAAGAAGGTATTTAATCAGGATTTGATTGAACAACATAATCGAAAAGTGGATTTCGACTAAAGATTAGTGACCCTTTATTAATAATGTTCAATTAAGCTAGTAAATAAATTGTACATTCACTTTTGAGTAATAATTAGTTTTAAATATTAAGTAGGAAAAGAAAATTTGTATTAGTGTAGGGTTCAGAATTTTTCAATGATAGGAAAGTTTAAAACCAACTTAAAACGTTGCATCATAGGCTTACTTTGATACTTGGGTCAATTAAAATCGATACCCTTCAAAAAACTAGCAAAGATACTATTGAAATAAATAGGTACTTCTACATAATAGAAAGAAACTCTTAGAATCTAAATTGGTCATAATGACGGCTGTATATTTTCTGGGTCATTTCAACAAAATGATCCAAATCTTAAAAGTAAGGTAATCAGAATTGTATTGAATAACATAAACTGAAATTAAATGTTAACGGAAGATTCTTGATTTTTTATTAGTAATAATAATTTATATAAAAAAATAAATTTCAAAGAATATTTGTCACTTTTGAGTAATAATTAACTATAAATGTTAAGTAATTGAATCAGACACTAAGAGTTCACTTTTCTGCGTTCATTTAATTTGACTAATTCCGATTTAGATATAAATGTTTGTAAATATTGGTGTTTATATCCATGATATTTACCTTTGCTGCCAAATACTGATGGTCTGGAGCTTGACTGAGAAACTTTTCTACGTCATATGACGACAGGATGTAAAATTTCTTGCTTTTGGACCCCACGGACTGTCTCTTTAAGAAAGCAGTTAACTTTGCATGACATTCAATTTTAATGTTATTTTTAGTGCTCAATGTAGTTTTTAGCATTGAGTAATGAGATCAGAGTCGAAGGTTTCATTATTTTTGCCTATTCGCTATAATAGGCCAATAATACGTTCTCGGACAGTGGTTTGGTATTCTTTGTCGCTGCCCACTTCTTAAATCGATCTTAAGCTGCATTGTATTTAGTTTTGGGCTTTCCGGGCAGCAAACTTTCTGAAGCACTTGCAGCGGCTTCAATAATTTCTGGTTGACTACTCTCTTCACCAGTCTCATTTGAATCTTTATTTAAATTCATCTTCTTTTGACAATGAGAAGGAATATTTCACTTTCCCTCTTAACACATCGACTTTAACCTCGCATCTCTCATCAGCTGTTCGCTTGGACACTTAGCGCAGCTGGTGCTCCGTTGCTCCGGAATATTGTCACGAAGCGGAAAATTTCTTATCTGTAAAGTGCGCATGCACGTACATTCCTATAATGTGGAAAGTATATATGAATCTAACTACGCATTCGCCAATATTATTTCCGCATTTTTATCAGGAATGAGTCACTTTGAATAAAATTTAGCTAAATGGAACGGACTCATTTCGGGGTGGGTGTTGCAAAAACATATTAAAAACATTAAAACTGGAGACTGTAACGGATAGGCCCTGTAATTATTTTCAATCACCCGGAAGTATGTGACAGCCTTATTTTTTGTGATAATTGCGATATTTTTAGACATTTTTTGTTGGAAAGCAAGTTCCAGAAAGCAGGGGGAGGGGCCCTCTTCCAGAAATAATCGATTAGAAACTATTTACAACGGTTACAAGTGATAAAAAGTTGAATCGGTTTAAATTGAGTAAATGCACTTGCATGCAATACGCCCTCTGCAGTTTTTGTTTGTAACACACATGGCGGCACGCTTTTAATGGTTAGAAATTCAATTTTTTAAAAATATTTAACACAAATTTTAAGAACAAAAATTAGAATGTTTTTGTTCAGGCGGTATAACGAATTAAAAATCGATAGTATTTGGGTTATAGCATCTTGCAAAAATCATGCAGTTTCATGGATGTGTCAGTGATATAGTGTGATTATCAAGTACGTAGCATGGTAGTTTGATTTAGATTTTAGAGGGTCCATTTTGTTGTAAAAAGTTTATTCACTTCTTTTTATATTCATATTGTTGAAATTTCTTTGTCTGACGAAGTAAAGAGCCGATTTTAAATAAGTATAGTCATATCAAAATGATGTAGTAACAATCCTAACCTCTAACTCAGAATAATACATACCCAATTTAAAAATATTGGAATCATTATAGAATCTAAGATGGCGCCAATATTTTGAAACGCGGACCAAATAAATTGTAAGTAACTCATTCAAATTTTTAGAATTTTATTAGAAAAAGTTATCCAATACTTTTAAGTTTTTTGCAATATAAGAATGCTGAATTTTTTTTTAACATTTATATCTAAATCGGAATTAGTCAAATTAAATGAACGCAGAAAAGTAAACTCTTAGTGTCTTATTCAATTAGTTAAGTTAAATTTGAAATTCTTGAAAGTTTCTAGTTTCAAATATTTAAAATATATTATTTTGTCGATGTCCAATCTTGAAATCATAAATTCATAAACTTTCGTATAACAATATGGATGCTTTTCTACATTTTGTCATAACAAAGAATAAGAGTTTGATTTTAAATTTTAAAATGTTTTGAAACTGGGTTTGAAATTCTAAAATAAAAAAATTATTTAGTTTAACATTAAGCATCTTAGGAGCCCGAATTTTAAAATGTTATTTTTTAAGTCTGAATTTTGTACTTATTCAAATAAAACCACAACCAAATTGAAAATGTACATTTTTCATACTTCAATATCACATGGCATAATTTTTAAATAAACAAAGTTACAGGCTTCTGAATGCTTTATTTAGAAGAAGTGTCTAGACGACTTGTAATTTTCACACACATTACTGAACATTTGAACTCGTAATAGCTGGTCTTAAATGTGTTAGTTATACATTTAAAATGCTCAGTGTTCAGAAAAATTCAACTTGGAACGGTTGAATTTTCAATTTATTCTTAAATACTTTAAATAAAAAAGGTTCAGCTTCGAAAACTTAAACTTTGAGTTTTATTCTGTTCTTCTATTCTGTGTACATTTTTTTAAAGCAGGGAATGATTCCGAATTTTTTCTTCGATTTTATTGGCTATCTTGTGAGTAACAAAAAAAAATTACTGTTCAATTTAGAAAATTGAATTAATAAAAAGTTTTTTATTATAAGATGAATTTATATGCTAATAACCGGATTTTTTTGAAAGAATACAATAATACTTCAATTGATTTTCTGAAGTTACACATTTTTCAAATATTCGTTTAATTTTTTTTTAAGCTCAACCGATTTTAAAACCTATAACCCTTTATAAAATGTCCACTACTATAAAGGATCCAAGAGCGCATAATAATAATTTTTTAAAAACACAATTGTGCTGCTTGCACTAAAATAAAATCAACTTTTTTATTTTTCTCACGTACCTGATTTTATATTTCCAATGCACAATACTATTAGCAATTTTTTTATCGTAGCAACGCTCTCATCTGGTAAAAATTATCTAGAAAATTTTTGATTTATTTTCTTTCGTAATATATACTGTTTAAAATTGACATTATTCCAAAAAAGTGAATAACTGTTTTTAAATAATTTCCGCCATACGAAAGTGCTGCCATCACGTGCCAAATTCCAAGTACCCGATTGGAAGCAATTGGAAGTGCAAAATGATTAATCGTTGTCAATCGGTTTTTGCACAATTAAGAAACACGATTCGGAACGATTGAGATATTAGTTATATCGTTTCTTATTGATCTAGATTGATTATTTCTAGAGGGTCCTTTTTTTACTGCCAATCACTGGTACCTTTCTTCGACCCACGGTTCTGAATCCTTGGGTGGCACCTGGCACGTCCTCGGCAGCAAAAAAAGGATCCGGGCTGCTTTCTGGCACTTGTTGTCCAACAACAACAAAATGTCTAAAAATATCGTGGTTTTCACAAAAAAGAAGACTATGCCATCCTTTCGGGAGAATGGAAATTATTCACGCGTTCAATATAATTGTCTATATTCTGAAAGTGTTGAATTATACCAGCACAGTGTCACGCGCGAATAATGTGAGTTTCATAATGATAATGTGAGAATGGTCAGTGCCGTCGTAGAAACCTCTCAAATTTACCGAATCTTCAGTATATAAGAATGCGAAGTCCCTACTATAAACAATCCTTCTGATTGTGCATGCTGGGGAATCTCCTCGGGATAACTTATCAATCATCCCTTGTTGTGGCATAGACCGCCCTGGCTTGTAGGGCCTTCCACTGTTTAACAAAACGTCCTTTGTTAGATCCTGGCGTTGATTTGAAACTAAAGCCACGAACTTCTCAACAAGTCAGTAGTGTAGAAGAAGCTACGTATGATTTGGAACTAAAGCCACAAATTTCTAATCAAGTCAATAGTGTAGAAGAAGCTATGTTTGAATTGGCATATAAATACACTTCCTGGCCAAAAATGCTACGTGTAACGGCCTATTGTCTTCATTTCGTCAAAATCCTAAAGTATAAAATTTCCCAACAAAAATGGAGCAAAACCACGATACCCATCTCTAGCTTTTCAAACGTCAGGTATCGAACAAGCTCGATTATTCTGGCTTCAATCAGTGCAAAAAGATTCTTTTGCAGTCGAATTTAGGGAAATGCACGAGATGGGTATTCTTATGACCAAATCACCCTTGAAGCCTTTAAATACGTGCTTGGACTCAATGGGATTGTGGCTTTTGAGAGGTCGGCGTCGTTTTGCCCCAATTAATAATGACGAAAAGCACCCAGTTATCTTACCACGTCATAAGATCAGTCAACTCATCGCTTCACATGCCCATCTCATTAGTTGCGTTCGTCCTAGCCGACCCTTTAGCCATACACGGGTTGACTATGCAGGCCCTTTTGATATTCGATTAGGTTCTGGTTGTGGACATAAAAGTCAGAAGGCGTATATTTCTTTATTTATTTGCTGCTTTACTAGGTCAGTTCACATCGAACTCGTAACAGAGTTCTTCGCATGCCTTTTTGGCAGCTTTCCATCGCTTTGTTTCTCGAAGAGGAAGACCTGCTCACAATAATAGCAACAATGGTAAAAACTTTCAAGGTACCTTTTCGTGTTTTAGTACACGCGGCGAGCGGTATGTTAACGCGTTCAATATAATAGTCTAGATTCTGAAAGTGCTGAATTATACCAGCACAGAAACATGCGTGAATAATGTGAGTTTCATAGTAATAATGTGAGAATGAATGGCGCCGTCGTAGAAACCACTTGGGTTTACCGAATCTTCAGTTTGTCAGAGCGCGAGGAACGTAACGATGTAACTAAACATACCATATTAGAATTGTCTAATTCGCGCCGAGTAATTATATTGTTTTATATTAGCAACAAAAAATGAATATTAACCGTTCAAAGGTCAATTAGGTCTTAGTCACCAGTTTTACTCGAACTTATACTTAAATAAATACTCTACTACGTTTTCTAAAAAAACTTCTAAAGCATTGACTCAACCTGATCCAGTGCAAGTGAATTATAATAATTTTCAATTTAAAAATTAAAAACTTATCATGAAAATAATCAGAAATAATTACAGAGTCTATCCATTACAGTTGGCAGTTTTAATCGTTTTAATATCTATTATAACTGAAAATAATATAGTTGTACATTTTTATACTTTTAAGCAACAAATTGTATTATTTCTCAAATTTCTCAACTGCAATTTGTTCACCACAATTTTCTTCATACTCATTAATTTTTTCAAACTTTTCCCATTACTCCTTGTATAAGAAATAATGCTCTAAACTTGAATGTTCTTCAATGTACCTGAAAATCCTTACTTTTTTTTTACATTTTTCAGTGAGCAAAGCACAAACATTTTTTTACATAAATGTCTTCAAGCTCAGTTACGTAGAACACATTTAGCCTTTATATTACTATTTTTTTCATTGAGCTAGGATTTTTTTTTTTGGCTGAGTTGTTAGGCTTCAAATGCAGATGCCTACCATTTTCTCACCGATGGTAATCGTCCAACTCAAGCGGAAACTACCTACATCGAAAGGCACAATGTGACACCAAGAGTGCTTTATTACTATCTCTGTCACTCTTATGGCATTAGGCTTAATATTGCTCCTCTAAATGCTCCTAGGTTACTGGTGAAATTGTACCACGATTTTGTTAGGAGCGGTTGCAGTTTGACAGATTAGCACCCGCTTCCGGCGAAGCCCCACAGTTCTTATC